>NC_133458.1:3797518-4097518 GCF_048565385.1 Saimiri boliviensis | reverse complement strand
AGGATGTTCTGAGAAATGCGTCATTGGGCAATTTCAACACTGTGCAAACGTCACGGAGTGCACTCATTCACACCTAGAGGGGACAGCCCACTATCCACGCAGGCTGTACTGTGTAGTCTCTTGCTCCTAGGATGCACGCCTGTGAACCTGTTACTGTACTGGATACCACAGGCAATTGTAACATGATGGTAATGGGTTTGTGTACGTAAACATATCTAAATGTAAGAAAGGTACAGTAACAAATGATTTAAAACAGTGCGGTAAAATGGTGCACCTGCATAGGGCACTTGCCATGAACGGACTTTGCTGCAGTGGAGGCAGATCTAGGTGAATCCTTCTTTTATTCTGAGAGGGAGTTTTGCTCTTGTCACCCAGGCTGGAGTGCAATGGCATGATCTCAGCTAACTGCAACCTCCACCTCCAGGGTTCCACTGATTCTCCTGTCTCAGCCTTCCAAATAGCTGGGATTACAGGCACTCACCATCACATCCAGCTAATTTTTGCATTTTTAGTAGAGATGGGATTTCACCATGTTGGTCGGGCTGATCTTGAACTCCTGACCTCAGGTGATCCACCCACCTCAGCCTCCCAAAGTGCTGGGATTACAGGTGTGAGCCACCGTGCCTGGCCTACACTAAACTTCTAAAAAATATTTTCCTTTTTGTTAACAGTAAATTAACCTTAGCTTACTGTAACTTTTCTAACTTTACACATTTTTTAGTTTAAAAAACCTTTTTGACTTTTCTGTATAACACTTAGCTTAAAACACAAACATTACACAGCTATACAAAAGTATTTTCTTCCTTTCTATCCTCATTCTATAAGCGTTTTTCCTATTTAAATTGTTTTTAATTTTATTTCTTACATTTTAAACTTTTTGTTAAAAACTACGACACACGTTAACCCAGGCCCACACAGGGTCAGGATCATCAAGGTCACTGTCTTCCAACTCCACACCTTGTCCCACGGGAAGGCCTTCAGGGCCAGAACACGCGTGGAGCTGTCATCTCCTGTGAGAACAGCGCCTTCTTTTAGACACCTGAAGGACCTGCCTGAGGCTCTTCTGGAGGAGATAATACTCTTTTCAGAAGGATGTCCATTGTGGATTGCTTGGTTTGTTTTTCTTTCATCTTAGATTTGTGTGAGTGAAATGCATTGTACTATAACATTACCATGGCTACGACGTCACTAGGAAGTGGGAGATTTCAGCTCTGTTATAACCTTACAGGACCACTGTTGTACATGCGGTCCATCCTTGACCAGAAGAGTCGTTATTGCAGCCTATGATGATACATACCGTGAGTATGCTGTGCTGCCCGTCCCATGATCTATAAAACAGGGGGCTTGCAATTCTCCCTGATGCCGTCTTTAGGTTACACAAATGTGCCCTGCTGTGCAAGTCTGGAGCTGAACCCCTGCAGACATGTCTGCTTTCCCAGCTCCTCCCTGTCAGGCTGTGCCATGGGGGACTGGAGAGAGGCTGTGAGACCGGGTGTCACCGTGGCAAGTGTGTATTCAGCAGCAGAAGGTGGTTCTAGCTTGCTTTCATTATTATGATTATTATTTGAGACAGAGTCTTGCTCTTTCACCAGGCTGGGGTGCAGTGGTGTGATCTTAGCTCATTGCAATCTCCGTATCCTGGGTTCAAGCGATTCTCATGCCCCAGCATCCCGAGTAGCTGGGGCTCTAGGTGTGGGCCACTATGCCTGGCTAATTTTTGTATTTTTAGTAGAGGTGGGGTTTCATTATGCGGGCCAGGCTTGTCTCAAACTCCTGACCTCAGGCGATCCGCCTGCCTTGGCCACTCAAATAGCTGTAATCCCAAATAGGATTACAGGCATAGGCGACCGCGCCCAGCCTCTCTTTTGCCTTTATCCTTGTCTGTACTTCCTCAAAGATGTCAGCACCAGCCCTGGAGGCCTTAGAGCCAACTCAGCAGAGCGCCCACCCTCAAGCTCTTGGGGCGGAAGAGCATCTCCCCCGACGGGTCTCACTCCCAGCTCCTGGAGACAGGCACCAGCCCAGCATGCCCCTTCCTGGAGGTTGCAGCAGCATCTTGGCTGGGCCTCTCCCCTGACCGTCTAGATTTCAGAACTCTCAAAGCCTGGCGGTGGCAGCTGCCTCCGTCAGGACCATCTCTGCCGGAGCGCCGCTATGCCTCTCTTCCCCCCCTTCAGTCCTCTCATCCCTGAGTAACAGACTTGTGTATTCCATTCCTCTGTTAACATGGCTGGCGCATTTCTACTTCCCGGCTAGACTCTGGACACCACCTAGAGTCACGCAAAGGGGACACAGACGCCACACCCCGCGCTCAGATTGCACCTGCGTGGGTTCCCAGGAGTCCCTCCTGTCAGAGGGCTCCACAGCCCTGATGGGGACCATGCCCTTCGAGGGGGCCACGTCTGGCTGCTGTAGGGTGTGCCCAGCAACCACCATGTTCTTTGCCATGCCATTCATGGTTTAGATGGTAGCATTTCATCTACGGTCCTCTGGCCAAGAGAGGAGCCATCTCATCCCAGAGCTGGAAGAGGGTTTGGAGCAGGGTTTGAAGAGGATTCGGAGGTCTTTTTCTTTCTTTCTTTTTTGTTTCTCTGAGACTGAGTTTTGCTCTTGTTTCCCAGGCTGGAGTGCAATAGCGTGATCTTGGGCTCCCTGCAACCTCTGCCTCCCGGGTTCAAGTGATTCTCCTGCCTCAGCTTCCCACATAGCTGGGATTACAGGCCCACATTACCGTGCCTGGCTAATTTTTGTATTTTTAGCAGAGACGGGGTTTCACCATGCAGGCCAAACCCTACTCGAGAATTCCCCCAAAGGAAGGCAGCACGGACTGGGGTCCACAGGTGCTACTGTTTCTACACGGTCTGTAGTATTTTTCTGCCCCTTCTCTCATCTCTTGCGCATTTGGATTTTGCCTTTTTTTCTTTACCCAGTTTATCAACTGACGACCTCACTTGTGAGTAAACAGTTTGCCAGCAGAAATAATAGACAGCCTGTAAAATCACAAATGAACTGCCTTTGAGGTTTTCTGGTACAGTAGATTCAGCTGAGATTAACAGTGTCAGGCTCTGCAGCCAGAGGCAGGTGGAAGTTTTTCCCTCTGGCTGCGGTTCAGGTGGTGCCAAGGACGGCCCGCTGCACCCCAGGATTTCCTCAGGGACTAATGTGGTTTTCTTTCCCTCTCCAATTTCAAGGTTCGTTTTGTTTTGCTTTTTGGCAGCCATTGGAGCTTCTCTACAGGGGATTCCAGTGGCAAACACAAAACAGAACGCAGCAGGAGGACATGAATGACTGACCTAATGCTCCCAGAGGAAGAGGGATATGGTCGTTCAGATAACAAGTGCCCAGATTCGCTCCAAGGACAGGGAAGCTGCAGTGCCAGACGGCTGTTTAAGGAGTGCTCCGGGTCCTCGCGTCGATTTCTCTTCATATCATTTTCCCAGTGTGGGTGACACTGCTGCTCCTTTTGAGCTGGAAAGAACCCTCTATGCAGGGTGGGACCTGCAGGACCTGGCTTCGGGGGCTTGTGCCTGGGCCCTGGTGCTCCTGCTGCTGCTCAGCATAGAGATACTCTCTGAAGATGAGGGGAAAACATTTTTAAGTGACCAACTTAACTGTAATTAACTTTATGCTGCTAAAGTTAATTTACCAGGGCCTTCACCTCTAGAGCTGGGAGCTGGAATTTGGTGACAGGATTTGACATTTGGCAAGCCCCCTAGTTGTGAAGATTTAAATCAGGAAACCTCTCTTGGTTCTCGTGCTCAGAACCTTAAATGGAGATACTTCAAATTAAAATATTAAGAATTCGGAGAACAAAAAGATGTCACTCCTGGGGGTCATCCTGGGTGTTGAGAATGACGTCTACATGTGGTAAGAATAGGCTGAAGAGGAATGGGGCTTTGCATGAGAGAAAAAGGGTGAGAAGGGGATTTGGGGCTGAGGAGAAATACGGCAACAGATTGAAGTGAGTCTGTAACTCACCAGCTGTTGGGTGCGCCATCTTGGAAGGGGGTCTTCCAGCCTCAGTCAAACCTGCAGATGACGACAGCCCCAGCCGGAGCCTTGACTACAGGAGAGACCCTGAAGCAGAACCCAACTAAGCCACTCCCAGATTTCTAAACCACAGAAGGATGATTGTTGTTCTAACCTGAAACAAACAAAATACGGAGCTGGAATCTAAGACTGAAAAGAATGGATAAAATTAGAATTCCATTTTGCTATACTCTGTTTCATGCAAACTTGATATGGGTTTACACAAATTGGGTTAATTTAATTTAATACACAAATGTAATTCATCAAATTATAAGGCATCACTTTTAAATTAAGGTAGCAGATTTAAAATAGACTTCTGTGTATAAAAACTCAATTCATGTATCTGCAGAGCACTTGGAACTCTGTTTGTTGAGAATTTGGGCCAAAACATGTGATGGGTGGGCAGGCAAGGCAGGGGAAGACTCAACCCTCACTGCCCAGCCTGGATCAGGCTGCTGCCTGGAGCAGAGACACACAGCCTTAGTGGCCACGTGGACACAGACTGCTTCTCACATTCCTTCCTGCTCCACCAACCTGGTGCCATTAACCTGGCTGTGTCTCCCAGGTTAACAGGAAGAGAGTGTGTGTATATGCATGTACATACACATGAACACATACGTATGTGTGTATATATAAGATTTCCATTAATCAGGCCAGGCACGGTGGCTCACGCCTGTAATCCTAGCACTTTGGGAGGCTGAGGCGGGCAGAGCATGCGGTCAGGAGTTCGAGACCAGCCTGACCAACATGGTGAAACCCCATCTCTATTAAAAATACAAAAATTAGCTGAGCGTGGTGCTATGTGCCTGTAATCCCAGCTACTCAGGAGGCTGAGGCAGGAGAATTGCCTGAACCCGGGAAGTGGAGGTTGCAGTGAGCTGAGATCACACCACTGCCCTCCAGACTGGGTGACAGAGCAAGACTCTATCTCAAAAATAAATAAATAAATAAATAAATTCCATTAATCAAACATTCAGCAGTAGTAACCAAGCTGCAAACAAATCAGCCAGGTGTCTTCGTCAAAATGAGGCCCAAGTGTCTCAGCCTACAGCATAGCGGGAGCTTTCCTGACTCGGGAGTAGAAGGTGCAACTCATTTCAAGGCCTTTTACACATCACCGAATGTGGCCTGTCCACAGCTGCTGAGACCCCAGAAAGCCCCCTAATTTGAGGTCTCCTCCCCCGCAACTCACTTAGTGAGTCATATTTTGTGCACAGAGCTATCACGTCAGGCTGTATACCAAAGGTTTCTGTTAACAGGAAGGAAGAATATCGAGTCCTCTGCACAGGTGGACAGACTTTGAGACTAGTGCCATTTACAGCCACCGCTGCTCCAGGGATCCCATCTCCACCTTCAGCTCAGTTGGAAACTGGACTCGGGGGGTTACAAGGGAAGACAGTCGGTGACCTGTAGGTTGGCTGCCTTCCTAACATGCCACAAGTCGGAGTCTCTACCTGGCTGAAAGAGGAGGTGGTCTGATTTACAAAGACAGATGAGTCCCTAGCTTCCTGTTGGGTCTCCGACAGGCTCGCTGTCACCTCACCGAGGGAGCCTCTGTCCTGTCCCGGCACTGTTAAGGTGCAATGAGACCTTGCTCTAGGAGTGGAGACGATGGGATGAAGGTGGTGGGGAATGGAGCTGAGTCAAAGGGGCTGCCTCTCACTTTGCTTTCTTCGTCCTTCCTGCTCCTTAAGATAATTGGATTTTTTTCACCTTGATAAAGTTATTCCTACAATTAGCCTACAGGAAAAGGAAGACAGGCAAAACAAACAAACACAATTTAAAATGACTCCCCTGACCTGGCAGCAGGGATAAACCACACCATTGACACCAGTGCATTCCCTTATTATTTTACAACAAAAGGGATTGCCTTTTCAGGTAACCAAATATGGTCTTTTAGAACTTTTTGACAGGGTTCAGTTTATCTTGTTGAATTTAATTTTTTTTTTTTTTTGTAATGTTTAAATGAGGTTGGAAAGGAGGAAGGGCTGGGGAAATGACTCCGGCTTGTTCTGTAATGCTTCTCAAGTGCAGCTGGAGAAAAGTGCCTGTCAGTAAACCAGAACCACATTTGATAGAAAGAGAATATCAGTCCAGCTCTGTGCTACATTTAAATAGGACCAACAGGTGCATATGAAAGAACTGGGCCGACGGGTTCTCAGTGTCACAGAAAATCTGCTAAAAATAAAATAAAAATGAACAGCAGCTTGGAGATCAGTGTGTGTGTGTGTGTGTGTGTGTGTGTGTGTGTGTGTGTGTGAACCCTAGATTCGGTGAATTTTAAATGAACCAAAAAGTAGGGCTGGGCACTGTGGCTCACACCAGTAATCCCAGCACTTTGGGAGGCTGAGACAGGCAGATCACCTGAGGTGAGGAGTTCAAGACCAGCCTGACCCACATAGTGAAACCCTGTCTCTACTAAAAATACAGAAATTAGCTGGGCGCGGTGGTGGTCACCTGCAATCCCAGCTACTCAGGAGGCTGAGGTGGGAGAATGCTTAAACCTGGGAGACAGAGGTTGCAGTGAGCTTAGATTGTGCCACTGCACTCCAGCCTGGGAGAGAGAGTGAGACTCCAACTCAAAAAATGTATTTAAATAAATAAACCAAAGAGTAGAATACACAGGAGCTCTCATGACAGCACGATAGCCTCAGCCCCAGTCACGTCGCATCATCAGCTATGGTCGCTAACATCATAATCGTTGGAAATAGATGCTCAGTGCCACAAAGAAAAGTTAGCACTGAGACAAAGGATTTTTTTTTTTTTTAACAATTTTTATTTCCTGGACTGCGGGAAGGGTACTCTCACTAGCCATCTTGCCACGAGAGTGCAATGAACAAAGGAAAACAGACACATTTATTCCTTATGCATTTGGGGTTGTCCTACTGCTGTGTCTGATCCCCATTGGCTGGAGCCACACCTTATCATCTAAGCTAATACCTGATTGGCTAACAACTTAAAACTTTTCTAAACAGGTAAAAGCAGTAGAGAGTTGGGACATGCCTGTGAGCACATCAAGCACAGATATCTTGGTTAAAGCACAAGGACCTAGAATATACTATGTGCCTGTAAGCATGGCATGTCTAACAGCTACATAGCATAGGGCTTAACAAATGAGTTATTAGTACACTTATGATTTATTCTTTAACAAGAAAGGAAACTTTAAAAAGGAACTTTTCTACTTCCCACAATTCCTTCCTCTTTTACTTTATAATTTTCCTTTTTAGACTTTTTAAACATGTTTTGGCTTTGTTGTTCTGCCTGAGTTTCTAAAAGAAAAATCTTCCCTTTCTTTATCTTTAAAGGAAACTTTAAAAAGGAACGTTTCTATTTCCCACAATAACATTCTCTCCTTTTCTGGATTTCTGTATCCCCCTGCACATGGCTGTTTGTCTATTCATGCGCCACTGACAATAAATACCAACAGAGGCGTTAGAGTTTGTTATGATACTTAGCAGGTCTTTGTATTAGTCAGGTGTTATTGTTGGAATGTTTGGGTCCCTCCAAAATTCATATGTTGAAAGCTAATATCCCAGGCGACATTGCTAGGAAGTAAGGGTCTCTGGGTGAGAGGTCTCGAGGGCACAGCCCTCATGAGTGAGATTTGTGTCCTGACAATACAGGCTTCTGCCATGCCCTTTGCCTCTCCGTCTCTTCTACGACCGCGTTTGTCTCTTTTGCCCTGTGCCTTCTGCCACGTGAGAACAGAGCGTTACAGGCACCATCCCGGAAGCCAAAGCAGCTCTCACCAGATGCTGAATTTGCTGGCACCTTGATCTCGGACTTCTCAGACTCTCTGTAAGTGAGAAATAGACTTCTATTCCTTGAATATGACCCAGTCTGAGATTTTGTTACAGCAGCAGGAATAGATAAGACATCAGTGTTCTCCAAAGAAATGGAACCAAAATTATATATATATAATTATATATATACCATATTAATATTTATGTCTTAATATATCTTATCTATAGCTATATTATCTACCTATGTGTATATATGTATGTATCTATATGTGTATATATATGTAGATATGTATCTATATGTGTGTATATATGTAGGTATGTATCTATATGTGTGTATATACTTAGGTATGTATCTATATGTGTATATATATGTAGGTACGTATCTATATGTGTGTATATACGTATGTACGTATCTATATGTGTGTATATACGTATGTACACATCTATATGTGTGTATATATGTAGGTACGTATCTATATGTGTGTATATATGTAGGTACGTATCTATATGTGTATATATGTATGTATCTATATGTGTGTATATATGTATGCATGTATCTATATGTGTATATATATGTATGTATGTATATGTGTATATATATATGTAGGTATGTATCTATATGTGTATATATATGTAGGTATGTATCTATATGTGTGTATATATGTGGGTATGTATATTTGTATATATATGTAGGTATGTATCTATATGTGTGTCTATATGTATGTATGTATCTATATGTGTATATATATGTAGGTACGTATCTATATGTGTGTATATATGTATGTATGTATCTATATGTGTATATATATGTAGGTATGTATCTATATGTGTGTATATATGTGTGTATCTATCCATGAGATTTATTATAAGGGATTGGCTTAAACAATTAGAGAGACTAAGAGGTTCAGCTGATAAACTGGAGAACTGAGAGAGCTGATAGTGTAAGTTCTGTCTTGATCTGAGACTGAAGTCACGAGCTGACCAAAGTCCCAGCTTGAAGACAGTCAGGCAGAGGAGAGAACTCTCCTTTATTCCACCTTCTTGTTCTACTGAGGCCCTCAACAGACTGGATGAGGCCCACTCACATTGGGGAGGGTGACCTGCTTCATGCATCAACAAATTAAATGTTAATTTCATCAAAACACCTTCACAGGCACACCCAGAATGATGGCTAACCTGATATGTGGGCATCCTGTGGCCCAGTCAGGTTGACACATAAAATTAAACATTTCAGTATCATATAATTATTTTCATTGTTCTTCATGGCATGGCTTTTCTAATATTGTTAAATACTGTTTTCCAATTAAACATTATCAACTCTTCTAGCTCCAGATAAAGCATCGTTGGCATTTTTGTTGGGATTGTATTAAATACCTCAATGCCTGAATCAAACTAATCTTTTGGATCATCTTACCCAAGGAGCAGGGCTGTATTTTATTATTTTATTAGATTTTAATACACTCATTCTTTATCACTCCCTGACTCAGCTTATCTTGTCTCAGCTGCCTGTGCAAAATGGGTCAAGGGTCTCAGATGTGCAGTCAGGCTACTCACGTGTCTTGTGGTTTAGGAGAAGAGAGAGTTCTGACCTCAGAGTTCAGGTCAAATTCTCCAGCAAGCATTTCTTTCCCAGAACAAAGGCTTCTTAATGAACACAGGTTTCCACCTCATACTGGGTTCTCTTACTTTAAATCTTTCCTAGAAGAAGCTTAAGAATAAATGGAATCTAAGACTGAATACATCCCCAGTTGGGTGCCACCCTGGCCAGCCTTGCTTAGAAGACCCCGAGAGCCAATGAAGTCCCCTGTCACAGGCGGCTGTCAAAGTAGGAACTATTTCTAAAGAAAGTTTTCTCTTCTCGCCTGTAGCCCCAGTTACCTGGGAGGCTCAGACAGGAGGATTGTTTGAGCCCGGGAGATGGAGGCTGCAGCAAACTGTGATCTCACTACTGCACTCCAGCCTGGGTGACAGAGTGAGACCCTGTCTCTTTTCCCTCAGAATTTGTTTTTCTACACCCAGGACTTTCCAGACTGGGTTAGTGTCATTGGGATTCTCCCTTACAGCTTGAGGGAGCAGCATCATATAATTGTACACTGGTTCAGGCTTTCCTAGGATGACAACCATGTGAGATGAACTCCAGGCTCTCTGCAAGGCTTCTTGCTCCAAAAATCCACTGTAGACATTGTTGTTTTTGCCCTAAAGAGTCAGAGACACAAATTCTATGTAGTTGGAAGAGAATGAATTTCTCTGCCCAGTTTGTGGTAGTTTATCTCAGTAGCCACAGGAAATTAAAAGAGGTAGTAGGTGGCCTTCTGTTAAATCCTGCACCCTTTCATACCATCAAAAGGCAAACGGTCATTGTTTTTATGAATTGGGCAAGGCATTTGCTCTGTAATCCCAAAGTTCGCTTCTCTCTGCTTTAGGGAGCTATAGAGGTTCTGAGCAGTGTTCTTTGCACCGAGCCATTTGAAGAGGACTCAGGCTCCCAAGGCCTCAGTGCCATCTGGCTGCTACTATTTGTGTTCCAATCCAACTGTAATCTTTTGAATCATCTTATCCAAGGACTGTGTCCTATGGAACACCAAGGACATTCTTCTTCCATCCTCCACTGCTTTTAATGATATGAGTAGTTACATGAGAGTTACCCAAAGTACTGTGACTTCAAATGACTTTAGTTCCATTAACATCCCCATGGTGACCACATTCTGAAAGACGAGTCTAAGATTCTGGGAGCACACTCATATGTTGTTATTATGCCATCTGGTGATCTTGAAACTTTTACAGATGTGGGGTGGGGTTGAGATCAGTGCTGATGTTGGTAACATTGCCTACATTAAATCAGGTAAACTGCCTACATAGCAAGCTTGCCTGTGGACTATAGGCACAGAATGAAACTTAACCCTAAATACGGTATCTAGTTCCATGACTGGTCTTTGGAGCCATCAGAGTACTCCCCCTGGAGCACAGCATCCTGGCCTGGGGTTGCTCCTGTTTTGGCCACCTTTTTAGTGTGCTCACTGGGGAGGCAGGGGTTGGGTATCTTCCTTCTCCATCCTGAGAATCAGAGGCTGCCATCTCACCTCGTGATGGTGGCACAACCTCTCCCCCAACCTGCAGACCACCTGCAAGAGCCCCTTCTGCAGGGCTCTGTTCCTCCACTGGTCTCTTAGCCACTCCTGTACCAGTTTTATCCTGTACTTTACTGCTTGTGGAGCAAGGCAATGTGCCATGGTCCCTGGGTACACCTGCACATGCTTGCTGACCATGCCAGGAATGCAGGACCCTTCTTTCTCTTTGACAGACAGGAGCGTCACCATCTTGGACAAAAACCGCCCTTCTAAGTTCCCCTTCATTAAAATACTGCCTAAATCCAGCCCCCAAACTTCAGCCTAATGGCTAATATCAGCATAACAGAAACATTCCAACCCTAAGATAAACCCCTCTCTGACCAGAAACATGCCAGCCCCAAGGTAGCCTCCCCTGCAACCAGAGACATTCCAATCCCACAAGAGACTTTCCCTCACATGGAAACATTTTGAACCTATGATAAGCTCCCCGCTTCCAAAACCCTCAGATATATCCTTAGTCTGTCAGAAAGAAAGCTCCTGACTGAGATTGGCCAGAAGCCCCTCTCAGGTTTATTCTCTGAAATAAATCTGTCTCTGCCTGTTGAGCCACCTTTGGTTTTTCCTTCCTCTTTCTTTAATTCCTACACTCTTTACACTCATTTCTCAGGTGACCAACCTTGAGAGAAAAGATAACACTGGTCCCTGGACAAGGAGCAGGCTTGCTTCCACTTCCACTCCAAGCTCAAAAATCCTCTCCCCTAACCCAGCCTCCTGCGTGGGCAGCATCCACCCACGCTCACCTGTTGCTCCTGTGAAACTTTAAAACAATCTGTTACCCATTTTATTGATCTTTTTGGCTGAATGCTTATAAATTACACATTTGAATCCACATGAATCTGTAAATTAATATAACTTTCAAACTTTTCTAGATAATGCGAATTAAAAATATCATACTATCCATGAGATACAATTTTATTGATAGGACACATGCAAATGATTTATTTTGTCATGCTGCTATTACTCATTTTTACAGAGCAGCAAGAACTTTACAGCTTCCGAATCACAATAGAATTCACAACACTAAGTAAGGAAATGTATCTTAAAAGCAAATACTATACCTGCTTTAAGACACACCCTAACATGTAAATGTAAATAATCTTGACTGTAAAATATTTACATAAATTAGCTACATTAGTGGTTGTCTTGGTTTATGCTGCTATAACAAAATGCCACAAACTGGTTAATTTATAAAGGACAGAACTCTACTGTTCATGGTTCTGGAGGCTGGGAAATTCAAGATCAAGACACCAGTGGGTTTATTGTCTGCTCTCTGCTTCCAAGCTGGTGCCTTCTGAGATGAAAGTTGCATAAGGCCCCTTTTACAAGGGCCTTGATCTTATTTATGAGGAAGAACCCATCATGTCTTAATCCCCTCTCAAAAGCCCCACCTCGTAATACCATCACATTGGCAACACCTGAGTTTACAGGACACAGTCAACATAGCAATAGTTCAAAGACAACTGTAGAAAACCTAAAAGACATTTAAGATAATATCCCCTTACTACTAGACGACCCCTGTTGTAAAACATAAGGCAGTGTGATTTATATTAAACACCACAAAACACTGAAAAATCGTCACTCTACTTATGGGACATGTAAGCGCTGCCAGATTTTCATTCTTTAAGCTAGTAAGTTTATGTTAGGAGTGTATTAAAACAGCAGAAAAGGACAGAAACATAAAATTCTCCTACTACTTTTGCCATATACCACACTGATTTCTTCTTTTTTAAAAATAAGAAACGTCCTTTGTCTGTGACACACGAGTCTCAAGTCTTCTGTCAGCATCAAGAAACAGTCCCTGGCTACCTTCTTGGGATATAACGAGACCCTTTCCAGTTGTTGGTAGTTTGGGCAGTGGGGATGGCAGATGTATACATTGTATCCAGATGTGGCTTAGTGGGCACATGGGCCCGTCAGCCTTCATCTGGAAATCAACATGGTAATTCACAGCAGGGAGGAGATGCTGACCAGAGTGTTCCCAGCAGCGGTGTGTGATCGGCAAGGCCAGAGCCCCTAACCCACGAAGGCGTGGCCGCGCAGTGTCCCAGCCAACATCCTCCCCTCGGCTCAGGACCACTCTGCCCTGACAGCACCTGGGTGCTGGGCCCAGGTTTATCCCTCGAGGGGAAGAAGCCCAGGTAAGTGGAGACTTCACTCTCCTGGGGCTGCCCCCCAAAATGATGACTCTGACCTTGGAGAACACATGAAGCCTTGGGACTTGAGGAGAACATTCCCAAAAGGCTCGGATTGGGACTAGGAGCCTCACTTCTGCTTATACAAATAGAAAATAAAAGCCGCTTTTAAACTAGCCCCCGCAATTTCACTCGAGGTCAACTATTAGTGGACTTGAAGAGGGCAGACAGTGAAGCGTGTGTGTGGGAAAAAGTTTTCTTCCACTCACAGCCCCCAGCCCAGAGTTTCCCTGAAGTCCAGGCTGAGTAGAATGTGAAAAGACAGTCACCTGGGGAGCTCTCCCTTTACAGGGAGGTGGCTCCTCTCTCTTGGGTGATTTCAGCGTGGCCTTACTGGACAGAAGACCAATATCCCTGGTGGGCTGCTTTCAAACTCAGTGAGCCATAAGACCTGAAGACTAAGCTCTGATTTTTTTTTATCTTGCCTGAATTCCTTTCTAAGAGGCCTGGGGAGTCACGCCCTACCAACCATAAGTTCTCATCAGATAGGTTTTATTTAACCCTGTGTATCGAGACTTACTTTCCAATCTGACTCTGGCATAACAAAGGAAAACATTAAAAATGTTTTACAACAAAACATGTTTCTCTACCATATCTTAAAATTGCCTGGCAAACTCTCTTGTGGGAAAAATTCACATTCTATAGAGAATCCTCTTCCCCCTTTTTCCCCCACTCTTTTCTTTCCAGATCCAGGAGATAATCAACTAAGAGACACCCACCTTTTTATGTTCGATAAGCAACATTGTACAACCTGCTCTCTCTGAAATCTGCTCTCTGAGAGACTCCTCTGCACGGTACAACTTGGTCTCCACAATCCTGTACGTTCACCTGAACATTCCTTTCCATTGATCCCAGATCTTCAGATAAAACAACCTATTGTCAACCAGAAAATAATTACATTTACCTACAGCCTGGAAGCTTCCCCCTGCTTTGAGTGGGCCCGCCTTTATGAACCAAACCCATGTATTTTTTAAATGTATTTCACCCAAAGTCAACTGTTAGTGGACCTGAAGAGGGCAGGAGGTGAAGCGTGTGCGTAGGAAAAGGTTTTATTCCACTCACAGCCCCCAGCCTGCAGTTTTCCTGAAGTCTGAATCAGAGAATTCAGAATCAATGAACCAGATCATTCGCTGATGTCTCACGCCTCTCTAAAACCTAAAAAACCGAGCCACACCCCGACTGCTTTGGGTACATGTTCTCAGGACCTCCCGAGAGCTGTGCCAGGGGCCACGTCACTCATATTTGGCTCAGAATAAATCTCTCCAAATATTTTACAGAGTTTGACTCCTTTCAGTGACAGAGCCTTTCATCAGTGCATGCCTTCTCTAGAGGACGTCCGGGCAGAGCCCAGCAGTGATGGGCGTGGGGCTCAGAGGCAGAGCTGGGTAATGAGCACCTCTAAAGCGTGCTGGCTCCTGTGAGTGACCGCTTCATGAATATTGAATTTATACTGTCCTCCACGCTGCCAAAGTCCCAATGGGGACTTTTCTGAGGTGACGAGGCCCTGAGAGCTGTGTAGCTCCTCCGGATCTGCAACACAACACAGCTTTCTACAGAAATGCTTCCAGAAGGGAAGAACTGGGCTCATCTGGAATTGTCTTGCGGCTGCAAACTGCCTACTTTAAAAAATAATAAACATGCTTCACTCACCACTTCCACCCTGGCTGTGCCTCTGCACTGGAAATGAAGTTCACAAGAAAGTTGTTAGTTCTCTCCCTGGTCCTTGGAAGACTTTGAGGCAGCTTCTCAGAACACAAGACAATAAAATAATTGTAGTAATAAAACCTGTACGTGCTTCAGGAGACTTATCAGAATGCCTGGGAGGAATAGTTGCTTTTCTGAAAACACGATTATTTTTTTCAGATCACCGCCGTGGTTACTTCTTTTCCCAAGTTCCCAGAAGCCTGGTAACTCCTCCTCATGCTTATTACAAAGGAAATGAGGGCAGGCTGTGCAAGCAGACCGTGTACGGGCTGAGGGGGCTGTGACTGCTACTGCCGATCACGTAGAGGTGTTGTGCTCGGGCCACGCCCACGTCGGAGTGCCTAAGTCCAGGAAACCCATTTTGGTCTAAAATGAGAAATATAATTTTGTATTCCTCGTGACCAGGGGAAGCCAGTGTTCACCCCTGGCATGGGAAAAGCTGCTGACTCCTACTCCCTGGTTGCTTGGTTGGTTTCTGCTTGGGAGCTAAATGCCTTCTATTTTCTGAGTGTCCTCCTGCAGGAGGACAGCCACCAATATGGTGGCAGTTGCTGTTGATGCCCCAGGCACCGAACCTGAGATAATGTTCTCCACAAACTGAGAACAGGCTTGCTGGCTGAGGCCCTAATTAGAGATTAGGACATGCCTTACAGACCTATTGTTCAAACAAATAGCTTGCCAGTGGCCTAGCTCACAGGGTTTGCAGACCTAAAGGAGCTCTTAATGAATCAGAGAATGTAACACATTGAATCTTTGTTTTTACAATGATGGGCTTGTTGTTTTTGAGCTAATCGCATCTGCACAGGGGGCTTCAGATCAGGAAAAGCTGACATTTTTTAAAAAGGAAAAGGAGAAAAACCTGATCTGCTGATATTCAACAACAAACGAAAAAGTGTTTTGTGTTAGAGGTCATCAGAACTGGTTCCAAGGAAAGAAAGAATCAAATTTTACCCAAATACAGCCTTTCCTTCATCTCTTCTGAATCTAGATCCTCCAGTCTGTGTGAACATTGACTCCAAACATTTCTTCTCAGGTGCAAACCCCACTGTTAGGGGCTGTGCTCCTCTCAGAATTCATACACGGACACCCTAACCCCCGTGTGACGGTAGCTGGAGAGGGGTCTTTGGGAGTGGTTAGGGTTAGGAGAAGTAATGATATGACCGAGGTATGATTAGTGTCCTTACAAGAAGAAATACCACAGAGCTTGCTAGAGCCTGGTTGACTGTGACTCCACCAGGGACAGCCCAGTGTCCCTGGGGGTGACAGATGCCACAGTGCGGAGTGAGGCTTCGGAGGGCAGGAGCAGCCACCTGTGTGTAGAGTGTTTCCTTGGGCTGGTGTGACCCTGCTGTGTGGCGCGCCTCTGCTGCTGAATGCTCCGACACTCCCCTTGTGACAGGTCCCCAAGAAAACAACCTGGAGAGCCTCTAACCTTGGAAAAACCCCATGCTTATTTTGTTATAACATCAAAATCCATTGTTTATGCACTGAGCTTTTGAGCTCTCAAATCTCCAGTGCAGTAACTCCCATCACAGAGGCTTTGGGTCCCTGCAGGTTGATTCTCTGACTAATTTGCCAGTTGTTTCTTTGAGTAGGAGACGACCCCGCAGGGATCAGTCTGGGCACGACTCTCCTGTGGTCCATTCTGACAGCTCCTGATGCTGTACGAGCAGAGAAGGAAAGGCTTTAAGTATCTGCGGAACGCTGAAGACTCTATCACCTGCTGCTCCACGCTGACTGGAGCGAGGAAGTGAGACAAGGAGAGACGTGAGGGCACAGACCTTCTCCTGGCAGGACAGGATGGAGGGAGGACAGGGAAAGGAAATTAGTCACAAGAACGCTCATCACGGCATTTGTTTTAAATATGGGGAAAAGGTAGAAGCAACTTTAATACTAACAAGTAGAGAATTAGGTGAGATGTCACAGAATAATACGTACAATGGGGCCATGCACTCACGCCTGTAATCCCAGCACTTCCAGAGTCTGGGTGGATCACGAGGTCGAGAGATTGAGACCATCCTGGCCAACATGGGAAAACCCCGTCTCTACTAAAACTACAAAAATTAACTGGGCGTGGTGGTGTGCGCCTGTAGTCCCAGCTACTCAGGAGTCTGAGGCAGGAGAATCACTTGAATCCGAGAGGTGGAGGTTGCAGTGAGCTGAGATCATGCCACTGCACGCCAGCCTGGCGACAGAGTAAGACGATGTCTAAATTAATAATAATAAGTACAATGAAATGCCATGAAGTCATCATGTTGTGTGTGTGTGCATGTGCGTGTGTGTATGCATGCGTGCACGTGTATTATAGGAAATGAGACTACAATGTATTTGTACCAAAAGCAATTCATAAGACAAAAACTTAGAGCATGAGACCGCTTTTGCTTTTCAGTTCGTATTTACACATGCAGACTCACCAGTCCTCGGTTGCAAAGCAAGACGCGAAGGTGACAAAGCTTCTCTCTATGCGCTAAGATTCCAGGTGACTTTTTCTGTTCACTTTAATATTGTCTGTCATTCTGACGGTGAATATAACATAATCAGAAACAAAGACGTTTATAATTCTGAAAGATCTATGAGCTGAAGACAAAGCTAACTCGGGTGAGGCCAAAAGCTTCTTTACGTATTTCAAATAGACGAATTTAGCAACAATAGTTGGCCCCACAATGACAAAAGCAGCCTAATGTTCCTCTTAGGCATTTGGCTGGAAAAGCAATGCTTTTTCCTGTTGATTTCCCCCCGTGATTTATTAAAGTAATAAAGGCTTGTTATGGAAAATTCCAACAAAGTGTGTTTTATTATCTTTCACAGGGTGATCCCAGCCAGACATGTGGCTCCCCATCTGTCCGGATAGGGTTCAGGGACTTCCAGGGTGAGGGGAGGGGGACGTCCTCTGTTGCTTCTCTTTGCCTGTGTAGCCCTTGTCGACGGGTGGACACTACTGTGGGTGATGAATTATTCATAGAAGAAGCTGTGAGGCCATAAATATGCAAGGGGATACATCTGGTTTCCCCGATGCCTCATGTGAGGCAGAAAAAGTACGTTTTTACCGAGGAGAACAACTTGTCAGCCCCAAATCTCTTGCTCGCCTGGACCCAAGCACTACAAGGAGAAAAAAAGCATCTTCTGACACTGCACGTCAGAGTCCAGCTGGGACGCACTGTGTGTCAGGGGGGTGCGGGGTTCAGCCTGGAAGAGACCCTGTGAGCTGACAATGTCGCCATGCTTCCTTCGTAGATGTGAGGCTGTGGGCCGGGACTTAGGGGAGGGGAATCTCCCCACATTTTTTCCAAGAGAAATACAGCATTTCAGAACGCCGTTTGAAAGCTTAGAACAGGACAAAGGAGACAGAAACGCCGCTTAGGGGGTTTGCAGGTAGAGGAGCGCATCGGGTGTAGAGCGGGGGCGGGGAGGGGGGTGGGAACCACCAGGACTTTGTGGATACCAGTTCCTCTCATGTTTCCCGCCCCAGCAAGATGAAAACCTAGGCAGAGGTCAATGTCTCCATCTCCAGGGTGTATGTCTGCTTCCAGCACTCACCTTCGGAAGAGGTGACCAAAGACACAGAGTGAGCAAGGAAGTGCCCTTAGAGCAGAAGAGAAGGGCTCCCTGCCCCGCCTGCTTCAGAAAGTCTCTGACTGGCGCGGCTCACGGAACACACACAGTCCTGTTCCTCAGCCTGCGACCCTCCAGCAGGACCCCCAACCCCAGAGGGAGCGTTTCCTAAACCTGCCTTTTCCAAGGCATGTTCCCTAAGACCCCAACTTCCAAGAATGCTGATAGATACCTGTGAACAGAAAGGTGCCAAGTAAAATGACCTTGTTACGTCTCTGAGAAGACCTACAAAAACTTACCTGTGAGTCTTGAAGGAGCACCAAGAAGACCCTAAGGGAATGCTCCCAGGGGACTCGGAATGCCTGGAGACACTTTTTGTTGTCAAAATTGAGGGCAGGTGGAGGGTGGTGACGGGAAGGGGAGGTGAGGGGGCTTCACTGATGTCTAGCAGGTGGAAGCCAGGGAAACCGAAGACCAGCGTACAGTGCGCGGGACAGCCCCACAGCAAAGAACCTTCCAGCCCTATAGGCCAGCAGTGCAGAGGCTGAGAAACCCTGGCCTAAGTGTATTGAGGACAAGACCTTCACCCCACCCCGGCCCCTCCCCGACAGGCATCTCCGTGATGTCCTGCAATGCCCAGGGAAGCTCCACCTTTGCACTCAGCTCTGAAGGGGATGAGAACATGCTAGCTGGTGTGAAATACGTAAAGGGTCTGCGTGGGTAATTCTCCTTCCCCCGAGACCACTGGGGGAGTCACCTTCTCCCCAGCAGGCTCCTTTCTGGGATCCTTCCCCATACTTCTGAAACATCATCAACCCCCTGTGGTAGCACCATCTCCTCGGACCACGAGCTTTCTCAAAGACACAGTTCCTGCCCTCTCCATCTCACCAACGTGGAGTGCAGGGTTCACCTTCAAATACATCAATGAGGCTCTGAGCCCTGAAGGATTCGGAGAAGGCATGGCAGTGAACTCCCATGAAACCTAACGAATGGTTAAGCAGGTTTCGTGGGTCACAGAACACAAGAGCTGAAAATCAATGCCCCATATCCTCAAAACGAAACAAAACCAACTGGGAGTCGAGGGGCTGCACTTGAAGAAGGGGAGGGGTTCTGTATGTGGAAGAGAGTGGAAGAAGAGAATGCAGCAGTAGGTAGCTAGCTGGGTGTGAGCAGGGCAGGAGAGAGCTCCCCTCCATACACCAGGGCGTTGGGCCACCACCAGCTGAGGGTCGGGCAGTTGTCAACTATCTCTCTAAACCAGTAACTGGTTGCAGCCAGCGCCAGGGAAAGGCAGTCTCTTCATAGACAGAAAACACCTGAAACTGATCAGCAGCTTCTGAGAAGGTTTCAGGAGTTGGGTGAGTGGGGAGAAGTAACACAAGTATGCCAGTGAGCAAAACCCCAAGCCAAAAAAAGGTCACTTGTGTCGGGTCGCCTGCCTGGTCCTCTTCCTTCCTGCTCTAAAGGCTTTTTTGGGGGGGGTGGGGGGGGGAATGGAGTCTCACTTTGTCTCCCAGGTTGGAGTAAAATGGTCAGTCTTGGTTCACTGTAACCTTCACCTCTAGGGTTCAAGTGATTTTCCTGCCTCAGCCTCCTGAGTAGCTGGGATTACAGGTGCACATCACCATGCCTGGTTAATTTTTGTATTTTTAGTAGAGACGGGGTTTCACCATGTTGACCAGGCTGGTCTTGAACTGCTGACTCGTGATCTGCCTTGGCCTCCCAAATTGCTGGGATTACAGGCATGAGCCACTGCGCCCAGCCCTTTAAAGCAGGCGTCCCCGAACTTTTTACACAGGGGGCCAGTTCACTGTCCCTCAGACCGTTGGAGGGCCGCCACATACTGTGCTCCTCTCACTGACCACCAGTGAAAGAGGTGCCCCTTCCTGAAGTGTGGCGGGGGGCCGGATCAATGGCCTCGGGGGGCCGCATGCGGCCGGCCCGCGGGCCATAGTTTGGGGGACGCCTGCTTTAAAGCTTTTTAATCAACTTTCACTCCTGCTCCAAAACTTGCCACTGTGGGTCTGCTTCTGCCTTCTGCCTCCTCCATCAAACTCCTTCTTCTGAGGAGTCAGGAACCGGAGTTGCTGCAGACCTGTACGGGGCTGTGAGATTGCTACTCACCCCAGTGTGAGGGAGGGGTGAGGCATCCTAATCAGGAGAGGAGGAAGAGCTGAAGACATGAGACATGGGTGAGGCTGCAAATCAGCACCTGTATGGGAGAGTCAGACCTCTCAGGGCAGTCTCAACAGATAGCATGGGGGAAAAAGACAGCATAGAATAAATATTTAGCTCTAGTTGCTTGCAAACATTATCATTGCCCAGTGCTTTTTAAAACACAAATATTCTTAAGTTAACAAGAAAGGGGTGAATAGGACTTTGCTGTACAAGACTAAACCTATCCTATGGGCGGTCCTGAATTAATGAATGTAAATAGGAGATCATAGCGTCTTGATACTATATTTCTATTGCAGGTTATTTTTGAAGCCAATTAAGCACAGAAATATAAAATAATGCTAAGATTCTAAAGAAGCAACTGTTTCCCCAACACTTTCTCCAGGCATCCCAAATATCTCTGGGGGCATTCCCATAGGGTGGGTTTACGCTAAATAATTCACTTGAAAATGAAGCCTTTACTTTAAATCTGTTTGATCCGTCTTCCTTTTTAAGCTTTTTAATCTGTTCTCAGTCGACTGGTTTTGAAGGCAAAGAAAAAAGTTTAAACTGGAATTCATATACAGTTAATGATCTCTGTACTGTTCACTGGGTGATGTTTTCACATACTTTCAAAGTGTAGGGGAAAAACATGCTAATGAATATTATTATAAGTTACCAAACTGAAAGTTCTTTTATAGAACTAGATGTTTAAAGGCAGGGGCCAGGCCTGATGGTGCATGCCTATAATCCCAGCACTTTGGGAGGCCGAGGCAGGTGGATCACCTGAGGTCAGGAATTCGAGACCAGCCTGACCAACATGGTGAAACCTCGTCTCTACTAAATGTGGAAAAAAAAAAATCAGCCATGTGTGGTGGCTCATGCCTGTAATCCCAGCTACTTGGGAGGCTGAGGCAGGAGAATTGCTTGAATCCAGGGCCGGAGGTGGCAGTGAGCCAGGAGCACAACATTGCACTTGGGCAACAAGAGTAAAACTCCATCTCAAGAAAAAAAAAAAAAAAAAAAGAAGGCAGCTGCCAAACTGCCCCCCTTATTTCTCCCTGTGGCTTATTAATGACAGAAAACCAAATGACCAACGATTAAATTTTTATCAGCTCACTAAGTCACATGGCATAAGCCCACTATGCCGGATACTTTGCTTACCTTTTTCGTTTCTCGTGTCGTGTACAGTAGTGCATCTCGCTGTGTTCTGGGTACAGCTCTGGGTGGCCGTAGTGAAGTGTGAGGAAAAGAGACCGTGGCAATGAGGGCCTCACACCCAAGCCTGTATTCCTATTTGCTAGGAAATGTGTAAAACATCTCTAGGTAAATATGAGCATCTTATTTGAGGTTAGGAGCTCGAGACCAGCCTGGTCAACATGGTGAAACCCCATATCTACTAAAAATACAAAAATTAGCTAGGCATGTTAGCAGGCGCCTGTAGTCCTGAGGAAGGAGACCCAGGCATCTGGGATCACCTCCCCCTCGACTTCCACAGTGCATTTCAGTAGAAGAAAAAGCAGGCCAGCTGGCGCCTCCTGAATCACCTTCCTTTAAATAACATGCTTGGTATTGGGGAAACTCTCTGGAAGACACTGTTTTTACTTAAAACAAGATCTGATATCCAGAATCTACAAAGAACTAAAACAGATTTACAAGAAAAAAAAACAAACAAGCCCATTCAAAAGTGGGTGAAGGATATGAACAGATACTTTACAAAAGAAGACATACATGAGGCCAACAAACATATGAAAATATGCTCATCATCACTGGTCATTAGAGAAATGCAAATCAAAACTACAGTGAGACACCATCTCACACCAGTTAGAACAGCAATCATTAAAAAATCTGGAGACAACAGATGCTGGAGAGGATGTGGAGAAATAGGAACACTTTTACACTGTTGGTGGGAGTGTAGATTAGTTCAACCATTGTGGAAGACAGTGTGGCAATTCCTCAAGGATCTAGAAATAGAAATTCCATTTGACCCAGCAATCCCATTACTGGGTATATATCCAAAGGATTATAAATCATTCTACTATAAGGACACATGCACACGGATGTTCATTGCAGCACTGTTTACAATAGCAAAGACCTGGAACCAACCCAAATGCCCATCGATGATAGACTGGACAGGGAAAATGTGGTACATATACACCATGGAATACTATGCAGCCATCAAAGACGATGAGTTCGTGTCCTTTGTAGGGACATGGATGAACCTGGAAACCATCATTCTCAACAAACTGACACAAGAACAGAAAATCAAACACTGCATGTTCTCACTCATAGGCGGGTGTTTAACAATGAGAACACATGGACACAGTGAGGGGAGCACTACACACTGGGGTCTGTTGGGGGGAAATTGGGGAGAGACAGCCGGTGGTGGGGAGTTGGGGAGAGATAGCATGGGGAGAAATGCCAGATATAGGTGAAGGGGAGGAAGGCAGCAAATCACGCTGCCACGTGTGTACCTATGCAACAATCTTGCATGTTCTTCACATGTACCCCCAAACCTAAAATGCAATAAAACAAAACAAAACAAAACAACAAGATCAAACCCCCACCCCACTCCTCCATCTGGAGACCAGTGCCTTTTCACATTTGATTTCTAAAGCAGTAAACCCAGAAATACTTTCATATGTGATTTCTAAAACTGTAAACTCAAAACCCTTTCATATGTGATTTTTAAAACTGTAAACCCTAAACCCTTTCATATGTGATTTCTAAAGCTGTAAACCCGGAAACCTTTTCACATGTGATTCCTAAAGGTGTAAATCCCAAACCCTTTCACTTGTGATTTCTAAGGCTGTCAACGTAAGATTCTTCCGCATGTAATATCTAGAGTGTAAGCCTATATAAAGGCAGAACCTTCCTTTGTTAGATGAGCTGGGTTTGGACAACTCATCACCCGGCTCCCGGCCATAATAAACCCCTCCCTTCCCCATTCAATGTTTGAGAGCTCTGTTTCTCTCAGCCACTCCTGCTACAGTCCCAGCCACTCAGGAGGCTGAGGCAGCAGAATGACTTGAGCCCAGGAGACAGACTTGCAGTGAGCCGAGATCTTGCCACTGCACTCCAGCCTGGGAGACAGAGCGAGACTCCATCTCAAAAAAAAAAAAAAAAAAAAAAGCAACTTTACATTTGATCCCTCCGGGAAGAGGAACTGGGTGGCTGGAGAATTTTTAAAAATCAGAGACTCTTTTATATCCTGCGAATTCTAAATCACTCAAACGTGTTCTCTATTCTAATAAGAATAAGTGAATTAAAAAGCTGTACTGTAAGTCGGAAATGAGGAAAGTGAGACAAAAAGACAGATCCCTTTAGCTCTGACAGTCTCTGGGCACACAGGAAAGTCAGGAGCAGGGGATGCACAGAGCCTGGTGCTGGAGATGAACTCCTCCCAGGTGGAGACCCCAGGTTCTGCACAGAGGAAGGGCAGGGGTGGAGGCAGCTGCCCTTCAGGCCTGTCAGCACCATGGCAAAGCGGACCCCCTGTTCGAAGGACAGGCTGCCTCTCCAGGGACAGGTGTGCAGAGCAGAGAGGAGAGGAGGCAAGCGGAAAGCTGAACGCATACGTAAAGCCTTCCTACTCTTTCCTCTGATCATTTTAGACCTGATTTCAACTTGCCAGGAGGGAAATCGCTATGGACAAGAGACTTCACGGAAAACTAAGTGGTCATCGGGGTCCCAGCTCAGCCTGAGCGGCTGCTAGATCTTTCACCATCCCTCCTCCTGAGGTTGGCAAGCTCTGTCACAGTGCAGGGTTCTGCCAAGCCGGCCTCAGAGGGGGCCCCTGCGTCCAATCCAGACAGACACCTACGGCTTTCTCTGCACACACGCATGGCTGGGGTCAGACCAGTGGCTTCTGGGACTATAGGGTTCCTTTCACTAAATGCACACGCCAGAGTCACGTAATTCTACACAGAAAAGAGGTCAACATAGCTGGCTGGCATTTTTTTTGTGTTTTTTTTTTTTGTGTTTTTTTGTTTGTTTGTTTGTTTTTAGAGATAGGATCTCACTCTGTCACCTACGCTGGAGTGCAGTGGCACAATCTCATCTCACTGCAACCTCCAGCTCCCAGGTTCAAGTGATTCCCCTGCCTCAGCCATTTTCCCTCTCCCCTCCCATATTGTCCATTTTCTATTTTACAATATACTTGGTGTATTATTTCACTCACTTATAAAAAGCATCCTCAATCAATATTTTCTTTTTCTTTTTCTTTTTTTTTTGAGATGGAGTTTTGCTCTTGTTGCCCAGGCTGGAGTGCAATGGCGCGATCTCGGTTCACCGCAACCTCCGCCTCCTGGGCTCAGGCAATTCTCCTGCCTCAGCCTCCTGAGTAGCTGGGATTACAGGCATGTGCCACCATGCCCAGCTAATTTTTTGTATTTTTAGTAGAGACGAGGTTTCACCATGTTGACCAGGAGGTCTCGATCTCTTGACCTCGTGATCCACCCGCCTCGGCCTCCCAAAGTGCTGGGATTACAGGCTTGAGCCACCGCGCCCAGCCTCTTTTTTTTTTTTTTTTTTTTTTTTTTTTTTTAAAGAGATGAAGTCTCCCAGTGTTGCCAAGGCTGGACTCTTAACTCCTGGGCTCAAGCGGCCCTCCCACCTCAGCATACAGATTGCTGGAATTACAGGTGTGAGCTGCCATGCCTGGCCACTTTTCTTCATAATGGCTCTAGCTTTCCTCTCTTTCTGTTGTAGCATGGCTACTGGGAAGCTTTTAGAAAAATCAAAACAGGATGGGAAAAACAGGCTCAAGTATAAGGAAGGGAGGTCTGCATTTGGGGAATATTTCCAGCAGGCTTTCATTGGTGTTTTACTTGTTTCCATGGAGGGCGGGTTTGGTTGATTTTATGGCTTCCACAGCTCTCCAGGGCCCCCAGCAGCAACCTGGCACAGCACAGCCTTGCAGAGCCCAGGTGTGGGTTTGCATCCTGGATCTACCACTTCCCAGGTACTTGATCTCTATCTAAGGTACCTGCCTAGTCTGCTGGCCCACTTGTAGAATGGAGTTAATGACAACATATAATTTAAATGTGACTTTCAAGGTGCTCTCAAGGGTAGCATTTGTGCACTGAAGACAGTACTCAGAAGTTTATAAATTAATATTCCATTTATTGCATTAGCAGAGTTGGATTAGTCCATTTTTACACTGCTGGTAAAGACATACCCGAGACTGAGTAATTTATAAAAAATAAGAGGTTTTATGGACTCACAGTTCTACATGGCTGGGGAGGCCTCACAATCATGGAGGAAAGTGAAATGTACGTCTTACATGGTGGCAGGCAGGAGAATGAGAACCAAGCGAAAGCACCAGACTTCATGATCAGGTCTCATGAGATTTACTACCACAAGAACAGTATGGGGGAACTGCCCCCATGATTTAAATATCTTCCCACAACATGTGGGAATTATAGGAGCTGTAATTCAAGAAAAGACTCGGGTGGGGACACAGCCAAACCATGGCAACATCAAAGCCAGCTCTTGCTTTTAGTTTTCACTTAATCTTAACTTAAAAAAAATAGAGAGACAGGGTCTCACTAAGTTGCCCAGGCTGGTGTCAAATTCCTGGCCTCAGATGATTCTCCAGCCTCTACTGTATGTAAATTCATTTTGGAAATCACATTTGCCACATTCTAACATTCAAGCATGCCCCCATCGGATGGCCAGATCCTCACCTGTTTACCCAAAATGGAAGTGTCCTGCCAGGAGGTCCCGTATGCTTACACAGAGCCACTGCCAGCACCACACAGCCTGTGCAGCCCCTTGCAGACAACTGAGGATAATCAGGCACTCAGAGAGTTAGTGGCGAGACCGTGAGCCTGAGATAAACAAGCACAAAGATATTAGAGGAGAAGTAATTCCAAGAATAGACAGTGTCTTTCAAAAACAAAACTCAAAATTTTAATTCATATTCTCACACTTGCGTAAAAATTCTGCATCTATGCAACAAGAATGGTAAACTGAGAAAGGACAGCTGGCATGAGAAAGACCTCTTAAAAAATAAGATTCTTAGGACGGGCATGGTGGCTCACACCGGTAATCCCAGTACTTTGGGAGGCCGAGGTGGGCGGATCACGAGGTCAGGAGATGGAGACCATCCTGGCCAACATGGTGAAACCCCGTCTCTACTAAAACTACAAAAAATTAGCTGAGCATGATGGCACATGCCTGTAATCCCAGCTACTCGGAGGCTGAGGTGGGAGAATTGCTTGAACCCGGGAGGTGGAGTTTGCAGTGAGCCAAGATGGTGCCACTGCACTCCAGCCTGATGGCAGAGAGAGACTTCATCTCAAAGAAAAAAAACAAAAAAAAGAAAAAGAAATGAAAAGGAATGGAAAATGAAGTCATATCTCCCAGGAAGGAGAGCAGAAGGAAGGAAAATGAAAGAAAGCTTTATAGATGGCAAATCAATGAATTTGTGCTCCAGGAAGTAGGAACTAAAAAGAGCAGTAAACCATCAGAAATGACAAAGAAATTTCCAGAGTTTAACTAGCACAACCTCTAGAATGAAAGGGCCAAAGAGGGTCAAAAATACATCAATATTGAGTTATACAAGCATAATCCTCATAAAATTAGAGCCCCAAACGTAAGAAAGATCCCAGCGTTTTCCAGAGCAGAAATAACATTTAAGAAACAAACACTGGGAACAAACATTGGGCTGTCATTCAATTTCTCAAATGCACCACTGAATCTTGGAAGACTGTGAAGCGATGTCTTACATCTTTAGGAGAATCTGTTTTAATCTGAAATGACAGTTTGGCTACATACGAAAGCAAAATGTGAAAACAGAAGAAATCATCTTGAAACAAAATCAAAGTTTATTTCGTTTGTATGCAAATACCTTGGGAGGCTATCTGTTGAACAAAACAAGGAAAAATGAGAACTTCTTTATTGGAATAAAGGGTGGATCTATTCTAAAAGGAAGCCATGAAGGGAAGTTGCAGGATAACGTGTCTGGAGAGTGACGAGGAAGGAGTAAATCCAGGTGGAAACAGTGTGACCTCAGGTTTCTAACAGGAAGAGAGGGAGGGATATGCAGATTTAGCTGGATCCTGAGGAGGTTGGAATGATTTAAAGATGAGATGAAAAGAACACACTGGAAGGGGAAAAGCCATCAGATTCCAGGAAAAATAAAACTGTAAGGTAATATCACAGTTTACTATTTCATCTGGCATGGAACAATACTTTCTTGTACTCAGGATGCAAACTCAGCTTACTGATTTTCAGCTTTTATAATCAACTAATGGGCAGCATGGAGAAGACCATGATGGCTGCAGAATTGAATGTGGCCTGCCAACTTTAACCCAAGGATAAGGAAGAGGGGGAGGAAGATGCTAAGACAGAGTATGACGTCCCTCACGCTTCTGTACAAGGGGCGTGAGAGACATCATCCGTAGTTGATAACCTAAAAGTTAGACATCCAATGAGGAGCTGACGGTGAACCAAATTCTCATCCTTGATGAGGAGGAAGTCTGTGTATGTGAAATGGAGCAGTGGAGAAATGATAAAAGCCTAGACCATAAATATGAAAACAAGATACTCACAGGATTTGGGGGAGACAGCTAACAGCTCGTAATGGTTATTTCTGGGCCATAAAGCCGGAGTTGGGGAGAAGTGGAGGAGCATAGATTTTTATCAAAAGCGACTCTCTATTTGACGTTTGAATCATGTACACTGATACTTAAATTTTTAAAAGTCAAAAAAGAGTTTCAGCTTCTCATCACCTTTGTGCTTCCATCAATCCTCAGAGCAAGGGTTGGAGAGGGACTGGAGGCAGTTATTAGACCTGCGACCTCCGCTTTCTGGCCATGGGGCCCAGGAGTTAGCGAGTCGGGCAGCTTGTCATCAGGGCCAGGAATGAGCGGTGAGCTGAGCATGGTTTTTACATTTGGAAATGTTTGAATTTTAAATGGTTCCAGAGGGAATTACCCAATAGATTCAGTTTTCTCTCCTGGCCCACAAAGCCTTAAATAGTTACTATCTGTCCCTTTTCAAACCCTTGCCCTAGAGGCTCGTCCTAGAGATTATTCTATGAATGTGTTTAGGAGACGGTATGTGCAGTGATGTGGAGGGCAGGCTTCGGGAGAGATGGGCACGGCATGGACCTGCTGGCTGCAGGCAGTCACTTTTTCACCGCAGCCACGGGTCATTCGAATTCGTGATGACTCTGAAGACCATGAATATGAAGAATTCAGTGTAGCCGCTGGCACAGGCAAGTCCTCAACTGTGTCCTTGGGCTGTGGTACCCTCTGGTGAAGACCCTTCCCTTGGGGATTGAGAATCGGACCCTCTAGAAAGAGCCCAGCAGGGCCCCAGGAGTCAGGTGAGCATCAACACGACTGGCCTCACTTGTCCTCCTGCAGTGGCAGCTGTGAGACTTGGGACACCCAGAAATGCTGAGGATTTGGGGCTGTTGCTGGGACCACCTGGCTGGGTAGGGGCTGAGATGTAGACTTAAGACCAGCAGTGGCAGAAAGGAGGGGTTTCCAGCAACTGGAGTTCACAGTAGACACAGGGATGCCCCAACTAACAGAGGGGTGGCTGGCTGTCACCAACGGTGATCACTGCAGAACCCAGAAGGGGCTTCCAGCAACTGGAATTCACAGTAGACACAGGGATGCCCCAACTAACAGAGGGGCGGCTGGCTGTCACCAAGGGAGATCACTGCAGAGCCCAGAAGGGGCTTCCAGCAACTGGAGTTCACAGTAGACACAGGGATGCCCCAACTAACAGAGGGGTGGCTGGCTGTCACCAACGGTGATCACTGCAGAGCCCAGAAGGGGCTTCCAGCAACTGGAGTTCACAGTAGACACAGGGATGCCCCAACTAACAGAGGTGTGGCTGGCTGTCACCAGCGGTGATCACAGCAGAGCCCGCTGCAGTGCTGAGCTGCGGCTGCTCACAGCTTGTACAGTGAGAACAGCGGTGCACTGGAAGACCTCCATCCAGAGGAAGGAAAGGGTGAAAGCAATCTTTCCATTCTATTTGTGAACCTGTGGTTTAAAACTGCTGGTTTAAAACACCATCTGCTACAAATGTGGGCAGGCTGGAAGTCAGGGGAGTGGCCACAAATGCATCTTATTCTTCAAAAGCTGTAGACTGTTTGTGCAAATATGTGTTGTTTTTCTTTCCGAATGCAGTAATTTCACCTAAAGGGTGTTGTTCCTGGGAGAAAAGGAAGCAGTGAAGTGACTGCACCAGGTGAATGTATGTAGTGGTGATCTAGGGCTTTCCATGTGGCTATTACCTGAGGACTCTGGCCTTCCTTAAATATTTACACTGTTCAACTTGTGAAACCACCCCTAAAAACTTTACAAAATTAATCAGACAAGAAGGAGGGGGAAGAAATGAAAATAAGCCAAGCTTGCAGCACTCTCAGCATTCACCATGAGTCAGCTGGCTCTCTGGCCCCGTCCTCATAGCTGTTTGGTGCCTGTTGCTCCAGAATCATATGGACTCTGACACAGATTATAGTTCCCCTTAAATGCTCTGTACATAACAACTTGAAATGATAAAACATTAAGGTTTGCCTTTGAGACATTCCTTCGGGTCCTGCATACCAGTGAAACTACTGACACCAGCTGCTGGGAAGGACTCCGCAAGGAGCTGACTCATCAAAGAATGCAACTTCCACATCCTGATGACTTCATCCCCCATCCCCTGACCAATCAGCAAACCCACTTTTCCCACTCCTTGCCTTCCATGATACCCTTTAAAAAACCCCAGCCAGAACTCCTCAGGGAGACAGATTTGAGGGTCTCCTCCCATCTGCTCACTTGGCCACCCTGCAGTCACTAAACTCCTACTCTGCTGTGAACAGTACTGTATTGGTGCACTGGCTGTTACTGTGCAGCAAGCATATGGACCTGGCGACCCTGTAATACTTGAAGTTACTCCTGTGCAGACCTGGACATTGTCAATAGTCGTGTTAAAGCTGATGTCTGGACATTATGGGAAGGCATGTTAACTTCTCTGTATGATGCAACCAATACGAGCACAGAGTAGATTCAGTAATAATGTAATTTTAGAGTCTCTGTCTTTTGTGTACAATGTAGAAATGACTTTCTTTCTTTCTTTCTTTCTTTTCTTTTTTTTTTTTGTCTTTTCAGCTACAGTAGTTTTTATGGAAAGAAGAATTTCCAGAGGGTTTCTTATTAAAGAGAGAAGAACGAATTTCTCTGAATTTGAAGGCCCTCCAAACCCATCATTCCTCTTTACTGACCTCAATCCTATCAGATGGCTGTTTCTGAACCAATCATTAGCCTGAAGAGGTTGAGACTAACCAGCCTCCCTGCAGGTGAGGTGAGCTGCTCCTGAGGCGGGAGCCAGATACCTGGTCTGGCTGTGAGGCCTGTTAGTAGGAAGGAAGCAGGCATCCGTGGGCAATCAACAATTCTCTTGCCACCTCTCGGCTCGGCTACTCCTCAGGTGAGCAAAAGTGGTCCCTTAACACGACAGAAAAGCTACCAGGGAAAGGGGCTTCAGTGAAGATAAAATTTCAATTTCGATTTGATGTGGCTGTCCCCTTGTCAATTAACTGATTTTTAAAAATCTCCTTTGTCTGGAATTGTTAAAAATTGGCCTCTTTTCTATTTTGTCTTTGTTTGAGATGGAGTCTTGTTCTGCTTTGCACTGGCGTAATCTTGGCCCACTGCAGCCTCTGCCTCCTAATTTCAAGTGATCCCCCTACCTCAGCCTCTCAAGAAACTGAAATTACAGGCACCCACCACCATGCTTGGCTAATTTTTGTATTTTTAGTAGAGACAGGGTTTCACCATGTTGGTCAGGCTGGTCTCAAACTCCTGATCTCAAATGATCTGCCCACCTCAGCCTCCCAAAGTGCTTGGATTACAGGCAAGACCCACCATACTTGGCCAAAAATTGGCATCTTTTCTGTGTTGGACATAATGGGATGAAATTAGAAATAATTTTGCAGGATATTTTAGCATGGTAAGAACTAGATATATCCTCAGGTTGGGTAAAGAGAAGCTTCTTGCTGATGTTAATTGGCTCTTGTAAGATTCCACAGTTCAGGGTAACCAGACTATAAAGCATAATTCTTAAATTATTTGAAAAAAAAATACAGCCAGTTCTTGTTGTTTGTGATAGGTTCTAGAAAGTCACTGTGAACACTGGATTAGCAAACACTGAACTATTGATCCTGTGCAAATACATCGTAGCTTCCTGTGAGTCCTGGTCCTAATATGTTTTGTTACTGAAGTACCATTTGTATGATACAGGTTCACTTTGCCAATGTCTTTGTAAAAAAAAAAAAAAAAAAAAAAAAAAACAAGCGTCAGCATTGAAACCTGCTCTTCCATACAATCCCTTTCGTAAGTGCATAACATTTATATATTTTAAAAATTCTCCCGCAGCCTCCTGATCTGTAGAACCCATCTCACCTGCAAGTTTAACATTGTTTGCACTGTATCGCCTTTTGAAATGTGTAAGCTTCCAGCACTAGCCAAGAAGAGTTTCCTGACCCTGCGTACCGTGGTCATACATTTCTGTACATTTCAGCCTCACTATATTGCTATCCACTGTACTTTGTGAAATGAGTCATCATCTCAGGAATCCACACATTTAGCCAACTTTCCATTTTTCCCATGGCATCATCACACACTATAGATGTTACTTTAGCACCTTCTGGCATGGCCTCCTGTGCAAATGGGCACATTGGCTCCCTCTTTTCTGCATGTGTGTATTGTTGATGCATCAGCACAGAACTCACAGCCTTCAGCACCATGAGGCATGTCACCCATGGCCCTACTGGGCTTAGGAACGCAGACAGCACATCAGCACTCTGCTTGGGACTATCTTAAACTGCCGTATTACTACAAAAATGCACCAAAATGTGAAAAGCATGGCACAGATAGGCAAGGAGGAAGACCCTCACCTACAGCATGAGCTGGAACAGGAAGGCAGAGCATTGCCCTTTTGACCACAGCAGAGAATGTGCTTATTATACTGCATCTGAAACTCTTCATCACTCTGCACATGTTCTCCAGTGATCATGGAAATGCCCTGAGTAGTGATTGGGTATTATAAATAAATTTACACATATAGGCCGGGTGCGGTGGCTCACACTTTTAACCCCAGCACTTTGGGAGACCAAGGCTGGAGGATCACCTGAGGTTGGTAGTTCGAGACCAGCCTGGCCAACATGGTGAAACCCCATCTCTACTAAAAATACAAAAATTAGCTGGGTGTGGTGGCATACCTGTAATACCAGCTACTCAGAGGCTGAGGCAGGAGAATAACTTGGACCCAGGAGGAGGTTGCAGTGAGCCAAGATCACACCATTGCACTCCAGCCTAGGTGACAGAGCGAGACTCTGTCTCCAAAAAAAATTTTTTTTGCCCATATAGAATCCACAAGTAATGCAGACTGATGCATTATGTGAAATAAGCACATGCCCAATTTTTATTTAACTCATTAATGAGTGAACAAGCAGAGTCAATAAAGCCGGTTGAAAAAGAATTTGAGAAACTGGGTCTGCATGGTGAGACTAGGAATGCTAATGAAAGCTTGCCAAAAACCACCAGAAGGCAAGGACGCCATACCGTGGGGTTATCTCACCTCAAAGGGCAAAGCAAAGGGAGCTGAGACTTCTTAAGCTGAACACATTACTCATGGAAAGCTTTTTTTTTTTTTTTTTTTTATTGAGATGGAGTCTCTTTCTGTTGCCCAGGCTGGAGTGCAGTGCCTCCATGTTGGCTCACTGCAACCTCTGCCTTCCAGGTTCAAGAGATCTCCTGCCTCAGCCTCCCAACTAGCTGGGACTACAGGTGTGCGTCACCATGCCTGGCTAATTATTGTGTTTTCAGTAAAGTTGGGGTTTCACCATACTGACCAGGCTGGTCTTGAACTCCTGACCTTGTGATCCACCTGCCTTGGCCTCCCAAAGTGCTGTGATTACAAGCATGAGCCACCAATGCCCAGCTGAGGCTGGTGTTTTTGAGCTTTCTCCTCCAAATTGTGCCTACAGCTGAGAAGGTTTGATTGATATCATGCTTAGTTGAAAGAAGAAACAGCTCAAGGAATTCCTCGGTTGATCATGGAGTATGTATTGAAAATGCGCTTGGAATGACAAACACAGGGAGTGGGCTTATGTTACAATCTGAAGACCAGCGTTGGTGTTAAGGGACATTTTTATTTGTTTTTTTTTGTTTGTTTGTTTATTTGAAGTCTCTCTATTTTTTCCCTATTTTAAAAATTGAGCCATAGGTCTTTCTTTGTGTCAGTTTGTAGACTCCATCATAGCATACAGATCTTCAAGCCAAGCTATTCAGCCTCAGTCCAAAATCAAATTCTACTTACAGATCCAGGGAACAAAGTACCAATTCTCCTGCCTCAGCCTCTCGAGTAGCTGGGATTATAGATGCACACCACCACGCCCAGCTAATTTTTTGTATTTTTAGTAGAGACGGGGTTTCACCAGATTAGCCAGGCTGGTCTCGAACATCTGACCTTAAATGATCCACCCTTTGCTTCTTAAAATGCTGGGATTACAAGCATGAGCCACCAAGCTTGGCCACATTTTAAGGTTAACCCTTCATTCTGGAGCAAGCTGGATGGGTCTTGAGCAGGAGGCTGTGTTGCCTGTTAAAGAGGAATGATTCCCATGACAATCTGCTTGTCTAGAAGGAAACGTGACATAGGACATGAGCAGTGATTTACAGACATTGGAGTGGACAGGGAAGCATCTCAGTCTTAAGAAAGACAAGCTAACTTTGTGAATGAATGCACGTCTCAGGTTTTACCTTCACAGCAGTCACATAGTACCTCCTTCACCCAATCCTGGGCAAAAACAGGCAGTGCACGGTTTACACTGCTGTGTATCTTGACTTTGCTTTTCTTTTTAAGTAATATATTGTGGCGCTGTTTCCACATCAGCATATAAGAATTTCATCTTTGAGTGTGAGCATGTTGGGGGTGGGGATCAGTGGGGTATTCTGTCCTATGAGGTTATTCATTCTCTTGATGGATATTTATATTGTTTCTAATCCTTTGCAGTTACAACCAGTAACACAATAAATAATCTGCATCTCTCAGAAGTAGCATTCTTAGGTCAAAGAGTATGATTTATAATTGTAATAAGCATTGCTGGCTTATCCTCCAAGAGCTGCATACGTGGACAAGCATACAATAATCCAGCAGACAGACTGCTGCTTTCTCCACTTTAGCCAATGGACCAGGTATGGTCAAGTGCAGAGACTCACACCTGTAATCCCAGTACTTTGGGAGGCTAAGGTGGGCAGATCACCAGAGGTCAGGAGTTCAAAACCAGCCTGGCCAACATGGTGAAACTCCGTCTCTACTAAAATACAAAAATTAGCCAGGGGTGACCTGTAATCCCAGCTACTCCAGAGGCTGAGGCATGAGAATCTCTTGAACCCGGGAGGCGGAGGTTGCAGTGAGCTGAGATCGCGTCACTGCACTCTAGCCTGGGTGACAGAGTGAGACTCTGAGTCAAAAATGAATACATTAAATAAATAAATAAATAAACAGTTGTTGAACTTTCAGATCTGTGAAATTGCGTGGTAGAAAATGAAATCTCAGAATGGTTTTGTTTGCATTTCTTGTTATAAATCAAGTTGAACATCTTAGTCACTCTTAAGTGACTCTTAATTTCCTTTTTGGTGAATTTTTCTTATTTTCTCATTTTTCCACTGAGTTATATATCTTTGTATCAACTTGTGGTACTCTATATACATTAGGAAATTTAACCCTTTGTCTGGGGTATTACTGGCAAGTGGTTTTCCCACTTTATCTTTTGACTACATGTAAAGAAACAAATTTCTGCATGGCCAAAGCATCACACACAGTCACATTTATTAATCTTTAATTTTGTGCCTTCTGAGTTTTATATTTTATGTTATAGCTCCAGGCTATAAGTCTCCCACTGATTCTTTTAGCACACAAGGGTTATATTTTTGCATTTAGGTTTTAAATCAATTTGGACTTTATCCTAGAATCAGATATGAGCTACAAATCCAATGTAACTGTTTTACAGGTGCCGACCATTTGTCCTCTGTGGTTGCTTTAAAATATCGCCACGTGAAGGCAGGGCATGGTGCCTCATGCCTATAATCCCAGCACTTTGAGAGGCTGAGGTGGGCGGATCACCTGAGGTCAGGAGATCGAGACCAGCCTAACCAACACGGAGAAACCCCGTCTCTACTAAAAATACAAAATTAGCTGGGTGCGGTGGCACACTCCTGTAATCCCAGCTACTCGGGAGGTTGAGGCAGGAGAATCACTTGAACTCAGGAGGCAGAGGTTGTGGTGAGCTAAGATTGCGCCATTGCACTCCAGCCCGGGTAACAAGAGTGAAACTCCAACACACACACAAAAAATATATTATCGCCATGTGAGCCAGGCACGGTGGCTCACATTTGTTTTCCCAGCTCCTTGGGAAGCTGAGGAGGGAGAATCTCTTAAACCTGGGAGGCAGAGGTTATAGTGAGCCAAGATCACATCACTGCACTCCAGCCTGGGCGACAAAGCGAGACTTTGTCTCAAAACAACAAACAAACAAATCACCACACGGAGTACAGAGGATGGGATGTTTTTGGGGCAGTGGCGCCATTCAGTATGCTATAGTGATAGGTACATGCTATTATACTTTTGTTTAAATCCATACGATGTACACAACTAGAAGGGAACCCGAATGTAAACTGGACTCTGGGTGGCAATGATGTCTCACTGTAGATTCATCAGTTGCAGCAAATGTACCCTCTGGTGTGGATGTTGATAGTGGGGGAGACCAGGCAGGGCATACATGGGAAACCTCTGTACATTCCTCTCAAGTTTGCTGTGAATCTAAAACTGCTCTTAAAAAAGACTTTAAAAATAGTGTGAAATACATTAACAATTTTATATTGATTACATATTAAAATAGTAATATTTTTGATTAAACAAAATGTATTGCCAAAATTAGAAAATATATTGACATGCATTGCTTGATATTACCTCCTTCACAAGGTAGAGGCTAATTCATTAAGTCTGTAGGTCAGACTTCATCACTCACTAATAAACAGAATGTGACGGAAATGATGATGTGTGACTTCTGAGAACAGGTCATGCAAGGGATTGGATCTCTCTTGGATCATTACTGTAGGGGAAGCAAGCTGCCATGTTGGAAAGACACTCAAGCAGCCTAGTGGAGAAGTCCCATGGTGAGGAACTGAGGCCTTCTGTCAATAACCAGCCATGAACTCAGCATATAAGTGAGCATCTTGGAAGCAGATCCTACAGCCCCAGTCATCAGACAGCTGAAATCGCCACATGGAGCACAGAACCTCATAAGGGACCCTGAACCCGAGTCACCCACCTAAGTCACTGGTAAATTTCTGACCCACAGAAACTATGTACAATCATACGTGTTTATTGTGGCTGCAAGATGCTAAATTTGGGATGACTTCTTATATATTTCACAATAACCATTTATCAAACAATTCATTTTCCCACTGATTTGAGATGCTACTTTTGCTATACAAACTTGGTCTTTAAATTTGGATCTTTGCTGGAAATCATTATGTTCCATCTAGTTGCATCTCTCTACTTCATTGATTTGATTGAAACTTAAAAGCTTTATTGTATGTTTTGATGTCTGGCATGGTAAATTCTGCCTACCTTCCCTCACTGAGTTAATCTCAAAAATTACGTCACCGTGATTATTAGGATTATCTTCTTTTTCTTAAACTTTTAAGTTCTGGGGTATGTGTACAGGGTATGCAGGTTTGTTATATTGGTAAACAGGTGCTATGGTGGTTTGCTGCACAGACCAACCCATCACATAGGTATTAAGCCCAGCATTCACTCACTATTCTTCCTGATGCTCTCCCTCCTCCCACTCCCCTGACAGGCCCTAGTATGTGTGGTTTCCTTCCCTGGGTCCATGTGTTCTCATTGTTCAGCTCCCACTTATAAGTGAGAACATGGGGTATTTGATTTTCTGTGCCTGTGTTAGTTTGCTGAGGATAATGGCTTCCAGCTCCATCCATGTCTCTGCAGAGGACATAATCTCGTTCCTTTTAATGACTGAATAGTATTCCATGGTGTGTATGTACCACATTTTCTGTATCCAGTCTATCATTGATAGGCATTTGGGTTGATTCCACGTCTTTGCTATTGTGAATAGTGCTGCAGTGAACATAATGCATACATGTATTTTTATAACAGAATGACCTATATTTTGGGAGGTATATGCCCAGTAATGGGATTGCTGGGTCAAATGGTACTTCTGCTAGGTCATTGTGGTTATCTTAAGATTATAAATTAAATTAGAGAGATGGAACCTTGTGATGATGTAGACCAGGTTCCCCAGGAAACAGACTCTGAGATGAAGATTTGTCTGTGGAATATTTATTAGTGTGTGTTCCTGGGATCAACACCTTTGAAGGGCAGAGAGAAGCAGGACTGGGCAGAAGGAGGGGTTGGGTTGTGGTGCAGCCCAGCAGGGACCTCATTAAGAGCTCTGAAGCTGGCATGGTCCTTCATAGACCCACTGCGGCAGGTAGGCCTGTCTGTGTACCCCTGTATTGGCCAGTCATTGCAGAGGGGCTGCCCTTGGGGACAGAGCTCATCTTGGGTGAGGCATCCCCCTTATGGTAGGAGCAGTTTCTAAGGCAGGAGCAGCAGCCAACACTCCCAGCAGCTTTGGGACCAAGCACTCTGGTCCTCAGGGTGCATCCGGGCAGTACATGGGCAGACGTCGAGTCTTCCTGTCCAAGACTACAGTACAACTTTGCATTTGATGTGTCTTTTGTATTCCTTGGGAGTATTTTATTTATTTATTTAGAGATGGAGTCTCGCTCTGTTGCCCAGGCTGGAGTGCAATGGTGCAATCTCAGCTTACTGCAACCTCCATCTCCCGGGTTCGAGCGATTCTCCTGCCTCAGCAAGTAGCTGGGATTACAGGCATGAACCACCAAGACCAGCTAATTTTTGTACTTTTAGTAGAGACAGGGTTTCACCACGTTGGCCAGGCTGGTCTTGAACTCCTGACCTCAGGCCGCCTGCCCACCTCAGCCTTCCAAAATGCTGGGCCTTGAGAGTATTTTAAAGCACTTCTTGTACAGATCTTAAACATTTATTGTTAGGATTATTTCTAATAATTTTAAGTTTTGTGTTGTTAATATAAATAAGGTCATTTCTTCTAACTGTTTGTTGTGTTTGATCCATGAAAGCTACTGATTGCTGCAATATAACTTTATACTCTGGCTCTTACTCTATTCTCCTATTGCTTGGTTTTAGATTTGGATTGTGATCTTAGATTTTCCAGTTATACAATCATCTCACCTACAAATAAAAAATAGTTTTATATTTCTAATATGTGTCTCTTTCACAGCTATTTTGGCTAATCCCAGTAGAATACAAGGACATAATTGCAGTGATTGTGGGTTTTGGTTTTTGTTGTTGTTGTTGTTGTTGTTGTTGTTGTTGTTGTTGTTGTTTTGGTCTTCTTCCATTAATAGGAACTGAGCATTTTACATTAAGCATGGTGCTGGGTTTGGGGTTGAGATAGAGTTATGTTGTCATGGTAAAGAAATATCCTTGGAAACTTTTAAACAAATACATTCGGAGCTATGCTTCAACAGCTTTACCTTGAATCTTCTCAAAGATATCCATAAAAAAAAATTAAACCATAGGACTCAGGGCTTCCGATTAACTGCAGTGATTTCACCAGTGGTCCTCGTGGAATAACACAACACAGAGAGGAAGAGTTGGAACGCTGAGTTCTCATTCTGCACTATCATCAGCAACACCACCGTGGGCAGGTCACAGCCCCACAGCTCAGGCTCTTCCTGTGAGGGCGAAGGAGGAGAGAGGTGGCCTCTGCAGCTTTAACTGATACCTGCCTAGTGCTCGGTGTGACAGATGAAAATAATACTTGTTCCCTAAATGTACCCAAAATATTTATCTCGATAGTTACAACAAATATCTTCACACGCTGTGTAGGAAGTTTAATGACTTTTGCAAGCAATTAAAAAATGACAAATCCTAATTTTGGTGAAAGAATGTGGGATAAAGGAGCATTAGCAGTACGGGACCCCTGGAGGTTACGTCGTTTGTATTTTATTTGTTCCGATGGTGCCACTGGCCAGCCTGAAGGCACAGCGTACTCCCTTGAGCACTGAAATAAAAGACTTCTGGGAAGAGAGAGGGAGGCATGAGCTCAGCCAGCAGGCACAATCTCGTATCTTACTCAGCTCCCACCACTTCCCACATTTCTTCTGGGGTCTGAGGATCCCCAAGGGTCCCAGAGACGCTGGTGGAAATTTGTGAAAGGACAGACCTGCATTTTCATTCATGATTTATTTTGTTTTTACTTACTAATACACATTGGACACATGTGCCAGAATTTTGTGTGACTCTCGCTGTCTTCAGCACCAGGATGTGAGGTGTGGGGAGTGGCTGGCACTCAGCTGTCTCAAGCACTGTGAGTGACACTGAGCCCAGGCATGCTTCAGCCCCAGCATCCCCAGGTCATCCTTCAGCACCAGGATTCATCAATCTAGCATCCCCGAAGGCCAGCATCCCTGAGTCCCGGCATTTCTGAGTTCAAGCACCTATGAGTCGCAACATCTCTGAGTTCAAGCAATCCTGAGTCCAAGTATCCCTGAGTTCCAACATCCCTGAACCCCGGCATTACTGAAACCAATTATTCTTGAAACTCAGCATCCCTCAGCCAGCATCCCTGAGTTAAAGCATCCCTGAGTGAAAATATCCCTGTGTCCAAACATCCCCTGACCCCCTGCATCCCTGAACCCCTCCATTCCTGAGCTTCAGCATCTCTGAGCCCCAGCACCCCTTAGTGCCAGCATCTCTGAGCCTCAGTATCTGAGTCCAGGTATCCCTGAGTGCCAGCATTCCTCAGCTCCTGCATTCCTGAGCCCCAGAACCCCTAAGCTCCAACATCCCCAGTCCCAGCACCTCTGAACCCAAGAATCTGGCAGTTTTTCCTTCCAGGATTCAGATTCAGAGTCTGGAGCAGGTGCAGCAAGGGTAGAGCCTGGTCACATGCCTGCACCCCAACCACAAGGAAGACTGGACTGGGAATAGGTGTGCTTTAAGTTTCTGTGGTGGAAGGCAGGCTATGCCTTGGAAGAAGAGAAAAGAGTCACCTGCGGAGTGAGAGACAGTTGCGGCTGCTCATGTCCTTGGTCTCAGTAGTGAGAAGGGCCAGATCACACTTTCAAGGTCTGGGTATGAAGCACTTCGAAGCGATGAAACAAGACACTTCGAAGGCCCCCAGCCTGCGGCTACAAAGTCCCTTCTGAGCCAGGGTGCAGAACTGTGCTGGCCTCAATAGCACAACAGCGGGTCCAGGCTGTCCTGCAGGGCAGGACTGTGCAGGAGTATTTACCCAGTGCCTGTACCCCCATTGTATCTTGGGAGCAACTAATTTGTTTTTGATTTTACAGGCTCTTGGACAGAAGGGACGGGACTTTTCTCAGATGAGACTTTGGACTTTTGAGTCAATGATAGAATGAATGAATGAAGACTTTGGAGGACTGTTGGGAAGGCATGACTGTATTTTGAAACGTGAGGACATGAGATTTAGGAGGGGTCAGGGACCGAATGATAGGGTTTGTTACCTGTGTCCCCACTCAAATCTCGTTTTGAATTGTAATCCCTAAAGTTGGAGGCTACCTGGAGGGAGGTGACTGAATCATGGGAGTGGAGTTCTTATGAATGGTTTAGCACCATCTCCCGCTGGTACTGTGAGTGAGTGAGTGCTCATGAGATCTGATTGTTTAAAAGCGTGTAGCACGTGCCCACTCTCTTTCCTCCTGCTCTGGTCATGTGAAGGGCTGGCTCCCCCTCTGCCTTCCGCATGTTAGTAAGTTTCCTGAGGCCTCTCCAGAAGTGGAGTAGATGTCAGTATCATGCTTCCTGTACAGCCTGTGGAACTGTGAGCCAGTTAAAACTCTTCCTTCTACAAATTACCTGTCTCAGGAATTTCTTTATAGCAATGTAAATATGACCTAATACATTTACTATGAATTTAAAAACAAACAGCAAAATCGCTTTCATTTGTTCAGGTTCTATTCAACCCTTGACCTATGTGGATATTTAACATTTACCTAATTATAACTAAGCATAATGTAATATTCTAGTTTAATTCACTTGAATTAGTTGTCATAAGTACATTATTCTCACATTGTTTCATGGTTTTCGTAATGTAGTATCTACATCCAACTTAAGAACATTTTGATGGTATTGGGAAATAGAAAAAGCTATTGAATCAGCCAGCGTCCAATCAGGAGACAAAAAACATATCACTTTTTCTCTTTAGAAAAAATTATTTAACATAAAGATTATTGGCCAGGTACTTTAGATTTTTTAAAAGGCCAAAAGAAGGCACCCAGGCATCATAGTCAGGGAGGGAAGGAGGGAAGTCACTCCAGGCCTGTAGAAGGAGTACTGCAGGGCTGGACCCCAGAGTCTGAGGGGCACACACTGCCCAGTGGATGCCAGTGACTGTGGTTGGGTGCAGGAAGATGCTGGATACAGCAGCAGACAAATGCCAAATGGAGTCAGATGGGGCAGCTGCTGCTGGCAGAGTAAAGAAGCATTGCTGGAAGGCACTCACAGGGAACAGGAGGAAGGCGGCCATCTTCCTCTGCCTGGCAGAGCCTTCCAGGGAGCCAGTGGCAAAGCGAGCGTGTCTGCAGTCCCAGCATATCACAGCAGGTCCAGACAGAGACCACAGCCTGAAAACCAGCACGGCCATCCAAGGATAACCAGGGCTCCCTGCCACTGCGTCAAAAGCAGAAGTCAGTCTCTCCAGGAGGAGATTCTTAAGCCATCCTCGACCAGCTGAGCAACAAGGGCCACTCTCCTGTGCAGGGCTGTTTTGTCCTTGCAGACCATTTAATCAAAATAGCCTCTTCCACCTCAGTCATTTGTGCCTGCAGCAAATATCTTACAACCCTAATGCGCACATCGTAATTAATTAATATCGCCTCTCACTTAAACTGTGTTTCACATTCTCATTTCACTTTCACACATGTTCAAGACAAAACAACATATCACGACCTATTGTCAACTCTAGTCTGTACCATGGACTATCCCTGGTCACACCAGGAAAACTGACTATTTCCATCCAAATGTTGGAAGTTTGAAACATCCCAATCTGTTGATGTTCAACTATGTTCAGGGCACTAACTGGAATTCAATTAAGTAAGTATTTCTTTTTTTTTTTTTTTTTTTTTTTTTTTTTTTTTTTTTTGAGACGGAGTTTTGCTCTTGTTACCCAGGCTGGAGTGCAATGGCGGGATCTCGGCTCACCGCAACCTCCGCCTCCTGGGCTCAGGCAATTCTCCTGCCTCAGCCTCCTGAGTAGCTGGGATTACAGGCACGCGCCACCACGCCCAGCTAGTTTTTTGTATTTTTAGTAGAGACGGGGTTTCACCATGTTGACCAAGATGGTCTCGATCTCTCGACCTCGTGATCCACCCGCCTCAGCCTCCCACAGTGCTGGGATTACAGGCTTGAGCCACCGCGCCCGGCCAGTATTTCTTAAGCCCTTACTATGTGCATAGAGATCTCTGTCTGAGCTTCATTTGCAAACAGATTCATTTGACAAGCTGAGAAGTGGACATGGAAACTACTTGTGTGAATAAAAAGGAAATTAACTTGTATTTGAATAAATAAATGGCGTCTACACAATACTGTGGCTTTAGCGAAAAGCTCTTCACATTCTCATCCAATCAGATCAATCTGTTCTGCCTGTCCACTTACCAATCTTACTCATCTATAAAGGTCCAGTAAAAATGTTACTATATCCTGTGAACAGTCTAGTTTTGAATTCGCAGACCTTGTAAAATCTTAGCACCTGAAGGATACATATAGGTCTGGCCTTGCCCTTAGTGTTACTGCAGAGAAAAATGGGTACAATTGACGGACACCTCCAGGATGGCCCGAGGCAGGGCTGGGAGGAGCCCAGGCACCATTCCTCCTGGGTACCACTCCTTTGGGGCTTGTGCTCTCCGTGTCTTTGTTGCGCATTTACCCCGTGATCCCCTGCTGAGACTGGAAGTTCTATGTGCCAGAAATTACCACTGAGACTTTCGTCCCACCTACACGCCTTCACGTGGAGTGGGGCCCCAGTAAACATTTTTGCACGGCTTTATTGAAGTGTCATTGGTGTATGGTAAAGTGCACACACTTAAAGTGCACCTTTGATGGGTTTTGATGTCTATTTCTGCACCTACGACATCACCCCCACAATTAAGACGATGAACGTCTCCGTCAGTAAACATTTTTTGTTCGTGGAGGAGACAGCCCACCCATGACAATGATGAAATGGTACAAAAAGGCAGATGTGGCATCTTCAGGCAGACCCAAGGGCTCCGGGCTCATGGTAGTTGCAGCATTGTGTTTTCTCACAGTTCTAAGTACATGCTTTCAAATGTCCTTGCTCTGCTTTTGCGGTTCCGGCGGTAGGATGGGTGCCTTCCCGCCTGAAACACCGTCCTGGTCGCCACAGTCCAGAGCCCTCAGGCGAAGCAGAGCAGTTTCACATCACACACCAGTTAAGCCCCACGTTAGCTAGAACTAGATGTTGCTGTGAGGACCACCCTGCTTTTCAGGGCCCCTGTTAATTTCTCCAGGTCTAGCTTCAGAGCCGACCCCTCTGAGAATTCCCGCCGCGCTGGTCTGAGGCCTTCCTTCTTCCCCTCCCCTGCAGCAGCTGCCGATGGTACTGTTCACCTGGCAAAACACTGAGCTTCATTCTCCGTCGGCCTAAATCCTTTCACTATCGTTACAGATCCTCTCCTGGCCTGCTCGGCTCTTCTAGGGCAGGAACCATTGCTGTAGAAAGAGCATGGGTGTTGTTATGGGTTTAATTATGACCCTCAGAATGCACAGGTGTAAGTCCTAACCTCAGTACCCCAGAAAGTGGCCTCATTCTGAAGCAGGGTCCTTGCAGATAGAACAAGTTACAATGAGATCATACTGGAGTGGAGGATTCCATTCCAATAGAAGTGGCTTTTTTTTTTTTTTTTTGATGGTTCGTAACGTTTTATTTGTGAATCAGGTGAAATCCACCTTTTCCCACATCAGCCTGAGGCAGAATAGGGAATTGGGGTAACCAAGGGTTAAGGCATAAGCCAAACAGCAGGTACAGCCGATTCTAGGCAAGACTGGGCAGGCCACACCCTCGCTCTGGCGATAACAAGGCAGAAGTTTCCACTTTAGTTTCTGATTAGCCATAGGTCAAGTCTTCACTTCAGCCTCTGACTGATCACGGACCAATCCTTTGTAGGGTATAGCCAACTGGAGGCCTCTAAAGGGTACCTAGAGCTGTTACCAAATTCTGTCCTTAATAAAAACCCTAAAGAACATTGTAACTGGGGGCTCTGAGCTGCCTGCTGCAGCTTGCTCCCACTCCGTGGAGTGCGCGTTTGCTTCACATCTGTGCTTCCATTGCTTCTCTCTTCTCTCGTTTCTTTGTTCTTTTGTTGCTTCGTTTGTTTGTTCAATTCTTCGTTCAGTGTCACAAGGGCATCACGATAAATGGGCTGGATCGCCCTGAGGTACGAGAACCGCTGAGAGCCTTCTGCAGGGCGTGATGGAATCCCGCTTTTGTTTCCTGAAGCTCATGCTAACCACAGCTAGAGGAAGTTACCAGGAATAGGCTAAGACTGGGCCAGGAGACCGAGGCAGCAGCCCAGGGAAAAGATGATGACAGACGGAACCAAGGCAGAGGCCGTGTGCATGGACGAAGAAGGGGATTCCAGAGAGACTGGAGGGAAGAACAGGAAGATTCACTGGCGAGTCCGTGGTGGAGCGTCAGGAAAGTCAAAGGTGGAGCCCAAAGGGGCTGTCTGGGCTTGGGGCTTGAATGACTGGATGAAGGAGACACCATGCACTGAGTCAGGAAAAGCGGTGTGGGAAACGTGCCTAATCCTGCCTTTTTCCAGCCACGCCTTGAACGTTTAGCTCCAGATGCTTCTCCTAAATGTTCTTCCTTCCGTCCTGTCAAGTCTTCACAGCCCTCCTGCCTGTGCTGGGGATACCCTTGCTTGTAGTTCTCACTTCTGGAGAAGTCAGCACAGACACAGTTTCCTCGGGACAGGCTTTCATGTTTCACGTACAGGTGCACACACTCTCACACACTTGCGTATGCGCTCACACACATTTCCTTTGGGTGTGCGCAGTACCTTGTACTCAGGTACAGAGCCACTTCCCAATGTCCATAATTGTCTATTTGTCTGTGTCCACGTGAAAGCACAAGCAGTGTTTTATTTATCTTTAATACTCAGTTCCTAGCATGAGCTGTGACATAAAGGGCTCCAATAAATATTAATTAAAATAATAACGAATGAACAACAGATAGGATAGAAGAACATCTCAGAAGTCTGTCCTGTCTTGGGTCATGTTATCCCAGGAGATTGCTACGTAAGCTGAAAGTGGATTGGAAATAGGAAGAAGACATAGATGATTTAGCGTCCACGCCTGCCTGATTCTGTGTGTCAGCTAATGCAATGGTCAGCCCTGATGTGCACCCCGGCAAGGAGCCGGTGGTGACGGGGAACTGAATGAAAGCTTTCAGCCCAGGTAACTCTGAGCCTTTTGTTTCCCTCTTCAACCTCTAAGAAAGCTCCTATTTTCATTCAGTTGTTTGTATTTCATGCCCAGGGCCCAAATTCATCTGTTCAGTTCTGCTATAATTATTGCAGAAGGAAAAAGCACACATATTCAGAGACAGACAAGAGTACATTGTTCCACTGAGGATCACATTTTGGCTTTAAAATCTCCAATAGCAATAACACTGGTGCAGTATTGTGTTGTCTACAAAGAACAGCTGAGTTTGGGAGACTGAACAGTTACAAGCATCGTCAAAAGGTGGCCAAGAGTGGCTCCCGAGTGAGTTGGGGAGATCTGCCGCACTGAGTCCTGTGCAAGCCAGTGAGCCCCTCAGCATCCAGGACAGGGCCCCGCATTCCACCCACAGAGGCTGCTCTGGGCCATGGTGCAAAGGGACTGCTTTAGCTTTCTTTCTCTGTGTTTACTCATACAGAAAATAAAACAAAATACTATTTTTAAAAAGCTAAAACTATTTTTTAAAAGCGTTTATGTTTTAGTCACCTGCCTTAAATACCATTTTCCCTGAACTATCTTAAGGCTTACACAAAAATGGATTAATAGGGAGAAAACTGCCCCTGCAATATCGCCTGCCAGCAAGTGACGGGATGAGGAACCTTCCCCTGATGCATTACCCATTGAATGCATTCCTCCAAGAAACAGCAGGCCCCAATCATGTAATGGGTAAATTATTTCAAATCTTTGAAGAACAGAGAACTCTCCCCCCTTTCAAACTGTTACAGAGATAGAAAGACATGGGAAGTAAATATTAATTTATTTTTGGAAGCCTAATATTAATGCTAAAATAATACCAAGATTTTGAAAACAGAAATACTATTAATTAATCTTGGTTGGTAACAAGGAGACAGAGCCCTGAATGGAATACCCAGTACTACATTAAAAAACAACACACTGTATTAGTCTGCCCAGGCTGTGTCTTACCTTAATCTGCTTTTTTGTTATTGTAACAGAATGTCACAGACTAGGTTATTTATCATCACATTTTAAATGGGGAGATTGGGAAGGGGTAACATTGGGGGAAATACCTAATATAGGGGATGGGGGATGGAGGCAGCAAACCACCACGGCAAGTGTATACCTGGGTAATAATCCTGCAAGATCTGCATATGTACATGTACCCCAGAAATTAAAGTATAATAAAATATATATATATATAAATTAAAAAATGATTGATCTATATTATGTTAAATATGTATTAATTGAAAACACTATTTAAAGTACATGCATTGCTTATTTTTAAAAAAAAGAAAAGATGTTTATTTAGCTCATGGTTCTGGAGGCTGAGAAGTCCAGGAACATGGTGCTGGCATCTGGTGTGGACCTTCCTGCTATATCACATGGCGAAAGAGCAAGAGCATGACAGCTCAGGTCTCTTTTCCCCTTTATGAGGCCACCAGTCCAATTACAGGGGCCACCCAGATGACCTTATCTAATCCTGGTACCTCCCAGGCCCCACTTCCAAATGCCATCAACATATAAATCTGAGGATTAAGATTCTAATACATGAGACTTGGGGACACATTTAAACCACAGCAGGCTGCCAGAACAAAATACCACAGATGGAATGGCTTACACAACAGAGATTTATTTTCCCACAATTCTGGAGGCAGACAGTCCAAGATCGAGATGCCAGCAAGGCCTCTTTCTCCTAAGGCCTCTCTGTTGTGCAAACAGTCACCTTCTCACGGTGTTTTCACACAGTCTTTCCTCTGCGCATGTGCAGCCTGGAGTTCTTTGCCTCTTCTTGTAAGGACATCAGTCCTATTGGGTCAGGGTCTCACCCTTATGACCTCAATTAACCTTAATCATCTCCTAAAAGGCCCCATCTCCAATACAGTCACACTGTGGGTTTGAACTTCAACCTGTGAATTTTGGGGGGGACACAATATCATGTTTAAGTGAGATTTATTCTAAGCAGAGAAATGTTGTTCAACTTTAGGAAATATATTACTATCATTCTTCATATTAGTAAGTTAAAGCTACTCATATATTCTATTGTACCAAGTTGTACATTTAGCATACAATGGAATTTGTATTTTGCTTTTTTCATTCATGATTTTATGTATATATAAAATATATACATTTTATATATTATACATAATATATTTATATATACATCCATTCTTGGTGTCTTTACTTTTACTGACTTCTTACAACCTCTGACACACAGACACATGCACACTGACAAATGTGCATGTCAGTGTGCATATGTGCATATGTAACAGATACACACCCACACACACACACACACACCCCTTTGCTCAGGAAACTCAATTTATCTGAGATTCATTTACTTTGCTTGAAGTACTAATGACTAATACAAGGAACTTAAAAATGGGCATAGAGTACCTCTAGCAAAGTTCTCTTGTAACTAAGGGCAGCAAGATAAGATATAAATGAAACATACAGTCTCTCTCTCTATATATATATCTATATCTATATCTATATCTATATCTATATCTATATACACACACACACACACATATGTACATATGTATATATACACACACATACATATACACGTATATGTATAGATAGATAATCTATCTCTTTATATGTCTATATATATACAATTCAAAGTGATCATTACAATACGGACTCTCAGTTCTGTTATAATTTGATTATTGCAGAAGGAAAAAGCACACACACCTAGAGACAGGCAAGAGTACATTATGCCACTGAGGAGCACATTTTGTCTTTAAAGTCTCCAATAACGATAACAGTTGTGCCATATTATGCTGTCAGAGAGTCATCGTTGTAATGATCACTTTGAATTATTTTTTTGGTCTACATTTACAGGAGTAAGTTTACAATTTTAAATTATTTGAATATTTTGTGGACTTTTATATAATAAACAGTTTGCCCCCAAATTGTATTGGTATATACTATTAATAGTCATATATGAGTTCCAATTTCATCACAATCCCACCAAATTTTAGTAGTGTAATTTTTATTTATGCAATCTAACAGGCATAAAACTATATTTTATAGTTAAAATATAGATAACTATGTCCTATATTTTAATTTTCACCATCTGAATTACTAGATCTTTCAATCATTTTTCTTGTATTAATTCACAGTTTGTCTAGGATAACCCAGGGTCCCCTTCCTTTCATTCTACCAACTTTTGTCCCTCAACACAGGGTACCTGGTGCAGGATTTTACTTCTGTTTGCTTTCTGCTGGAAAGCTTAGTTTGAAACTGAAGAACTTCAATCTGAAAGCATCAGCTCTTCGCTTGATCTGTTAAGGAGACTATTCTCACCTTTAACTTATCTTGGAAATCTCTTATCTTTGTTGGGCTCTTTTATTGAGTTTATCTATCTAATCTATTCCTGACTCCCCCTCCCTTGGTTCCCAGGCCATAGACTCTCAGAGCTGGAAGCAAGCAGCCATAAGAGACACACTCACCAGACTCTCAGCCCAAGCAGCCATCCCTGTTGTGTGCCCATGGACTTAGTCAACCAGCATTAGTGCAAATGACCAGGGTCTCAGAGTTAAGATTGGCCAAAAATGGTTTCCTAGCCATTCTCCATCCATGGAACTCCAGTCTGCTTGTGTCTCTAGGCACCCTCTTCCTTGTGGACTTAGCAACTCCCATTTTAATGAGATGTATTATATAAATAACATTTCTAAAGTATCAGTGAAGCCTTCGACCACTAGACTATCACAGATATGTTCTATCTTCCCTAAAAGTGGCTGTCTCTAGACCACTGTAATCATTTGTAATAAATAAATGTAATGGGATCATCTGTTGGATAGAAAAAATTCTACTGTGAAGATGAACCATTAATGCAGAAATCCACATGCTTCTAAAACCTAGCACTGGTTTATGCAAAAGCATTGTGTCTATGTGAACACCTTTAAAAGCAGAAAAGAATCAGCCAGTGCCTCTCAAATAGATTAATATATACTAATACCCATTCCTTCAGAATTTATGATTCTGACTCTGTTATACAAGAAAAATACTACTATCCCATAAGACACCAAAATGGACATCTACAGTTACATCAAACACATTTGAAATAAACTGCCCCATGGCACATCAAGGCTGCACGGGTCAATGTTGACTGTGGGTGAGGCTGCACCAGCTTTCCTTCCAATGGTCAAATACATCACAGATGTCAAGGGGGAAGAAGACCTGGTCCAGACAGCTCCCGAGGGCTACAGACTTTTTCATCACATCCTGCACAACTCATGTCATTGTCTCATCTTAATGACCTGTGATGACACCTGGGCCACATCCCACAACCACAAAACACTCCTGACTCAGAAGCTGACGGCCAGTGTTTACACAACTGGCAAGAAAGGCTTTGTGTTGCAAATTCACAGAAGGAAGCAATCTCCTTGGAGGCTCACACCTTGCCTTAACAAGGAGAGTGTTGTTCGTCTACATTTTCTTGACCAGCCTAGGGTCTGCTAATGTTTTTTGAATGCCTAACATGTACTAGCTCAAAGGAAAGACTTCTAGCTTCAGAGAGAAAGATCAGAAGGAATTCAGAGGTTTTCTGTGAAAACAGGATTCTCAGGCTCCTCACCTTTTCCACTTCGTACGGCTTCAGACGCAGGCACATATGCACACACATACACCCCACCCCAACACACACACATCTTTGCTCAGAAAATTCAAACTCAGTTTATTTGAGATTCATCTACTTTGCTTGAAGTACTAATGACTAATGCAAGGAACTCAGAATCGGCAGACAGCACCTCTAGCAAAGCCCTCTAGTAATTTAAGGGCGGCAAGCTAAGACTGCACGAAACAGTCACGGTCTAAATATCCAGCCATTCTCTGTATGAAGAACACTGACCACATGTTAAAACTCTTCCTTCCCATTCCTGTTCTTCCTGGTTGTTCAAATGACTTTGGGTTTAAGACTTTTTTAAGTGACTTCACAACTTATCAGCTTATTTTCCTGAGGCTAAGATGCTCGGCTTGCAAATACAATTTTAAGAGGAGCAATACTTGAATCATTGAATAGAATATTCCCTTCTGCTTTATATGGATTGTAACAGTTTTTGCTATTGAATAGTAGATTCAATAGTACAAATTAAAAATTCAATATTCAAAAATTACATTTGAATATTCAAAACTATTGATAGCTTTTAATCATTTTGAATATTCAAATATAATTTTCTTCTGTTAATTGACTATATAAAGTGTTTTCTCTTTTATTCCATAATTGTTTCCCTTCCGTGATGATTTCTGCAGAAGATGACAGATAATGGCCAAATTCTTACCAATGTTGCATAGGAATCTAAGACCTGTGGATTGCTCTGCCATTAGCTGTCAGTGTGAGTTTTTAAAAAATTAACTAGAGACCTCTTTTATCTCTTTCTCCCTTTCTCTCTTTCTCTCTCTAAAAAAAAAAAAAGAAAAGAAAAAAAGTAACTAGATGTGGGGTCTTGCTATGTTGCCCAAGCTAGTCTGGAACTCTCGGCTCAAGCAATCTTCCAGCCTTGGTCTTCCAAACCACTGAGATTACAGGCAGGAGGCACTGCTCCAGCCATCGTCACTGTGGTTTTATTCTGCACTTTTATAAAGGTCCATCTATGAGTTCTTTGCATCTCAGAACCACTAGTCAATGGTTTCTCCCCCCTCTTTAAAATAATACAGCTCTTGTATCAACTGAAAATTTCTTCAACTATAAAAGGCACTAAAATGTATTTTTCTGTCCACATACTGACTTACTCAGTCTCAAGTTACAAATATGTAATTTAGCAGTTGTCAACAGGTATATCAGCTCAGCCCTACGACTGGTGAAACATGGGACACAGCTCCTGTTGGTTAACTCGAGAACCCGGCAAACTTTCCCGCTGAAGAACTGAGCAGTGCTGAGTACCGTTCCAGTAAGTGCGAATCTTCCTTCCTTGGGGCTTTCGGCGTAATGGAACGCCCGCACGCGGATTGCCAGTCAGGTCCTAGGATGTACCATGTTTTTATTTACATGCTCCTATTTCCACTTGGACGATCCTGAGAGCAGAGAGATTCTAACCGGGCAGACTCTGGAGGAGGGAAGGAGGGCAGGAACGTTGACTGTGCACTGCTGTGAAGGTGGCGCGGCACATGTGTTGTTTCCACTAATTTCATCCTCATCACGATGCTGTGCACCAGCTTCGCCTCAGTTGTGTAGGAGGACGCCGACGTTCACAGAAGTCAGAAAATGGGCCCAAGGTCACCCAGCTAGTAAGTGGCATAGCCAGAATGCAAACACAGGCCAGCGTCCCCGGCCCAAGCCTTCTACCTCCACCAGAGCCGGGAGCTGTGAGCGAGGCCAGGTGCAGAGGTTGGCACCTGCCCTCAGTGTCTGACACAAAGGAGAAGTTGACAGATCACCGCGCTGCCCACGCCTCCTTCAGTGATGGGTCTCCAGTCCCCAGTTACCTCTCTGTTAATCAATGCAATTCCAAGAAAGAAGTTACGGTTCATCTTCAGAATGACTTCCTCATCTGTAAAGTGATCATAGTACAGCAATATGATAATGCCAGTCATGCTAACCCGGCTGATGTCTCTCTGGAGCTCTTGGGGTACAGGGTACTGTCCTGCTTGCTCTACACAGGCTGCCACCAAACCTTATAACAATAACGATAAGGAAACAAAGACTCAGAGGTGTACAGGACTCTGGTGAGTAAATGGCAAAGCCTGGTGTATGAGTTGCCTATTGCCATGCAAGCCACCCACCCTGCAAGAGTGAGAACAGCAGACATGTTAGCTCACAGCGTTTGCCAGCCAAGAATCTGGGAGTAGCTTGGTGGGTGGTCCTAGCTCAGGGTCTCTTATGAGGCTCCTGACTCCTGGCTCAGGGTCGGCTCTTTCACATGGCTGAGGCTGAGGGCAGGTCTCAAACTATCCGCTTCCAACTTCCCTATCTATGGGGATGCCTCACGGCCTGGCCGCTGGCTTCCCTACCCCACCTGGCAAGGAAGGATGGGCATAGTAGAGTGGCCAAGTGGCCAACCCTGCCCTGTATTGGATCTGACATCCACATCTATGCCTTATTCTCATCATTAAAAGCCAGTAAGCAAGTCTGAGTCACACTCCAGGGGGTGGTGGTATACCAGGTGTCAGTTCCAGGGTGCAGGGATGCCTGTAGCCCCCAAGGCTTTCCGTCACACCTGGCAACTATCATCCTGTGATAAAATGTTCCAGTCATTGCCAAAAAGCATCCTTCCTGCCGTCGAGACAGAAAGTTTCATGTGTCTAAACTGCGTGCAGTTATTGACTTACTTTTTCTCTTTAAAGATATCTACTTTTTCATCAAGAGACTGAATTTTAGATAAATGAGGATATAAGTACGAAGCCCTCTGGGGCTAAACTTTGCCTGAAAAGTTTTGAAAAATACATGAGCCCCAGGAATTTTGAACCCCTTTGGTCTCACTCCAGCACAGCACTGGAGAAGCTGCAGACAGGTTCTGTCTTGCTGGAATTGCTAGACAGTCAGTGGTTTGCACATTTCCTCTTGAAAACGGGGCTGATGGGGACAGTTTGCAGCAGCAGCAGGTCTCTCCGAACCATCGTCTGAGCAAATCTGCGTTTTCTCGGGGCTCCGGCTTCCCGCTGGTGTCCACCAAAGGAAAACCCACTCTGCCCAGTGAGTCCTTGTGTTGGGAGCTCTGGGGCCTGCGTTTCCCTTTGTCGAAAAGCCGGTGGCATGGGAGGCCTCCTCACCTTTCTAGAGTGTTCTCTGAGTGCAGAGGAAAGGAGCAAGGCAAAGGTTTGGGAGGGTTCACGCCCAGCCTTTCTCATGCCCTCACCCCCTTTCATTATTGTGGACATAGGCTCCATCCTCTTCCAAAATTGCTGTAATGGGGGTTCCGTTCCGTTCTTTGTATTTTGGCAACCACAACATTATCTAACAATTCTTTGTACTTGTCTCAAAATACTCATTTTTTGTAGGGGTAATATGGGAGGGAGCAGAGAAGTGCTGGGCAGAGAAAGGTAGGTCCCTGGTGAGGGTTCCACCCTCAGGCCTGTGCCCATGGACCTAGGTGAAGACAGGCACTCCTGTTTTCACACCCCAATGTTGCATTTTTCAAGACTACCCTTGCCTGCCACACTCCATCCTGTGCCTATAAAAGCCCTGAGACCCTATCAGGCACACACATAGGGGCTGGATTTCTAGAGAAAAACACCAGCAGAACACACACACTGACAGGCCATCAACGGTGGACAGCATGGACACTGAGGGAAATTCAGCAGGAGCCAGACGGGGGAGAGCCTGGCCTCTGAGCGGCCTGACTGCAGGGGAAGACCACCTTCCCACTCCATCTCCCTGTGGCTCCCCATGCATCTGCTGAGAGCTACCTCCACTCAATAAAACCTTGCCCTCATTCTCCAAGCCCACTTGTCATCTGATTTTTCCGGTGCACTGGGGCGAGAACCCGGGGTGCAGAAAGCCCTCTGTCCTTGCGATAAGGCAGAGGGTCTAGTGAGCTGATGAACACCTGCCACCTGCAGACAGCTAAGCTGAAAGAGAACCCTGTAACACACGCCCACTGGGGCTTTGGGAGCTGTAAACACTCAACCCTAGATGCTGCCCTGGGGTCTCCCATGCTCCCCATGACCTGCAGTCTGCATCTACCATTATGGGTTTGAGCTTCAGGGCGCTGAAAAAGCGAGCCACATCCCTGCCACACACCCTGAGAGGGGGTTATAAGGGAACTTAATCCTGTTTCAGAAGGAGAGAATGACTAGCTACCAACCACCCAAAGAGCCAACGCCAATATCCCACTGGAAGGGGCCCTGAGGCATCTGATTACTTTTCTTGCTATAAAGGCCTTGGAGGCTGGGCACCGTGTGGTGTGCCTACAGCCTGGGTGATGTGGCAAGATCCGGGCTCTCTCTAAAAAAGAGGGGGAGTGCTTTGGCAGGGATGGAAAATTCTGAATCGCTCTGCCTTGATGTCTTATGCTGTCATTGTAGTGAAACTGGCCTAGGGTGTCAAACAGAAAACTGTCTTGTCTGGGACTTGAGAAGATTTTTACTGCCTTTAACACCAGGAAACAAGGAAGAAGGAGAAATAAGGGAGGAATGCCAGGCACTGAGGGCTGCGAGCCTGCAGGGCACGTACAGCCGCGTTCCAGCCACGCTGCCCGCACCCCGCACACGGTCCCGGGCTCTGCACGTTTGAGGAGGGCTGCTTTCTTCAGGCCTGTGGACGTCTTTCCACAGGTCTGAAAAGAGGAAAGGGTGAGGGTGGGCTGGGCCTACCAGCCCTGTCTTTCGGATGTGGACGTGGAAGGCTCTTATGCCTGTGCCTTCCACGGCGTGAAACTGCCAGTGCGTCCCGGGACAGGAATGACTGGTGACACAGCAGACGCCAGCCCCTCTGCAGAGGCCTCGCCCCGCACCTCCCTCTGAACCCCACTCTGCCCCTGCCCCTGAACCCCGCTCTGCCCCACTCCTCCTCTGAACCCCAACCTGTCCTGCGCCAGTGCTGCTGGCTCCAGTGCAGGCCTGACCGTCACGGGCACCTGACCACCACGTCTGCGACACCTGCCAGTGCTGCAGATGGTAGACCAGGCGAAGCCGCCCAGGCCGCAGCCCGGCGCACTGGCAGAGACAGTGCTCCCAGCCCAGGCCTATGCCCAGGGGAGCCATGCCCCAGCCCGGCGCACTGGCAGAGAGAGTGCTCCCAGCCCAGGCCTATGCCCAGGGGAGCCATGCCCCAGCCTGGCGCACTGGCAGAGAGAGTGCTCTCCCAGCAGAGGACGAAGCACTGCTGCATGGGCTCTGGGTTTCTAAAAGCCCACCCAGATTCACTCCCTGAACCTTGCCCTGCAGAGCTCCCCAGACTGCGGCACCAGGCTCTCTGGGACAAGAGAATTTGTTAGTCGGTGCTAAGCTTCTGGGTGCTGTCTTTATTTTTTTTTTTACAGTGGTCTGTGGGTATTCCGATAACACCCCTTTCTTAAAATTAACTCAAATGAAGACAATTAATAAACCGTGTAGCTCAACGTGGTTAAACGTGTGCCATCGTGAGGTTTTCTTCGACGTTGTCATAGACAAATGCTGCTTCTCTTCCAAATCGTTTCCATTTCTGCTCCAGGCCATTCTTCGCCCCGTCCCTTCCCAGCCCCAGACCTGCTCCTCGCCCGAGTCCCGGCGTCCGATCGCCCCGTGGAGCAAGTCTGCCTGGGATGAAGCTGACACGGGAGGTCGTGGATCAGCCCACATGTCCTCGCCTGCCGATGCCGCCCCGCGTGGGCCTCCCAGGGGTGTGAGCCACACGTTAGCCTGAGTTCATTTGTGTCAGCTGTAACCTAAAGCATTTCAACCCATGAGTCAGAAGGAAGATGCTTCAATAGACACACAACCCAACCTTGTAGGAGACTTGCATCCGGATGTTACTGATACAGAGAAGGGTCGACCCAGCCATGGAGGGTGGTGTCACGTTGCCCCTCCTTGGCTCCCGGGATGTCTGGAGTCACATGTCCCCCGTAGACTCCCAGGACATCCTGAGCTGCACTCACCCCTTCACCCTGTGCGAGGCCAGCCCGTCTTGCCACAGCATCCTGGCTCAAGAAGGATGGTGTTCCCCTGCCCCCGAGGAACGGGTCAGATCCTTGCAGCCACTGGAAGCCCACCCAGCAGCTCACCTGAACTGAGCCCTAGTCCTGTCCCCAGCCCACATCTCAGCTGGGACGTCCCCTTCTGCTTCCGAGGCTAGGAGGACCCTGGGGAGGACTCTTGCCCTGTGCTGCTGCGTGTCCTGTGCCTGCTTTCCTCTTTCCAAGCCTTCCACGGTCCCTGCCCTCTTGAAGAGCATACTCCAGTGAGCAAAATGGACATGAAATCGCCAACATTCTCTGCACCAGCTGGCCCAGCAATACTCCCCAATGCCCCCGAGGTGGCCACTGCAGGTGTTTCCATGACGTCCCGACGAGGAGAATTTTAACCAGGACGTCAGATGGCTCCCAGGGGCCCGAACCACTGTCTGGTCTTCTCTCCTCCCACGCTCACGGTGATCTGGACTGACCTCCTCACTAGCCTGCCCCAAATCAGAAGTGACTGCCCTGCTGGGCAGAGAGCTGTGATTTTCATTTTCTTGGGCAGTGACAGATGATGTTGCAGTTTCTGGGAAAATTAAGTCATCAACTCCCAGGCGCCCCTGACATCATCAAACTGTCTAGGCTGGAGAGCCACAGGCCCTCAATTTATTATCAGAAATAATGGGGAAAAGGCCAGCAATTATGTGTTGACGGCGGGCCCTGCTGCTGTGAAGGGGTGGAGAGCTGTTATTCCTGCCCTTGGGTCATATCAAGATTTGGAACCAGAGCCCAATTTGAAATAACATAAACTAAAAGAATTGATTAGACCAAGTGTCATTTGGGGTGCATCCCTCTGAACGGCCCCTAAATCCCTGCAGGTTATAATCTAATGCACGGTGACTGTGCCCATTTCCAGGGGCCTTGCATGGTGACACGGAGCAGGTGATGGATGCTCCAAGCCTTGTCTGGCTCGCCCTCCCCCGAGAGACGCCTCTTATTTCCCTGTTCTTTCTGCGCATCCTGAGGCCCTGTCGCCGGCACACATAGAAGACCTGGATAATGAAGGTGACTGATCACAGCCAGAGGTGCCCACTAACCACCCAGAGGCATGTCACAGAGGAGGTGAAGGCTGAGTCTGCGAGGCGACAGGAGAGGCGGGTTCCTGGGTGCCAGCTCCAGAGACCTGGGCAGGGCCAGCTGAACCAGGTAACGCAGACACCAGCAGCATCCAGGCTGGGGTCCTGGGGATCTGCCAGGGCCTGGGGCTGCTCCAGCTCAAAGGCAGCCAGGGCAGGGCCCAGGAAAAAGGAACAAGCAGTGCCCCAGGTCACTACACACCTTGCCTGCACGCCCACAGGGGTTGGGAGTTCATGCACATTTCCCTGACGTCCAGCTGTAGACACAGTTAGGGCGATGGGCTCCTCTGACACCCTGAACTGCTCAGACGAAGCGAGGATTTGCGTGTGGGTGGAGCAGGCCCTTGCCAACCTGACGCTTGGCCTCGACTGTTTTTCCCCCTCAAGGCTGTCTCCGGGCACTCTGTATGCTCTGCGTGTGTGGCCTGGTCTGGCACCCAGGCCTCCAGGATGCCAGACCACATCGGGGACACGAGGAACCCACGTGGGGCCTCTCCACGGGTCCTCCGCGTTCTCCTCCCCGCCCGGCTCCAGCACCTCTGGAAGTCAGGGGCTGGTGCCTTTCCATAAGAACCCCAGAACACGTCTAGACTTCTCTGGGTCCCTACCCAGACTTTCCTACTCACTTACTTTTTTAGGAGACACTGAAGCCACTGTGGTGGCAGTCCCCACCCACGGCCCTCGGGATGCCGTGGTGCGTTGATTGGGCTCCTTGCCCTGGTGGGTCTTCCATCTGGTCCTGGGGGGTCAGACACAAACAAGACAACAAAAAAACCGCAAATATCAGTGACTTAGAGTGACTGAAAGTCAAAGTGGCAGGGAGTCAGAGAATGGGGTGCTATTGCAGGGTGGATGTGACAGAAGACACTCACTTGGTATTGATTTCGGGGGCAAGGCACACCTATTTATACACATACTGTCTTTATTGCATATATGTCAATGTATAAGACATAGATACCTATTTCTTTCCTTTTGTTTAAGCAGGAAATAATAAGCACAAGAAATGGCAAGTCACTCCCAGGAAAAGGTAAATAAATACTAAAGAGAGGAGATAGCCCAGCCCTGGCTGTCACGTGAAATGACCAGGTAAGAGCAGATCCACAGTGTGCCCCAAGCGGTGACTTCACCAAGTGTCCCAAAGAGGAAAGTCAGCGTCGATTCCCAGGTGACAGCATTAGATATCCCTGTAAATGTCCTCTAAACGCTGAAATAGCAAAACAACGGTCAGTGGTCAAGTCACAATAGCCAGTTTTTTGAAAAGAAAAAAATTAAGCAATGCATTCTTGAGAAAAACAATACATAAATGAAGTGGAACTTTAGAAGCAACATTTGAGTATATGCAAGAAGTCAGCCAGCTGACCGGGCCCTGGGTCCCACCTGGCCCCGACCTAGAACTCACACACCAATAACTCAGCCGGCAAAGGCAGCTTTCTTGAAATTCTGTTCATGTTCTGCAGAGTCTGTCTGGAAGGAGTTGTAAAATCATGAGATGTGTAAAAATAGAACCTGGTAGAACTAGATTCCCAGGAGGGACTCACTAATTGGATCTCCAGGTCAACGTGAGAATGAAGGAGGACAATGAAACAGAGCGTTCACATTTCTGCCGTCGCTTCTGCTGTGGGATGCCAGTGAGCTTCGCAAGCATGTTCTGCGGTGTGGGCTTTGTCTAGCTCTTAAGAGGGTTAGAGGATCGGAAGTGGATGCCACACAAACTTGGAGGCTGGGGGAGCCCTGAGCAGCGTTAGCAAGCCTGCCCTCCCGTAAAGGATCAGAAAGAAAGTGGTTTTCGGTTTTGCACAACTCCTTGGCTGTCATTCACTGTTGAGCTGTGCTGTGGTGGTACCAGCGGCGTGACTCTGTTCCCAACAAAACAGAGGAAGGCATCAGACAGCAGGGAAGGTCTCCAGGGAGGGGCACGGCACCCTGTCTGCAGACAGGCCCGGTTGAGCCTAGGTGGACCTTCACAGCAGTGGCCACAGGAGTGATGCTGGCTGCAGCAGGTGGGAGAGGGTGGCGTGGGCCAGTCCAGCCCTTAGGCTTGTAAGGGAGGACAGAGGGTCCTGGGAGGGACAAGTGACGTGTCGGAAAATTATACCTGGGAACTGGAAAGCCAGACTCTGTGGTTCTCGGAAATGCCTGCATGGCAGTCTGGGCACCGTCACACAGGAGCACTGGTGAGCAGATGAGTTTTACCTGGCACAGGCGTCCTTCAGGAGTGTCCCAGAGTAACTGCGGAAGCCAGGAGGACACCCACAACCAAGACAAAATTCGACACTCGCCTTTACAGAGGGACATGCTGGTTCACACTGCCGCTTCCTGCACCCCATTATCCTTACTTCCCATAGAATGAGCCAAACCCACTCTATCTGCTCCCCCGCCTGAGGCTGGGAGTTAGATGAAGAGGTTCCACCCCTGAGCCCACACTTGTCCCGCAAAGACCTCGACGCCTTTCTCACGGCTGGGGCCTCTCTCTCCTGTGCACACACATGAGCCCAGCCACAGCACAGACCGACTCCACTCCTCCTGGGACCCCCGACTGCGCTGACATGGTTGCTGCCCCCTTCCCGCCTTCCTCTACCGGAGCCCCAGAGACCTGGGCTGCCCTCCCTGCTCTCCCGGTGGGGCTCCGTCCTCTGCCTCAAGCTTGGCTCCTGGTTTTCCCTCCACTGGCTTCTTAACCAAACACAACGCTCAGCAGCAGCTCAGCCCCGCCCGGAGCCTAGCTGGAAACGTGAGGGAGAAGAAGCCAGTGTATTTGGGGCCCAATAGAGACGTTGAAGTTGACAACCAGAAATTCCTGTTCAGGTGGGCACAGAAATTCACACTTACCATCGCGGATAGGTCCATTAGGGGACCCTACGGAGGGGAGCCCTGCTGAAAGAGCCAGATGTTGAAGGAAATGCAGAATGCAGACAGGTTAAATAACATCTAGACAACAGTTTCACATAAAATTCCTGTATCTTTGTATTGACTTTTCACATTACCTTCCGCCCAGAGCAGCGCGGAGGAGAGAGCGTGCATTTCCGAGGCAGATGGACCTGATTTAAAGACTAGGTTTGGCCACCAACTTGCTGTGAGGTATTAGACAAGTTTCTTAACCTCCACAAACCTGCTTCCTCGGGCTCAGGAAAATGAGAGCATTAACAGCATTTGCTTCAGGCCTGTTCTGAGATCCGCAAGTCTTGTCCCTAGGAAGCGAGCGCTGAGAGTGCTCTGGTGATGGGTTGTCAGTACCCCCGCCACCACCAGCTCTCAGGCCAGCCCTGGATCTCCTTGTCCCAGAAACCGCCCCCGCTCTGAATCTGAGCAGCCGCTTCTGAGGCTCCGACCGCTCTCTCTGCTGCCTGCCTGCTGGCCCCAGGGCCTCAAGCCGCCATTCCTCAGCCCTGCTGAGACCAGCAAGCCACGGACCCACGCTGCCTTCTCACTCTGCATCAGCCAGCTCATGTCTCAAAGCACTCCTACCAGAATGAAGATCCTTATGAATTTGAGTGAAATTTCTACGATGCAACCATTTTGACCTAGACAATAGCAATTTTATAAGGCTCAAACCAATCATAAAAATACAGCCATTTTCCAGCTAAGTGTATCCCAGACTCTTGGATTCCCAGCCCGAGGGTCCCAGAAGGTGGACTTGGATGGCATGAGGCATGCAGGCGGGAGGAAGCTGTGGTCTGAGCCCTCAGCTGCCGGGTCTGCACAGCGGGAAGGATGCAGGCTGGCCCTTGCAGGTGGGGCCAATCTCATCCTAGACAGGTGCGAAGTGAATCAGGGTTTTCTATGTCTTGGTGACCCCAGACAGCATCAATGTAGAATAAAGAGAGGGCTGAACTAAAGGTTTGTGAGCTTGGGTTCCTAATCCTAATTCGGTCACAATCCTAATTAGCCCCATGATTCTAGAGGCCTCTAAACTGATCTGGTCTCTGTTTTCCTTTTTTGGAACGTTGTGTTTTGCCAAGGGCACACTGCCAGTCCGTGGCGCTCGCCCCACTGCACCTTTCTGGGAACCTCCATGCCCCATCCCCCAGAGTGCCAGGTGTCCCCTCTGCTTTGCTTCTGTGATTTGTGAAAACTGGCTTCTTAGCACCCCTTCCCGAGAAGAAAATGAACCTGCTCAGGAGGTGACGTCACCATCTGGCCCAAGCTGCTGGAGCCAGCAGATGGGAAAACAAAAAATAGAACCGAACTCCAGGGAGACTGGGGTGGACGCTGACCCTCCTGGGGCCCAGGGCCTTCGAATTGTTAATCAGCAGGTCGGAGGCAGCCTGGTTCCCGTCCTAGATCTACCGCTTACTCTCCGGGTGACCCGGAGCAAGTGACTTAACCTCTCTAAGACTCAGCTCTTCGCTGTAAAATATTCTTTATTAGGTGGTCAAGAGAAGAACTTAAGGGAAAATGTGCAGGAAGCAGTTGGCACAGTGGCCGTGTCCACCACAAGGGGTTGGCACATATGGTGATGGCGGTGGGTGTGCAGGGCCCAGTGGGTCTCACCACCGGAGTGGACTCCTCTGGTTACAAATGATTGAGTTACCAGAAGCTCTGTGTGAAGTGAATCTGTGGAAAATCCAGGCATTCTCAAAGCTGTTTCACCTCCCGTGAGCAGATGCTACCTGCGTCCCACACCAAGCTCCCTCCTGAGCTCGTGCTGATCCGTCCACTCCAATCACTGACCTCCGTCCTCAGGAGCTCACTGCCTGCTTCATGCCACTTAGCCCTGGAGGTGACCATTTTCTCTTTCGGACACATGCTTTGGGGCATATGGGGCATATGCTCTTTCTATTTAGGAGCTCATCTAGGGTGAGAGTACAGGCAACACAAGAGGTGTTTCATGTGTATTCATGTCATCGAAAAGGAAGAATCCTATTAATAGGAAAGTTGTCCCCTGTCACCTGCCCCCCACAAATATTCACTTAGGTTTTGATGTGTAAAGAAGGGAGCACCAGATCCTGAAGGCTTTAGCATTCGACCCTACAAAATACTTGGGAAGGGTTCCTTAAAGATGTCTACATAAATCCATTTTTTGTAACATTGTTGGAGTCATAGACCTCTCTGAGAATCTAATGAAAGCTACGGGTCCTTTACCGAGAGAAATGCACACACACACACACACACACACACACACTCTCTCTCTCTCTCTCTCTCTCTCTCTCTCGTTTCTTGGATGCCCTGAACATTCCTCTCGCAATAAAAGGAACAATTTCAAAGGCAGACAGACCTGAGCTTAAATTCGAACACAACCTTTTTTTCAACAGATGCAACTTTGCAAGATACACTTCCTTTTGCTGCATCTGTTTCCTCATTTTTAATATAGAAATAATACCTGCTTAGAGGGCTAAAGATAAAATAATGTCTATAAAGCACCCACCACATAGTATGTATTCCAATACATGGTGCCTGGTGACATCTCCTTTAACAGCAAAATATATTGTTCCCCAATAAGTTATTAGGTGTTAGATATACAAAGTTAGATTAGAAAAAGAAAGACATTAAATAAATTAAATTGAGAATTCTCGACAAAAATAAATAATCTTCTCTACCACATGTTTTCTCTGAGGCTTTGGCTTAAACTCTCAGTGTGATTCTACAAGTGAAGGAAGGAGAATGAGGCAATTTTGCCCTTTTATCTGATCTTAGAACACTGTTTCCATGGCCATCATCTGGACCCAATCTGGGAAATGTGTCCCCGATGGTCAGTGTTTCCACTGAACTGCCAGCCCCATGCAGAGCAGCATCAATCATATTCACTGTTTGTTAGAAGTTAACCTAAAGTTAAGAGGGGACAGTCCACAAGACAATCCTTACTTCTGACATTAATTATAAATTTGGGGAATTCCCGCAAACGCTATCGTGTTTGATAATTCTCTAGAAGGCCGCACAGAACTCACTGAAAGCTGTGAAACTCACCGTTATGGTTTATTACAGAGAAAGGGTACAAATTGGAATCAGCCACGGAAGAGCTATATGGGATGTGGCCCAGGAGAGCTCCAAATGAGAGCTTTTCTCGTCCTCTTCCCCCCACACAGCCGGGACAGCTTCAATGAGTAATGACGATACCGTGGAGCACTCCAACCAGAGACACTCACCGAAGCCTCAGTGTTCAGGGGCTTGTTGGGGTTTCCTTGCATAGGCGTAGCTGATTGTCCACATAGCTAATCTCAATCTCTAGGATCTATGAAGGTCTGCTGATGCCACGGTACCCAAGCCCCTACCCTAAATAAATTGTTGGTCTTTCTGGGTGTGGCCAACACCCACTCTAGAACTCTCAAGCATGGCCATCCCCCACCTTAAATCACATTTTTAGATTTCACTGTGGGGCCAAGGCTCCCGGGTGAACAAACATACTCTCATCAGGTATGACATTCCAAAAGTTTCGAGATTGCCAGGTTTCTTTTTATGGCAAGCGTAAATTCTTTACTATGCACTGTTCTATCTTAATAACGAGAACTTGGCGGATCCTCGATGGTGCTTTGTTGTATGGATGGATAAATAAAATGTATCTGTGGAATTATGGAAGTCATGTTAAATCTCAAGCTACTTGGGCTTTCCTGCCAATTCTGTTGTCCCCAAACACTCACTTTTTTTTTTTTTTTTTTTTTTTTTTGAGATAGAGTTTCACTCTTGTTACCCAGGCTGGAGTGCAATGGCGTGATCTCAGCTCACCGCAACCTCTGCCTCCTGACCCAAACACCCACTTCTAATGCTAACTACTGACTCATATCTTAGGTAAACATACTCTCATCAATAGCTAAGCAAACCCGCAAATGTCAAATTTGACATCCTTTCATGATGAAAAGACTCTTATAAGAAATAAAACAGAAATTCCCTAAATATGTACAGAGTATCTAAAAACACTTAAGAAAAATTTCATTTACTTATTAAACGCTTTCCCTCAGAAATCAGAAATCAGGGATTAGATAAATGTGCTTACATCACCACTCCTACTTAACATTGTCCTAGAGATTCTGTTCAGTGAAATAAGGGAAAAAATGGCAAAAAAAAAAAAAAAAGGCCTGAAAAATGAAACAGAAGAAGTAAAATTTGTAATGTCATTAAGAACTTCATAAAAGAGTATATCCAAATGGCCAATACATATGTGAAAAATTGTTCAACTTCATTAGCCATCAGAGAGATGCAAATTAAAACCACAATGAGATACCATTTCACACCCAGCAGAACAGTAAAATGAAAAAGTCAGATAAAATGGGTGAATAATTTAAAACATTCACCCACTGCTAGTGGGTATGAATTGCTACTGTCACTTTGGAAAATCGTTTAGCAGTATCTGCTAAGGCTGAGCATACACACGCCTCTGCCTGAGTAGTTTCACTCCTGGGTATGCATCCAATAGTAAAATGTGCAAATATATTCACCAAAACACATGTATAGGAATTGCACAACAGCACCATCCCTATATAGCCCAAAACATGAAAAATAAATAAATAAATAAATAAATAAATAAATAGTTAGAACAATAAAATGGATAAATAAATTGTGGTACTGTCTATTCATGCAATGGACTATTCTACAGCAACAAGCGAATGAAGTACTGAAAGATAGGGGAAGGGCCTCTCAGCAGGACAGAACTAATAGAACAGATGTCTATTTATAAAAAGGAGCTTATTAAGTATTAACTGACATGATCACAAGGTCCCACAATAGGCTGTCTGCAAGCTGAGGAGGAAGGAGAGCCAGCCCGAGTCTCAAAACTGAAGAACGTGGAGTCTGATGATAGAGGGCAGGGAGCATCCAGCATGGGAGAAAGACGTATTCTGGGAGGCTAGGCCAGCCTCACCTTTTCACGTATGTCTGTCTGCTTTATATTCACAGGCAGCTGATTAGATCATGCTCACCAGATTGAGGGTGGGTCTGCCTTCCCCAGCACACTGACTGAAATGTTCATCTCCTTTGGCAACACCCTCACAGACACACCCAGGGTCAGTGCTTTGCATCCTTCAATCCAATCAAGTTGATGCTCAGTATTAACCATCACAGGCTGGCTTGGGGAGGGACAATTACCGAAAGGGCTCAGAGCAGCTTCTTGTCTCTTGAGCTGGAGCTGGGCACATGGTGGTTCGTTCGCCATGTGACATTACTTGAGCTGAACTTGTAATCTGCATGTTTTTCCCTGTGTTTGTTATACTTCAATTAAATTTAGTAAAATAAAACTAAAAAGTTCTTACTCATATATTTACTTGCTCAAAATTCTGCAGTTTTCACAATTAGTACAAATTGGAAGAGAGAAGGCAGGGAGAGCTTTTAGGGTGAGACCAAGAAAAAGAGAGAAATAGAAAAAATAGAAATCAGTATTTTTACTGAAAGTGGTAAAACTAAGACATGAAAGGAAAAGAAGGTAATTCTGCTTCCTCACTTGTTACTGTAATAAAATTAGGTTTTTGCCATTAGAGTTGAAATGTCTTGTTCTCATTATGTTTTGCATATAGGCCATGAAATCACCCTTCCAGGACACAGAAGAGGAAGTAAATTGAAATTATTTTTAGTTTTCATAAAGGTTCTAACCTCAAACAGAAAAAAAAAGGTCAGGTTTAATGATTCCTCCAAGCACTAAGCTAGAAATCATTTTTTAACTCCTTTACTGTGTCATAGCTAGCTCAACAGCAGACACTGTATTTTCACAAGAAATTGCAGCTACAATCTATGAGGGCTCTAATTTTCTGTATAAACTTACCAGTGTTTTTCCAGAGAAAAACTATTGCACCTAGTAGAAGAAAAAAAACATCTCCCTAGGAATAAATCGGGAAGTTAAGGTGTAAGCAACAGCATGAATTAAAATGAATTATCTTAGAGAAAAGTAGAACTGGATTCCTGCCTCACCCAATATGTGAAGGGGGGCTTAGATGAAGGCAAAGTCTACAAATGAAAGGGAGCAATGCAGAGTTCAGAGGGAAGTTCAGGAGAATATCTTCATAATCTTGAGGGAAGCGAAGGATTTCTTAAACAAAACTTCCCTGTAAAAAACCGTTAAGGCATGTGTAAACACACATATGTGCCTATGATTACATAAAAAATAATGGTTTCTGTTCAACAAAAGCATCATTAGCAAAGTAGCAGAAGACAGAAAGATATTTTAATGCTCTAAACTGACAATTAAAAAGAAGTCTTGACGATCAACAAGAAAAAATGGTGACCCCAACGTTAAAGATAGGTAAAGGAGGCTGGGTGTGGTGGTTCACACCTATAATCCCAGCACGTTGGGAGGCCAAGACCAGTGATTGCTTGAGGCCAGGAGTTTGAGACCAACCTGGCCAACACGGTGAAACCCAGTCTTTACTAAAAATACAAAAATTAGCTGGGTGTGGTGGGTCACACTTGTAATCCCAGCTACTCTGGTGGCAAGAGAATTGCTTGAACCTGGGTGGTGGAGGTTGCAGTGAGCCGAGATGGCATCACTGCACTCCAGCCTGAGCGACAGAGCAAGGCTCTGTCTCAAAAAAAATAAATAAATAAAATAAAAGAGGTAAGGTAAAGGATCTAAATCCATGGGTCTACAGAAGAGGAAACCCAAAAGGACACCCAGGATGTGAGGGCGATCTGGCTGTGACATCTGTCACCCCACTGACCCCCAGAGTTGATTCAGCTCATCTGGATGGCTAGGCGGGTGTCCCCTTCCTCTCCCACAACTCCCTGTACATCCCTCCCAAAGCTGCACACTCAGTTAAGAGGACGACCTTCCCCAATCGAGGAGGACCAGTCTTCAGTCAAGGGTAGAGGAGTAGCTGCACTTCCTTGCTAGAACCTCCGAACAAACTCCCAAAAGGACATCTGGAAAATAAAGAAACATGCCTATGACTAATCCTCAGAGAAACACAAGCTGAAACATCGTGATATCACTTTACACACTTTTGTCTGGCAAAGCTAGTGATTTGGGGCTGCCGAGGGCTGACAGGCTTGTGAGCACTGTGGGTGGAAGCGTGGCTGGGTGCCCGTTCTACACCATGCTGTGACACTGTTAGGTCAGGTTGACCTGCACACACCCCATGACCTAGCAGAGACACTCCAGGGCTGCACCTGTGGCTGGCGGGACAGCGGGTCCCATTCTACCCTCACTGTTGTAGATTACACACCCACACCCTTTCCCCTGTGGCTCTGATGCTCCCCCAGCATGAGTGGAGCGCCTGTACCCGCCCCGTTGAGTTGGGCCTGTCCAGGTGACTGGCCTGGGCCGGTGGACCATGAACAGGACAAGGCGGAGGTCTCAGGTGTGCTGTGTGTTCCCTCTTCATCTCTTGTGCTGTAGCTATTCATCATAAGAACATGTCCTGGGTAGCTCCTGGTCCAAGGAGAGTGAAGACAGATGGGCCAGACCTGAACCCAGCTTACCCTACCCCCAGCCAAGCCCAGCAGGTCACCTGGGTGTGTCTGTGAGGGCGCTGTCAGTGAGGACTGACATTTGAATCTGCGGACTTGGAGAGGAGGACCCACCTTCAATGTGGCGGGCACTATCCAATCGGCTGCCAGCACAGCCAGAACAAAGCAGGTGGAAAAAGGTGGAATCACCTTGCTTGCTGGTCTTCAGGCTTCCTTCTTTTTCCATGCTGCATGCTTCCTTCAGCACCTCCTGCCCTTGGACATCAGGCTCCAGGTTCTTGGGCCTTTGGACTCAGAGACCTGTACCAGTGACTTGCCAGGGACTCTCAGGTGGCCTTCAGCCACCGACTGAAGGCCACACTGTCAGCTTTCCTGGTTTTGAGGCTTTTGGTCTTGGACTGAGCCACTACTGGCTTCTCTTCCCCAGCTTGCAGACGGCCTATTGTGGGACTTCACCTTGTGATCATGTGAGCCAATTTTCCCTAATAAACTCCTTTTCATATAGACATGTATCTTACAGATTTGTCCCTCTGGAGAACCCTGACTACCTGCCAACCACAGATCAGTGAGAAAGAGAAGAAAATGCTTGTGGCTGTAAACACCCCCACTTAGGGTGGCCCGTTACACGGGGCTCCTGCAGCAGTGGCTGAGCCCTGAGGAGCATGTCCAAGGGGATTCACACAGTGTCACTTCTGCTGACCCGGTGTAGTGGCTTGAATGGCAGCCCCCAAAAGGTGTGCCGACCCAGAACCTGGGAATGAGACCATATCTGGAAAAAGTTCTTGCACCGTTAAGTGAAGGATGTGAAGATGAAGTCATCTTGGACTAGGGGGGCCCTAACTCCGACGGCGAGTGTCCACAGAAGAGGAGAGAAGTGGGGAAGACACACAGAGCTGGACTGTTCTAGAGAAACAGACTTCTTTGTTCCTTGATCGACTGCATTGCTGGTCCCTTTTGTGGCGTGCTTTTACTTTACTCCAACTACTACCTTTTAAAGAAAAATCCTGCTGAAATAAATGAGGAACACACAAGGCCACGGCTTCAGAACAGTGAGTTCTAGTCTGGCGTTTGGGCTCTGGCATGCCCCATTCCACAGCCTGAATAGTTTGTCCAGGATTCCCGGGACACAGCTCCTCTCAGGAAATCAGCTCTGCCAAGGAATAAAGGCTCTTGACCCACTCTCCTGTTGAGCCTGGTGAGTCAGAGCCAAGGCCTGGGGCACCGCTGCTTGCACACTCCACCTTCCGCCCTCCACGCAGCAGTTCTGCCTGACGTGTTAGGTTGTGGGGGAGCAGTGCAGATGAGACGAGGATCCTCCTGGCCTCCCCTCAGTCACATATGCTCACACTTTCTCAGAAGTCAGTGATTCCTTGAAAGGAAGCCTCTTCTTTGCATTGAGGATATAGAATCCATATATTTCTCATTATATGTTTTTGTATTATTTTGTTAACATTTGCAACATATATCCTTAACTTTTCACATGTTGATTAGAGTTAATTTTGTACCACCTCATGTAAAATATAGAATCTTTGCAACTGTATACCTCCATTGACTTTGTCTCCCTCCTTGAATGTAACTGTCTTGTGCATGACATCTGCAGATGTTATAAACTCCACAAAACAATGTTACAATTTCTGCTCTAAATGGTTATATTTATTCTACACTCATGACCTAAGTATTAAGAGGAAAGTATTCTTTTTAATGGACCCATTGATTTAGCCCTTCTGAAGATCATCACCTCTTTCTAAAGATCTAAATTTCCATCTGGGATCTTTCTTTTCAGTTTGAAAAACTTCCTTTAGCATTTTTTCTAACGGCTAATTGTCTTGGTTTTCCTCCCTTGAAAACGTCTTTATTTAACCTTCATTATTGAAGGATATTTTTGCCGAATACAAATTACTGGATCAAAAGGATTTTGTTTTGTTTTGTTCTCATTTTTCCCGCTTTTGTTCCTTTAAAGACATGGTTCCATCGTCCTCTGGCCACCATGGTTTCTAATAAGAAGTCAGCAATCATCTGAATGATTGTTCCAGCCCACAGCACATCAGGAAAGAGAATTCACTGGCTAAAGTTCAGCCACAGTCCCCTCAAGCCAGCCTCTTGGGTAGGTGTGATTCCTCCTCCCTTCTACAGGTGAGCAGCTTCCTAGAACACCAAGCTCAGCATGTGGGTCTCACATCAGAAACGTTGTTCCTGTTGTCTCTGCCACCTCCAGTGCTGCCTTCCCTCCCCTACCTGTAGACCCCCAGCCCCTTCTTCCTTCACACCCTTCCCCAAACACTGCTTCCTCCATAAATTCTTTTCTGAAGGATAGTCTATTGGGAAGCCTCGTTGGTATGGTTTTTCTTTTAAAGGAGCCAGTGGGACTTCCCAGGTGCCCAACCTGTTCCACCTTCTTGGGTACAGACATCCTTTTGGCAGTAGCAGCTACATTAGACTGAACGAAAGGATTCATTTGGCACTTACAACAGGCACCAGGCCCTATTAAATCGGTCACAATGCATGGAATTGTCACAATGGCTCCATTTCGTTGTCACTTTTATGGAAAGATCTGTTTAAATTAATTAAAAAATAATTGTCTGAAGTAAAGTCAAGCACGCCATTTCCATCTGTCTCCTGAAAAGCTGCAACATTACAATAATAGGAAGAGTAACTTTAACTTGACCCTTTCCAATGGGACTCTCACCCAACTGAATGCTGAAAAACCTAGGACATTCCAGTTCAGGACCCGGCCCCACACTCTTCCCTGCCACTTACATCTGTTTGCAGCTCAGGCTCTCTAAAGGAGTTTATGTCAACTGTACAAACTCAGAGGGTATCAGCCCCATAAGAATGCCCTCACTTTCGACATCAGCCGTAAGTTCAGGGGTTGCATGACCACTCTCAGGCTTGAACACTTGCTAGGATGAGCACAGAACTCAAGGGTTAACACTGTTCTTAACTATGACTGCTTTATTATAGTGAAAGGACAACAAATTAGAACCAGGCAAAGGCAGAGATGAACAGAGCAGAATCTGGGAGGGGTTGGACACAAAGCTTTGGTCACCCTTTCTCCATGGAGCTCTAGATGGTGTCACCTCTCTCCAGTACACATGGAATGCTGTCTGCCAGGGAAGCTCCCCTGAGCCTCTGTGTCCAGAGTTTTTTTATTGGGGCTCAAGCGTGTGTTGTCCATATGGACAGACCTACTGTTGTCCCCATTTCCTCCAGAGGTCAGAACTGACTTGTCATGTCCCAGAGCCCCAACTTAAGTCACAACTACATTGTCCAGTGGCCAAAACCCCAGACAAACAAAGACATTTCTATCCAGCAAGACATTGCAGGGACCTGGGAGTCACCTCCCAGTGACTGAGGGCAAAGGCTATTCCTCTCTTTACGAGGTTAATTCTTTACTACCCAGTTTTCATTTCTCCACTAGAAGAAGTATAAAATATATTTTTATTTTCTTTCTGCTTTTAACGTTTTTCTATAATGAATTTTTTACTTATATAATTCTTGTTAAGATGATTGTGAGGTGCGGCATCCCTGCTGGGCCTGTAAGCCACAGAATGGCAAGGTTCTCCCTAGGTGAAGGGCCTCAGAAATGAAGAGCTGAGACTGACCCAGTCACGCAGACACCCCCACCTCATTCACAGAGAGGAGCACTCTGTGTACTGTCTCACGAATGGCGGCTCGTGTCCTTAACTGATCATCCAACACACTTGCCCACTGTCAGCCTACACAAATCCTACTCACCTCTGAGGGCCAGTTCAAGTTCATCCTGCTCCAGGAAACCTTCTGTGACTGTCCCCAGCCACCGACTCCCTGATACGTGTGGAGTGAGATAGGTTAGATGCTGGGTTTGTCCAAATGGTCTGCAAATAGGTTGTCACCTGACCACTGCAGGAGCTCCTGATGCCCTGCTTCCATGCATGGTCTCACTAAGGATCCACATTCAGACCAAGGCCAGGCTGTGCCATGCCCTTCCTCCTTGTGCCCTAAGCACCTGGCCAGGCTGGGGCAGAAGCTCTCAACACACAGTAGGTGACATGGAAACTGAGCCGTGTTTTCCTCCGGCATCATCTTCTCCCATGAGGTGGCATCTGTTGTGATGTGGGAGGCAGGCCCAGCCCCTCCACAAAACCAGAGGCCACAGAAACAGCCACTGCCTCTCCATGCCAGTGCCAACATCTCTCCTTGTCAGAGGAGGGAGAATCTGGCTGGAGATTCCCACAACTTGGGATGGGAGGAACTGTGCTCAGCACAGAAGGTCACCTGTTCAGTGCCAGAGCACAACATGGGAAGTTGCAAAAGAGCATCAGCTGCACTCACGCAGGAGGTCTGGGGACTGCACGGAGTGGCCCATGGGAACCTGAGTCCCGTGCGGCTGACCATGCCTGGGGGACTGAGGCTGGGAAGGGCCCCAGTGCCACCAAGTGAAGGAAGCATCCATTTCCTGGCATCTTGGGGAGTCTGAGGGTGACCACAGAGCCATGCCCACTCCCCTGCTGTGCCCTCCGTTTTTGGGGTGCTGTGTAATCTGGGGCTGAGGAAATGCATGGGCCCAAAGGAAGGACACCAATGTGTCCAGACTCCCCCACACAGGGCTGCTCATCCAGGACGTCAGGCCAGGTGCAGAGGATGTGGCTCGGGCTCCAGAAGGTCTGAAGGGACGTTGCTCTCATGCGTGCTCCCACGCAGGGTGTCCCTGTTGGGGAAACCGAGGCACTCACTCCATCCGCCCCCACAACGAGAGAGAGAGAGAGAGAGAGAGAGAGAGAGAGGAGGGAGGGAGAGAGAGAGCCCTTCTCTGTGCAGCGTCCGACCCGCAGGCTCCCTCCTAATGACTCTAGAGGAGAGCTCTGACTTAGGGGTGTCTGTGTTGGGTCAATTCATAGAGGACATTTACGGTAACGCTGCTGCCAGCCTCAAACAACAGGATGTGGTCAGATGAAGTTTGTATTTGCCTTCTTAATAAAAAGTCAGTTACTTAGACACTTTTCTAGGATAAAGAGAAACGTGACTTCAGCTTTAGGATTCATGTCTCTGTAAAGGGAAAAATGGAGAAACAGAAATGACATCAGTAGCTCCACCCCAACCCCACACACTCTTTCCTAACTTCTTCCCCACCCCAGGACATTAGTAGTTCAATTCGTGTCATTTCCAGGCTCTCATCCCAACTGCCCTAGACGACTTTTTGATGCTGGCCTGGGTCTGCCTGCAGGGAGTGCTGCTTTGCAGAAGGGACTTTGGGTATTGTGGTCCCCATGCAGGCACTTCCCATGGTAGCCTAAGACATTCACTGGCATCTATCTTCCACGCCCATCTTGCATGCTTGGCTAATGTGAGTTGTGTCTCAGAGACACAGCGCCCCACCAGCCCTGATGTAAGTACAATTCTGGGCATGCAGGCTCCAGGCCTGGCCTGACTGGGGCTGATCCCCGAGGCAGCGAAGGGCTCCCCAAGAAGCTCCTCCAGGCTTTTCGCTGTCCTGACGCCACCACACAGCAGCCGGCAGCAGGAGTCGTGTTGCCACGCAGCTGTGAAGGGGCTTCCCGTGTCGTTGTAACTGCCCAGGTGCAACATGGAGAGCTGCAATAAGGTCAAGGCCCCGAGTTGCATTAGGCTGCTGGGAACGGGACTTGGTCTCCAGGGAAGTGGTTCTCAACTTTGAACCTGCACCAGAGCCCTGGACACCGACTGCTGGGCTGCCCCAGAGTTCTGACTCAATCGTTCTGGGCTGGGGCCTGAAAGTTTGTGTTTCCAAGAAGTCCTGCCCTAACTGTTCTAGGGATAATCCAGGGTTGATACTGCATCATTGAGGAATTAATTTCATTGCAAGGCCAGTAAGTATCACCAATTTGTAAGCAACTTACTGTTTCTGTATCATCTCATATCCCAAGCATGAGAGTGAGGGAGCCTCTGCCTGGCGAGCTGATCCAAAGTGGCTCCACTTCTATCTGGACAAAGGCCCACTGCCCCCTTTACCTTCAGATTTTGCACGTCCTCTTCATAAATTTTAGAGTGACGACAAATACACTTCACACATTTGAACTAGTGAGCGAACGTTTGCAGTGAAAACATGTTTACGTTTAAAAATCAAATTGTCATTTATGAAGCCAACAAACATGAAAAAAAGCTCATCACTGGGCATTAGAGAAATGCAAATCAAAACCACACTGAGATAGCATCTCACGCCAGTTAGAATGATGATCATTAAAAAGTCAGGAGACAACAGATGCTGGAGAGGATGTGGAGAAATAGGAACACTTTCACACTGTTGGTGGGAGTGTAAATTAGTTCACCATTGTGGAAGACAGTGTGGCGATTCCTCAAGGATCTAGAAATAGAAATTCCATCTGACCCAGCAATCCCATTACTGGGTATAAATCCAAAAGATTATAAATCATTCTACTATAAGGACACATGCATGCTTATTTTATTGCGGAACTGTTCACAATAGCAAAGACTTGGAACCAACCCAAATGCCCATCAATGATAGACTGGGTAAAGAAAATGTGGCCCATATACACTGTGGAATACCATGCAGCCATAAAAAACGATGAGTTTATGTCCTTTTCAGGGACATGGATGAAGCTGGAAATCATCATTCTCAACAAACTAACACAAGAACAGAAAACCAAACACCGCTGTTCTCATTCATAAGTGGGAGTTGAACAATGAGAACACATGGACACAGGGAGGGGAGCATCACACACGGGGGCCTGTCAGAGGGGTCGGGGGCAAGGGGAGGGAGAACATTAGGAGAAATGCCTAATATAGATGACAGGTTGATGGGTTCAGCAAACCACCATGGCACGTGTATACTTATGTAACTAACCTGCATATTCTGCACATGTATCCCAGAACTTAAAGTATAATAAAAAAAATACCAAAAATATTTTTTAAAGAGCATCAAGAGATCTAGAGAAAGGAAAAAGGAATCAAATTGCAGCAGGCCTTTCTGAGCTGGGCAGACCCTGTGCTGGGTCTGTGACAGCATATCCCCCGCCCCGGCATGGCCTGCACTCTGCACACAGCCCAGCGAGGAGCTTTCTGCAGGAATGTCGGCAAGCCCATGGGTGGCGTGCCCAGAACTGATACTGCCAGGGGACTTCCAGCTGGCTGTGACACACTCAAGCCTGTGAGAGAGAGCTGGGTTTGTAAAAACCAAGACTAGTCAAGGCCCATATGAAGTTTTACACTTTGCTCCCCAGCCTGATGGAGAAGAAATCCAAGCTTGAAGGGAAAGGAGGGGTCTGATTGCTGAGGCTTCCGAGGTGTGGGTTTGGGATGGGGCGAGGGGACTAGAGGAAAGAAGAGGCTGAGGACACTCGGGAGAAACCCAGGCTCTGCAGCCAGCCCGCCGGGGACAGACCCTGGCTCTGTGTGATCGTGGGCAAGGCACAGCCTTTCTGTGCCTCAGGTGCTTAGCTGTATAATGGGGTAACTACTACAGTTAAGGACAGAGTTACGTCCCCCCCCAATTTATAGATGAAGCTCTAACCCCCAGTGTATCTGGAAATGGGGCCTCGAAGGAGGTGATTAAGGTTAAATGAGGTCAGAAGGGTGGGACCCCAATCCAATAAGACTGTGCCCTTAGAAGAGGATGAAGAGTTCTCCCTGCCTCTGCCCCCCCCCCGACATATAAAGGCGGCCATCTGAAAATCAGGAGGAGAGGCCTCAGGAGAAGCCAACCCTGTTGGCACCCTGATCTCAGACTTCCAGTGTGAAGAAATAAATTGTTAAAGCCACGGTGTCTGTGACAATCGCCGCCCCCCCACCCCACCCCGCAGGGATTTGGGGAACTGGAACTGAACATACACAACACTCCTTCCTCTTCCCACTCTCCTTCTCTGTGCATTCTTTCACTTCCACCCCTTCACCCCCACTCCCGCCCCGAAATCTTCACAGAAACATCTGGTTTCAGGAATGTGCTCAAATCTTAAAACCCGGGGCGGGACCCTGCACTACCAGGCGTGGCCACTGAGCGGCACTCACACCCGGCGGCGCGCGCCGGTTCCCACGCTCGGGCCACGGGACTGGTGCGCACCTGGGACGCAGCCAGGGCGGCTGAACCCAGAATCTTTTATTCTGATGAATTTAGATTGAAAGACGGAAGCTATGTAGGTTATTTTTCCTCTAAATGGACCGTCATTGTTCCATTAGGACTACACGTTGCTGCAACGGCTGATCATTCAGCCTCTGAAGGAGACGTGCGGCAACTGAAACGCACACAAGATTTTGAAGACAGTAGAAAAAAAACCAAGTGAGCGAGTCATTGAGAGTTTTAAAATTGGTTACATGTGGAAATGATCATGTTCCGGTGGCACTGGATTCAACAGACGTTAGTAACATTCATTCCATCTGTTTCTGGTTACTTTTAAAAGTTGGCTAACTGGACATTTCACATTGCAGGGGTGGGGGCTGTGGGCTGACCTGTGGTGGTCCTGGGCCTGCTCTTCCTTCCACCTGCCCCGGGAGCAGGGCCTGGGAGCCGAGCTCTGCAGTCAGGGCTGCTGAGAGGCTCAGGGTGCAGAGGACAGGTGGGTGCCCAGGCCCAGGGCACAGGACAGCATCAGGGGTTGGAAACCCGCCAGTCTTTAAAACTGCATTTCACAAAGGATTCATCCCCGCCCTCTGTCTATAGGGCGGGTATTCCATTAATTCATGCAGTACCCACTGAGCTCACCTCATCTATCCTAGGCATAAGAAAATCACAGGCCAGGTGCGGTGGCTTAGGTCTGTAATCCCAGCACTCTGGGAGGCTGAGATGGGTGGATCACCTGAGGTCTGGAGTTCGAGACCAGCCTGGCTAACATGGCGATACCTGGTCTCTACTAAAAATAAAAAAATTAGCTGGGTATGGTGGCACATGTCTGTAATCCCAGCTACTCGAGAGGCTGAGGCAGCAGAATGGCCTGAACGCAGGAGGTGGAGGTTGCAGTGAGCAGAGATCCCACCATTGCACTCCAGCCTGAGTGACAAAGTGAGACTCCATCTCAAAAAGAAAGAAAGAAAATCACCCAGCACTTGGCAGTTAGCATACAGCCCAGACCCACCATCATTCAAATCCACCCCAAGCTGGTGACATTATTTTGGGGGTACTAGACCTTCGTTTGACTTGCTATTTACTATTGATTAGGGCCCAGACTTTGTGAGGTTACTTGTTAATTTGTAGATATTTTGTCAGAAGGGATGCAAATGATTTCAGTCTGGTGGAGACTGCAATCACGTGGACGACCGGCCCCCAAGGCCATGGTTTTAGTTCCTGGTAGGATATTGATCACTTTGGTGTCTAACTTAGTAGACTTCCTTTACGGGGGCTTCTTGGGCTGATGAAACAAAACTCTGTCAGCCATTCTTTGAACCAATTGTACAATTTTGCCCTGTCCCTGGCTGAGCTAAGCAAATCTCTGACGTGTTCATTCCAGATTTCTATGAGAGTCTTGTATTTAATTGTTACGACTATAAGGCTGACTCAAGTAGTTAACTGCATTGGGAGAGAAATTTGAGATGAGCTTGAAGTTAACTTCCAGAGAAATGATGTCTGCTGCGTCACAGGAAAGGGTTACCGTGAGGTGGGGCGTGCATGCAGGGAGGGAGGAAAACTGGAAAAACGCTTTCATCCAGAAAGAAGAAGGTTGCCGAGGGAGGCAGGTGGCACTTGTGATTCCATAGAGAGCATCAAAGAGAGGAACCTAAGCTTGTCCCCAAACCTAAGAGGCAGAAACTTCTTTCGGGTGAAAAGAGGCTGTGTGAGAAAAGAAAGGAAGGAAGTGTCTGCTTCCGTGGTGTCAGAGGTGGAGGAACTGTTGACAGATGCTGGAGTCACTCTGTGTCCTGTGTCTCTGAGGAACTAGTTCCATGAGATATAGCCCCTGACCTCAGGGAGTGAGCGACCTAGCGGTGGCCACAAAAGCAACACCTCAAGATTAAATAATACAGAACGGATTTCAGGAAATTCACGGCACATTTCAAGACACTGGTGCAGACAGTGGGAGCTCAGAATTCAGAGGAGGGGATGCCAGTGGGGCTGGGGTCTGCTACGTTGTACAGAAGAAGAGTTGATGAAGTTAAGGACCTCGACAGGAGCTGCTGATGCTGGGCTATCCTGTGGAGCCCTAGGTACAGTCACATGCGTCCCTGTAAGGCAGGCGGAGGGAGATCGGAAGCATTGCAGAGGACAGACGGGGACGTGCAGACAGAGGCAGGGATTGCGGCATGCAGCCATAAGCCAAGGAATCCCAGCAGCCACCAGGAGACAAAGATGGATTCTCTCCAGGGCCTCCGGAGGGCGTGGAGCCCACTGGCACCTTGATTCCAGACCCGAGACTGGAGACATTTCTGTTGTTCTCAGCCGCCTAGTTTGTGTTTTTTCACAGCCACCCCAGGACGTGAATACCCTCCGTCACATGCCCCAGCTGAGACGGTCGGAACCCCAGGGCAGCGCGACACACCCCACCTCCGTGCGGCACGTGGGCTCCTCCCAGCATGGCGGCCCCGGCGGTCCGCGTTCACGGAAGCGCTGGCCTCCCAGGGGACGGTTCCCGGTGCAGAGAAGCAGGAGCTCCGGGCGTCTGAAGAGGAAGTTACCCAGCATCGTCCCTGCCACCCCCGAGCAGGCTTCAGGGCCAGCCCCGACAGCAGAGGAGGGAAGGGAGCCCGTGAGCAGGCGGCAGCGCGCCCCCGCGGACCGGGGCGCGGGCTTCCTCCGCCCCTCGCGCCGCCCTGCGAGAACTGAGCCCCGCTTCCAGCCGCCGGCCGTCCTCGGCGCTCGGCGGTCCCGTCGCAGCCTCCACCCTGCAGCGCCAGGACCCTCCCGGAACAGGAACGTGCGGATGGAGCGCCGCGTCCAGAGCGTCACGGAACACGCGCGTCAGACGGCTCGCGCTCAGGCTCCGCTGGGAGGAGCCAGGTGTATTAACTTCCGGAGAAGGAGATGGCAGACGCCGCCACGATGACAGCGCCCGCAGAGCAGCCTCCGAATCGCACGGAGAGGCAGACTCACGAAGGCGACACAGCGGAACCCGACGGCGCCGCGGGCCTGGCTCCTGCCCGCCTCCTCCCGCTCTCCGCCTGCCTCCCTGCAGTGGGGCCGGGACCCGCACGCTCTGTTGTCACTCCTTCTAACGGCACTGTCCTTACAAAGAATTTGGAGAAACGAATAAGGTCATGCTAAAACCAGTTGGGGCATAATACACAACACATGGCGTGACGCACGACGCACCGCGTGACGCACGACGCACCGCGTGATGCAGGACGCACGATGAGACGCACGACTCACCGAGTGACTCAGGACGCACGGCGTGACGCACGACTCACCGAGTAACGCACGACGCACCGCGTGACGCACGACTCCCGGAGTGACGCATGACTCACCGCGTGACGCACGACTCACCGAGTAACACAGGAGGCACGGCGTGACGCACAACTCACCGCGTGACGCACAGCGCACGGCGTGATGCAAAACGCACCGCGTGACGCACAACACATGGCATGACGCACAGCGCACCGCATGACACACGGAGCATGGTGTGACACTGTGCATGATGTGACACGATGCATGCGTGACACAGTGCACGGCGTGACGCACGACGCACCGCCTGACGCACAGCCAGCAAGCGACCGCGCGTCCTGTGACCACAGCGTCTGCGCCGTGCGTCTGGCGCGGAGGCCGAGTTCTCGGCGGGACGGTGCCGTTACTGGTCAGAAACTGAAGGCGCGTTTGGAGAGCTGCCTCCGGAGCTGCAGAGCTGCGCGTCGACAGTGCACCAGCTCGTTTCGTTCCGCGCTCTGCAGTGCGGGAAGCGCCCGGGTCCCTTCTCGGCGCTCGCTGGTTGAGTAGCGGGAGGCCGGCCGCCCGCGCTCGGCTCACTCTCCGCGTCAGCAGCGTGCAGGAGGACCGTCTGCATTGTTCGCGGAGAAGCAAATGTGGCCCAGAGGTCAGAGCTGCAGGAGCCCAGCGATTTGTCTTTGCCCCTGGATCCACTCCGTGCCGCCCAGGGAGGCAGAGGGACGCTGACCTCTGAACAGTGCTTTCTGTTTCCAGCAGCTTCGCATCGGGCGTCTCCTCCGCCGCCTCTGCCCTCGTTGTCGGTGGGATTCCCTCCGAGCGGGGTCTGAGGGGCCACGGATCAGGGGTGCTGTGGGGGCTGAAACCTGCACTTTGCAGGATGTCTGTGCAGTCGTGACAGCCTGGCGCAAAGCCTGGGAGCGTGGGGCGGCGGGCGACAGGCACACAGCACAAACCCGTGCGGCGCTGCCCAGGTCTGCGCTGCTCGTCCAGGGAAGGTTCGTCCCCCTGGGCAAGCTTGGCCATGTCTGGGGGCAGTTTGGATTGTCACAGCTGGGGAGGGCTGTGAAGGGTGCTGCTGGCATCGGTGAATGAACGGAGACTGGGGATGCTACTGAGCACCCTGCAAGGTACAGGGCAGCCCCTGCCACAGAGAATTGCTGGGCTCAGAGTGTCAACGGAGCTGAGGTTGAGGAAGCCTGGCTTAGGGGCTTCGCCTATTAGGAACATGTTAATCCACTGGCCTATGTGAAACAGACGCCAGAATCAGTCTCCATTTTCCAGTTGCAGACGATCCAAAATAGAAACTTCAGTTAGCCTCCAGGTCACACGCTTGGTGAGTGTTACAACCATGGGAGCAAACCAGCAAAAAGGAGCCAAGACAGGCGGGTGGGGCGTGGAGGCAGGCCCCAGAAGCAACCGCACTGAAATTCACGTGAAATCGGTCACATGATTGTAGCCCAAGCGGAATAATCATCTCAGGTTAGTGATGGCCGTCAACCCAGGGACGTTCAGGGGGAACCCTGTCCTGGACCCGGACGGGACCAACATTTTATTAATAACCTGGGCAAAGGTTTGGTAGCAAAGTTAATGACATTTTCAAATTGAACAAAGCATGGAGAGATACTTAAGATAGGCTATGGCCAACAAAGGAGTAATTTACAGGGACGAATGTGAAGGTCTGCATTTAGGTGCAGAGCACACAAGGTCACCCTCAACAAAGCTCTCGTGACAGAGACTTAGTCACCCCATAAAACTGCCAATTTAGTGGCAAGACCAAAGGAGAATTGTAAGCTATGTTTACAAATGTAGCTATGTTGATATAATAATTATATTGGGCCTGCTACAGTGATTCACAAATCACTCTCATGTACATTTGCTTGTTGCCTCAAGGCTGAACTCTGAGACGAGAGGTGACAGGTATTTTTAAACCCACTTTATAGAGGGGGCGCAGGGAAGCCTGATGACTTCCCAAGAGAATAAAGCAATAGCGGAGCTGGGTTGAGAAGCGGGGTGTTTTGTTCCAGATTCCATGTTCTTTCTGTGGCCAGAGTCCCAGCAGAGGCTGTGCGGGTGTTTGGTGGCCGAGGGGAGCCCTCTCTGGTGCTCAGCCAAACACCTGTGTGCGCTGCCTGCCGTCAACTCCTGGAGGGTGTCGCCAGCCCTGGAACCTACAGGAGGGGCCACGCTTTCCAAGCCACAGGCTCTGCTGACATAGGAAGACATCAGCAAGGTCCACACCTGAGACGCTGCTGTGTTTCCACAGGAAATCCCTACCTTAAATCCTAGTGAATGAGGCATGGAAGGGGTAGAAGTTTGCATTTACTTTTTAGCCATTTTGTAAAGCACACACAATCAAACACTAAAAAGGATAAAGGCCTCTTGTAAAGTGACTTTTCACCTGACTTTACAACCCTTGCCTCCTCCGCCGCCTCCTTCCTCTCTCTCTTTCCGCATATGTGACACCCAGGTATTTGGAATCCCACTGCATATAATTACAAATGGTTTATGATATGATGTGTATGATCATTTTTCAATGTGATTCACATTTTTCTTAGAGCGTTGTGTTACTGCAGAGAATCGCATCTTATGATGAACAATCATGAATGTAATCAATGACTTCTACAACATTTAGTTTCTGGTTTTTTACTATTAAAGATGACACTGTGCATTGACTTTCATTTGTGTTTTTATTTTGCTTGGTTGTTCTTTCTCTCTTCAAATTCTCACCTCTGGAGCTACACCTGTGTCTAGAATGTTCTTTCTCTCTTTCGCCTGGGCAGCTCTGATTTCTCATGAAGGATTGTGACTTCCTGTTGGCTGTCTTTGACGTCAGGGTTGTCTCAGGCAGCCTTCATCACTTCTGGATTTCTAAAGGCAGCATCTGGTCTTTTCCTAGTGTTGGAAGACACAGGAGGCAACTAACTGACTTTTCCAAAACCATTTCCCCATCCTTAGAATGAAGACTAAGCCACTTGATGAGAGCAACAGCCTTTAAATAAGTAATGCAGTGACATTTTTACATGATTTAATAACATATATCAGCTGTCTGTAAACTGAAGCACACAATCTGAACGTGAAGAGAAGAATGTGACAGAATCATTTTCGCTGTGAGTTTGTAGGTTTTTCTTCCCATAGTTCTCCCCTTTTCTGTTTCCTGCTCCAGCGCACAGCCAGGCGTCGTACTGGTTTGCCCAAGAGGACATCTGTGGCGGGCTGGTTAGCTGCCCTTCCTGGTTTTCGCTTTCCAAAAGTCTGAAACAAATGAGGGCTCATCATGGGTGTGCGTGGACAGGGGAGTAACTAGAAAGTGATCAGGGTCCAGACAGCAAGGGGGGTCCTTCAGGGGAAACAAAAACACCTGTGGGCCGTCAGAGACAAGACCATGTGCTCGATGACGGCAGCCAGGCTTGCTAGAGACGCGCCCCGGGCAAGGTCCAGGAGAACAGCGCGGGCGGCCAGCATGTCAGGAGCACCCAGCAAGAGCTGACACTGATGGCCAAGGGAGCATTCCCCACTGCTTGACATGGTGTTGGAGCAGAGGCCCCTTGGAGAACCCTGAAAAGTTCCAATTTGATTTAAGAAAATAGAAATCTGTAACTAGAAAGAGAGCAAGATGGGCTGCAAATGGGGCAGAGGCCATGGCAGGGCTCAGCCATACCTGTCTGTCGTGCTTTGTGTGAAAAGAAGTGGAAGTCCCAAGGGAATGCGGAGGGACATTCAGATTTAATGAACAGGACTCCTGTTCTCCTGGGAATATGGTGGCCGCTTAGTTTTGAATCTTCAAAGCTCACTTCATAGAAACCACAGAGACCAACATTACAGAAGAGAAGAAGCAGACTGGGAGGTGTGATTTCAGCGAGCCACCATGGCACTTCCTACCCCACAGGAAATTCCTACTTCCAATCTAGGAAAATCCACCTCTTTCAAATATAGATCTAAAAACTAGAAAGTACACAGCATCTTCCCTAAGACATTATAAGACAAAAAGATGAGAAAAGCAGCATTTGTTTCTACAAGTAATAAAAACTCACTATAGAAAAGGACAAAGTAGATGAGAATGGTAACCCAATATTCCTACATGAGTTTTCAAAAATTATTGATACAAAGCAAGGAATGAAGTAAAAGACAAGCAGAAATTTACAAAGTCAGGAAAGAGATCGTGAGACAATAGGAATTATACCAGAAAGAAACTAATAGAATTACAGAAAGAAAAATAATAAGAATCAACATCATGAAAATGACCATATTGCCCAAAGCAATCTACAAAAGCAGTGCAATTCCTATCGAAATACGAACATCATTTCTCACAGAATTAGACAAAACAATCCTAAATTTTATGTAGAACTAACGAAGAGCACAAATAGCCATCCTAAGCAAAAAGAACAATTCTGAGGTATTGTATTATCAGACTTCAAATTATACTACAAAGCCATAGTTACCCAAACAGCATGATGCTGGTGTAAGAGCAGACACATAGACCAATGGAACAGAATAAACAACCTAGAAATAAAACCAAATACCTACAACCAACTGGTCTTTGACAAAGCATACAAAAATACAGATTGAGAAAATGACACTCTCTTCTGTGTGTTCTGATTGCTCCACTGACTGGCAGTTTCCCGATCTCTCTTCCTCTCCTGGGGCCTCTCCATTCCCTGAGACACAACAATATTGAAATTAGGCCATGTAATAACCTTGCAATGGCCCCTAAGTGTTCAAGTGAAAGGAAGAGTCACACGTCTCTCACTTTCAATCAAAAGCTAGAAATGATTAAGCTTAATGAGGAGGACGTGGTGAAAGCTGAGATAGACTGAAAGCTGGGCCTCTTGTGCCAGTTAGCCAAATGGCGAATAAAAAGGAAAAGTTCTTGAAGGAAATTAAAAGTGCTATACTGGTCAGGTGCAGTGGCTCACACCTGTAATTCCAGCACTTTGGGAGGCCGAGGTGGATGGTCACAAGGTCAAGAGATCAAGACCATCCTGACCAACTTGGTGAAACCCATCTCTACTAAAAATACAAAAATTAGCTGGGAGTGGTGACTTGACTTTGAAGGTGATACCCATTTGCCATTCTGAAAATCCCATGGCCCTCAAGAACTATGCTAAATTGACTCTGCCTGTGTTCATTAAGTGGAACAATGAAGTCTGGATGTTAGCACATTTGTTTAGAGCATGGTTTGCTGAATATTTTAAGCCCACTGTTTAGACCTACTGCTCAGCGAAAGATTCCTCTCAAAATACTACTCCACATTGACAATGCATCTGGTCAGCTGGCAGCTCTGATGGAGACGTACAAGGAGGAGAAGGTTATTTTTGATGCCTGCTTCCACAACATTCATTCTGCAGTCCATAGATCAAGGAGTAATTTTGACTTTCAAGTTTTATTATTTAAGAAGAACATTTTGTAAGGCTATAGCTGCCATAGATAGTGATTCCTCTGATAAATCTGAGCAAAGTAAATTGAAAACCTTCTGGAAAGGATTCACCATTCTAGATGCCACTAAGAACATTTGTGATTCATGAGAGGAGGCCAAAATATCAACATTCACAGGAGTTTGGAAGAAGTGGATTCCAACATTCATGGATGATGTTGAAGGGGTCAAGCCTTCAGTGGAGGAAGTAACTGCAGATGTGGAATTAGAAGTAGAGCCTGAATATGGGACTGAATTGCTACAATTTTATGAGAAAACTTCAACAGATGAGGAGTGAGTTCCTACGGATGAGCAAAAGGAGTGGTTTCCTGCAATGAAATCTTCTTCTGGTGAAGATTCTGTAAACGTTGTGGAAATGACAGCAAGGAACCTGGAATATTTCCTGAACTTATTTGATAAGGCAGTGGTAAGGTTTGGGGAGACTGACTCCAATTTTGAAAGAAGCGTTACTGTGGGTAAAACGCTGTCCATCAGCATTGCATGCTACAGAGAAATGCTTTGTGAAAGGAAGAGTAATGGATGTGGTCAACTTCACTGTCGTCTTATTTTAAGAAATTGCCACAGTCACCCCAACCTTCAGCAATCACTACCCTGATCAGTCAGCAGCCATCAACATCAAGGCATGACTTTCCACCAGCAGGAAGATTACTAAAGGATTCCTGACCCTTCAGATAATCATTAGCATCCTTTAGCAATAAAGTGTTTTTTAATTAGGGTATGCACACTGTTACTTTTTTTTGATACCTTGTTATTGCATACTTAATAGACTACAGTATAGTATAAACATAATTTTTTTTTTTGAGACAGAGTTTTGCTCTTCTTGACCAGGCTGGAGTCCAATGGCGGGATCTTGGCTCACTGAAACCTCTGCCTCCCAGGTTCAAGTGATTCTCTGGCCTCAGCCTCCTGAGTAGTTGGGATTACAGGTGTGTGCCACCGTGCCTGGCTAATTTCTTTTGTATTTTTAATAGACATGGGGTTTCACCATGTTGGTCAAGCTGGTCTCGAACTTCTGACGTCAGGTGATCCACCCCTCTTTGCCTCCAAAGTGCTGGGATTACAGGTGTGAGCCACCGTGTCTGGCCCTGAACATAACCTCTATGTGCACTGGGAAACCAAATATTTTGCGTGACTCACTGTATTGCCATATTCACTTTATTGAGGTGGTCTAGACCCCAACCCACAGCATCTCCAAGCCTGTCCTGTATGGATCTCATTTACTCTCTGTAACAACATGTGACAATGGAAAATCTCAGAACTCTCACAGGTAAGCAAACTTAGGCTCAGACAGATATAGGGAGAAGAGTGAAAATCCCCAAACCACCTTCCCCATCTTCTCCTTCCTCAGGGCTCACCCCTAATCGCCCAGTGCTGTGCCATCTGGGTATTTTTCACTGAGTATACAGTCATGACTATGCAGGAGGGCAGAGGATTGCTCTGGGCCGGAGGCCTGATCCACCCCCAGAAATAGTAGCCAAGCCCCTTGGGGTGGCTTCCTATAGCAACCTTGTCACTATGGTAACTGGAAACTCATCTGATCAGTCCTAGTGGCAGCAGAGTAGGAAGAGGGCTGGAGATCACCAGGAGAAACCCAACATGTCACAGACCCAGAAATGGAAGCCAGGAAAGGTGTGATTATCCTTATCACAGTTAACGATGATCCTCAGGGCTGGCCGCCAGGATCAAACTAGCCGCCATTGCCTGAGCTCTGCAGGCAGCTGGTCTGCAGTGCTGTCCATGTGGGACCCTCCTGGCCGCCAGAAAGACAGGCAAGCATGAGCCTGGGGCTCTCAGATGGCTGCAAAGGTCAGGGTATGCAGGGTGTTACGTAGGCAGGCAACTTCGTCTGCTGTCTGTGCTCTAGGCTCAAAACATGAGGGCTGCAAAGAAGCCCAGCCCGGGGTCCTGTCTGCCCGGCGAGCTGGGCATGGTGAGCATGGCTGAGGAGTCACACAGCACTGAGCTCAGATCCTGGAGGGACAGGGAGGACCCTCAGCCGCGACCCTCTGGGACCTCAGAGTACAGGTGAGGGAGGGTGGGCACTCAGGTTGGAGTTAGTGCAGCTGAGGGAATCTACATGTGCCCTTTGATGGCTGAGACCCCTGGGATGCAGCTGGGGGCCCCAGGGTGCTTTCCCTCTCTCAGCCCCTCCTGGGACACAGCAGCCCCTTCCCCAGAGGATGCCAGGTAGACCCAGTGGCCCGGGGCAGGGGAGATTGCATAGGCAGCTCAGGGTGTGCTGGCAGGTACCACCCTCGCTGGGGGCCGGAGCCCTTCAGAGCCCCAGTGTTCCAGAGCTGGCCTTGAACCAGAGACGGCCTTCAGGTGAGGGCTGTGGGGCTGAGTGAGCCTGAAGGAGGTCTCTCGGGTGAGAAGAGGCTTCTGGGAGGAGTGGAAGAGAGAGGAGGGGATTTGGGGAGAAGAGGGAGGAGGCGGGACAGGTGAGGGAACCAGGAGAGGGAAGGCGCCCAGCCTGGGAGGTGGACAGCCCGGCGGAGTGGGGAGGAGGCATCGGGTGGGACAGCTGGGGGCTGCCTTTGAAGTTCCGTGTCAGAGCCTGGGGTCAGGGCTCTGCTGTTGGTGGGTGGTCCTGATCTGCTGCCTCATTCAGGTGAGGGGCCCGGCTCCCCTCTCCTGCTTTCCAGTGCTCAGGCTGTGGCAGCCACCACACCCACGGGGGAGCCTGTGGTTAATTCCCAAGGCCCTCCCCGTGGAGTCCCCTCTCCTACTCACCCAGGCTCTGTGGGTGGATTCCCTGGCCGAGGGCTTTGTGCAGTCAACAGTGGCTCCTCTTGCTTTTGGGAGCCCCTAGCTATTGAGGTGAAGCCAGACTTCCTGAAGGGAGGGTCCCGTGTCGCCAGGGTCAGGGGTCGGGGTCAGGGGTGGGGTCAGTGAGCCAGGTGGGCGCGTTGCGGCCAGCATGGGCTCAGGGCTGGCTATGACCTCGAAAAGGCTTTCTCAAGCCTATCCCCACTGGCACTGGCCTGGAGAGAGCCCTGTCAGGCTGAGGTGGCATTTTCCGGAGCCCCAGGGGGCTGTGCAGGTGGGGGAGGAGGGCGCCCAGCATCAGGGGAGTGGTGACTTCCCACCCGTGGAAGCCACAGGCATGGCTAGGGCCTCCTGTTAGAAAGTTCTAGGAAAACGAATCCTCAGGGAGCACCCAGAAGGCCAGGATGATCCGAGGGGCGCCCTGTGGGGTCTCCGTGTCTGTCCGCACAGGATGATCCGAGGGGCGCCCTGTGGGGTCTCCGTGGCTGTCCGCGCAGGATGATCCGAGGGGCGCCCTGTGGGCTCTCCGTGGCTGTCCGCGCAGGATGATCCGAGGGGCGCCCTGTGGGCTCTCCGTGGCTGTCCTCGCATCCCGAGGCCCAAGTCCTCCTCACAGCAGCTTGACTGGGCACTGGGGACTCTGCAGGGACTGAGCCATTGGCGCTCCCACCTTCAGGGAGCTGCCGCCTTGCGGGGGACAGACAGCAGGTGAAGAAACCTCGCGCAGGGCAGCAGGGGATTCCCTGGGGAGGAAAGTGAGGCAGGAAACAGGCAGGCGAGTGGCTCCTGGTGAGGGGATGAGCACTCGGGGATCTCGGGGAGGGTCCAGGTGGGACGGCAAGGACAGGGGAGCCTGAGGGAGAGGTAAGCACAAGGGAGGCCGAGCGGCCATGAGATGTGAGGCCCACATCCTGCCGCAGGGGCACCACCTCCAGCAAGCGCGGGCTCTGGAGGACAGCTCTCCGCCTGCTTGGACACCCGTGTTCCCAGATGAGAGCCAGAGCCCCGCCTGTGGGGAAGCCACACTCAGGCCCAGGACTTGTGGGCCTCAGCAGTGCTCCCAAGGGTGTGGCACCAGGCGCAGCAGGGCAGATGTGTGGACCTGCCAGGTGCGCTGGGAGGCGGAGGGAGAGCAGTGTCCGGGGGCCAGCCACCTCGCGTGTGTGCACACAGCCACCTGTACGCTCAAGGCCACCCACGTGCACGCCACCTGTCCACTCCTGGCAGCCACATGCCTCTGTGCCCCGGATCCACAGGGCTCCCAGCTGCAGCCAGGGGCGATTCCTGGAGTCCTGGTGGGGCAGCCTGTGGAGGTAGCAGGGCATCTGCCAGCTTTGAGACTGGACCAGCAGCATCGCAGGCACCCTGGCTCACCTCCCTGAGCACACCTGAGGCGTCCCGCCCTTATCGCCCACGGCCCTAGCGGTTCCCCTCCACTATCCAGTCCCGAAGCTTCACCTTTCCAGTGTAGCCCAGGCCCTAGAGTAGGCGTGTTCACTTTATTGTACATGCAGCATTTGACTCAGAGCCCAAGACGTGTATCTGATAGGAGCGGGGCTGCTCTGGAGGAAGGATGGGGCGCCCAGCCCCCAGCCCCGCTCCCTAGCACCCCCACTGCACTGGCTGTGCTGCACCTCCGCCAGACCATACCCAAAGCTCTCAGTGGGGCCTCTGGACCCTGGTGACCCCAAGGCCCTCAAGGGACCCACAGGGTGCTGGCTTTGCCAGCAGCATGTCCCTGTCACACGGGACTCTCTCCGTGCTCTGCAAGCAGGCAGAATGCAGGAACAGGCAGAAAGTCAGACACTCCACAGCCCTGCAGACACGAAGACGGCACCAGGCCTCCCCCGATGCTTCTGTTTCGGAAAATGTAGCTGTTTGTCATCAGATATTTACGTGAACATCTAACAGGTTTGTGATTGTTGGAATGAATTAATACATATTTTAAATGCTCTTGGTTTCTAGTGTTTCTAGAAACCTCTCCTCCCTACGTCATGCCACGTTGCCTTTCTCATTTTTGCTGGCACCTCCCTTTCTTACGACCCTTTCTCCCCCACCCTCCCTGCTCCCTTCCCCTCCACCCTACACACACACATTTCTTGCTCCAGCTCCTATGAGCAAACGAAGCGCACACGGAAAGGGGCTGCACGTCTCCTCCGAAGCTTAATCACGCCGTGGTGATCGGAGCCATCTGCAAGGTTGGGAACTGGATTCCTTTGGGAGGTGGGGGAGCTGGAGGGGTAGGAGCGTCCCAGGAGCTGGGGTTCTGCTGTGGCCCCCATCCCCATCACCGTCATCTCTCCCACCATATCAGTAGGTTCCTGGCCCTGCGCTTGGAGGCATCTACTCAAGCTGCCCGAGCCGGCTGTGTGAGCGGTGCCTTTAGGACAGCCACGGTGAAAGGGAGTCTAAGACTCCAGCATCCTGGGGCCCACAGATCCGCACAGACCCCACACGCTGCCGGACATCTTCTGGTGGTTTCTGTTTTTCCCCAGAGACTCTTGGAATTAACCTTCATGTTGTCACCTCCAGACTCCGTGGAGGAGGGCTGAGCGTCTTCGCATGTTCCAGGTCAGCCCCTTCCTCATGGGGGTGGGTGGAGGGGGCATGGCCCAGGGGAGGCTAGGAGGGCCCCTGCATCTCCTGGGTACTCTGTGGGCACATACATGGCCGGTGCCCCAGGCCTGGGTCCACGTGAATGCTCTCCTTTCCCCACCACCAGGAAAAGCAGTCACGGCTGCAGGTGCACATCCTCCCCTCCCCGCCACTGTGGACTGCTGGCTGTGCTGTGCTCCGAAACACAGGACTGCCGGCCAGGGTGGGGCCGCAGTGAGTCCCGGTCCACCTGTGTGGTCGACGGCTCACTGCGTTGTCCGAGTGAGCAGGAGGCAGGTGTCGGCTCCAGGGCCGGGGGACACTTAGTGACTGCTCAGAATCTCCCAGAGGCGGCCCTTCCTCGAGGTACCATCTCCTTCCCCCTGTCACCAGCTCTCCCAAAAATAGGTGCGAGAACTAGTCACTTGATAGGACAGCTACTGCGAAGTTCTCACTTTATTTCAAACCCCGGCTTGATTAGATGCTTTTTCTTGTGGGCTAAGCCCTTTCATCGTTTGCCTCCTTGGGAAAATTGTCAAAGCTGAAGCTGAAGGTCTCCTTGCCAATGAATCCATTCCTTCTTCTAGGACCTTTTCCCTCTCTCACGGCCACTGTGCGGATCATCAGCTCACGCTCTGGGCAGCGTGGTTGAGCAGACAGGCAGGTGGCATGCACAGGTCAATGGTTGGCATGAAAGTTGGGTCCTTTCTTCTCCCTCCACACCAGAACACCCATTAACCTGGCACCCACGAGTTCCTGCCCTCGATAGCACCCTCCAACTTAGCCAACTTTGCATTCAGTGTGATTCCAGAAACAAACAAACAATGTTTCAGGTAAACCCTTAAGATACAAGAGTGGGGTGGAATGTTAATGCCGGTTTTGCCTTTAAGATGCGAGTCTCTTTTGGGAACCAGCGGTAAGTGGAGGCACCACCAGTACCCACCTGCAGATGGGGTTGGCTCCAGGCAATGGGTGGACAGATGGACGCTGTGCGGGGCAGCCGGGAGAGGCTGGGCCCTACGAGGAGCCCACCTCTGACCCGCCAAGGCCAAGGAGGCCAAGCGCGCAGGGACTGCAAGATGACAGGCTGTGGGGACACGGAAGAACCAAGCGTCTTGGTCTGTTTTGTGTTGCTATAATGGAATATCACAGACTGGGCCATTTATAAAGAAAATAAATGTATTTTGTACAGTTCTGGAGGCTGCAAAGTCAAAGTTGAGGGGCCACATCTGGTGAGAGCCTGACTGCGGCCTCATATAAGGCCACCATGCCCCATAGGGTCCCATCCTGATGTTCTTATCTAATCCCACTTACCTCCCAAAGGCTCCACTTCCAATCAGCATGTGAATGTGGGGAGTTGGTTTCCAGCATACGAAACTGGGGGACACATTTAACCCACAGCACTGAGCGAGCTGGAGCAGTCAAGAGGCAACCAAGTGCCTCCATGGGTCGGCACGGCCTCCACCATGCAGATGCAGAGCCGGGACCCGCCGGGCAGGGATGGCTAGAAGGGGCAGCACCCAGGCCAGCGCCTGCAGCACCGGCCTCTGGCCGGCTGTGTGCCTGGAGCAGAGGAGAGCAGGACCCGTCTTCCAGTTCCCCACCTTCCAGAGCTCACAGAACAGATCCACTAGCCTAGAGCCAGGCCGATGGGAGAGAGCCTTGTCCATTTTCTCCACGAAAAGTCAGCTTTCATCTCTCCAAGTACATGTCACTTCCTGATCTAGAGATGTGTGGAAACAGGCTCTTCATGCTGAAAATCACCTTCTACATTTCAGTTCTGAGATGAGACTTCACCAGCCACAGATGGAGGGTCCCTGGGCCAATGCCATGTTCCCTTCCCCTCAAGCTGGGGACGCCGGGGCCCAGCCCATCAGGATAGGCTCCCTGCTGGGGAGATAGGCTTGGATGGAAGCACACACATCACAGATTTTTGTGGTTTTTTTGAGATAGAGTTTCGCTCTTGTTGCCCAGGCTAGAGTGCAATGGCATGATCTTGGCTCACCACAACCTCCGCCTCCCAGGTTTAAGCAATTCTCCTGCCTCGGCCTCCCAAGTAGCTGGGATTACAGGTGTACACCACCACACCCAGCTAAGGTTGTATTTTTAGTAGAGACAGGGTTTCTCCATGTTGGTCAGGCTGCTCTTTAACTCCCAACCTCAGGTGATCCACCTGCCTCGGCCTCCCAAAGTGCTGGGATTACAGGCGTGAGCCCCCAAGCCTGGCCAACATCACAGATTTTAGTGTATATCAAACTGTTCCTCCCCGGGCCCATCTCGCTGATCTCCCCTGAGATGTCTATCCCCTGTGGCTCGGAAATCACCAGGAGACAGGCCCCAAAACACTGGCTCTCCTTGTTAGAATTTCGGCTGGCTCAGCTTGGTCAGACGTGACTGGGGACACAGTTGTTGGCCAGCGTGCCTGCATCCCGATGGGGTGTCAGGGAGACACTATTGTCAGCCTTCTCGGGAGTGGTTAAGCTTTATTCAGTGAAGCTGGAGTTCCTGGCAACAGGCAGCTCATGGCCAGATTTCCCATTCGGGGGCTTTTCATCTAAGGCAGAGGCATCCTCGCACCCAAAGATGGCAAAACCCCACCCTCCGGTCTACGTTGACCATGGGGAGGTGTTGAGAGCCCTCTCCAACCAAAGTCCTGCCCAGAAGATGGGAAGCATTCCTGGGCTCCCCGGTCTCAGGGGCCAGTGGAGCCCACACCCCAGGGTTAAAGGGCCTCAGCTTGAGGACAGCAGGAGTTACCATGCTGCAGAAAATGGCGTTGGTAAAATGGAGACGCCCACTTCAAAGGATGTCTGGAGAATGAAATGTACATCATGCTGTGTGGCATCTGGTTGAAGGCTTGCTGCTCTTGTTGGTGTTTTTGTCAACACTGTCTGCTGCTGTTAGGATCACTGGCATGAGAAGCTGTACATTTCTTTTAAAGGTTTTGGGTTTCTTTGATCCTAATATTATGTCACATTGGGAGGCCCCAATTTACCAACAGCTTGTGTTCCCCACGTTCATCTGAAAATCAGCATGCTTCCTGATAGAGAGGACCTTGCAGGTGGAGCCCACCAGATCCACTTCTCACAGCACTGCCTGGAGCAGCCCAATGGCAGCTCTGCACACGCACCCCGCGGCAACGGACACCCAGCATGGCCGCCACTGCAGGCAAGGTGCAGGCAACACCATCAGGGGAAGGTGGGGAGGGCCAGGGGCAGACGAGGGGGATGACAGAGGCCTAGAGGAGCAGGTCCTCTCTAGACAGGGGTGGGCGGCCTGGGGAGGCGGGGCTCTGGCCCACGCCTGAGTGTGGCGTTCAGCCTGCACCTTGGGCACAGCCAGAGCCTGAGCCCTGCACCGCTGAAGACACTTAGAAGAGAAAGCACAGCAGGCGAGGAGCCTTCCCAAGGATCTGCGCTGAAAAACCAGGGACGAGGGCGGCGAGCTGTGCGTGAGCCCACCAGCGCCCGTGCCGGCGTCCCCACCTGGACCGCCTAAGCAGGTCACGCACCCAGGCAGGGCACTCAGCCTGGCTCTCTCAAGTGTGTTCTGAAACACTAGAGCCAGGAAGCCTGTACTGCTGGCCCCTGAGACATAACGAGTGAGCCCAAGATCCCCTCGGAGAAACAAGGCTCCCCTTGGGGAGGGCCCAGGCGCGTGGGGGCCTCTGTGAGGTGGAGGGTCCCCGAGGGTGTGACTGGCTCTGCAGAATGGTGGTCACTTGACAAAAACAACATCACAGCCCAGGAAGGGCTGCCAAAGCGGGGCCAGGGGAGCCGGAGAGGAGGGCTGAGCCAGACGCCTGCAGAGCTGGGCTCCACAGCCTCCAGGAGCTGTGCCCACGGGCGTTTCCCAGCACATTCGAGGACCAGGGCAGGTGATCAACTTTTTCTTCTGCTAAGCAAGGGTTTTTAAAAGGTAACCACTGCTGCTTATCATCATTACTGGATTAAAGAAAGGACATTTTGGCTGGGCACGGTGGCTCACACCTGTAATCCCAGCACTTTGGAAGGCAGAGGCAGCCAGGTCACTTGAGGTCAGGAGTTCGAGACCAGCCTGGGAAACATGACGAAACCCCATCTCTACTAAAAATACAAAAATTAGCCAGGCCTGATGGTGCACACCTGTACACCTGTAGTCCCAGATATTTGGGAGGCTGAGACACGAGAAGAATTGCTTAAACCTGGGAGGCGGAGGTTGCAGTGAGCTGAGATGGCAGCATTGCACTCCAGCCTGGGTGACAGAGGGAGACTCCGTCTCTAAATAAATAAATAAATAAATGACAGTTTAATACCAACTATCAGGATAATTTCAGAATAAATTTTTTTTAATAAAAAAATGACAGCTTAATAACAACAATTAGGATAATTTCAGATTGAAAATTTTTCCTTAAAAACTTTGTGGAAAATCCCATGCACCCGGTCTGGCATTGCCGGGGCCATGTGAGGATCCCCGTCTCCGGGGACGGACAACCTCGCTGCCAGGCGCCCTCCACTGCAGTAGTCGTGACCTGCAGGTCTGCCCTGATGTGTCAGTTGTAGAGTCGGTCCCTCCTGGAGGTCCCAGCCCTGAGCCCCTTTGTCAGTCATTGGCTGGAGTGGTTGGGACAGGTGACCCCGCAGGTGAGGTGACCTCCCACGGTCTCTGGAAAAGGCAGCTGAGCCCCAGTTGCAGCAGGTTCGGGGAGGTGGTGCCGGCACGGGGCAGAGGACCCGGCCCCAGTGGCACCTACCACCATCAGAACTCGCCAACTCTCCACCGAGGGCCGGGGTGAGCCTCTCCTCCCACCGCCAGCGCCTCGAGTGCAGTTTCTCTCTGAACTCAGTCTCACTCTGCCTTTGACAAACCCTGTCTTGCAAGTTGTATTCCCGTGGGGCCAGAAAGGCCCAGGAGGTGGGGCTGGTGCGTCCCTGTCATGACTGGGAGTGACGGTCCCAGCAGCTGTGAAGAAAGCCCAGACACTCCTGAGGCTCAGCTGGGATAACGCCTGGGGTGCTCAGGGGTCACGGCCACCGCCTGGGCTCTGGAAAAATGCGGAAAATGCTCCTGGCAGAAAGCAGGGAGCCGGCGCCAGCAGCCAGGGGAACCCCCGGGAGCTGCCTCCCACACGGCTCCGGGAGGCGTCTAAACGGGGCCTGACCACCCTGCTTCTGATTTAAAAGATCACTGGAAGCGGCAGAGAAAACATCTGAAGTGCTTTCTGGACACACCAGCTGGGACGTTGCTGTGAGAACCCAGGTAAGGGCTGGACTAAGCGGGGGTCCGTGGGTGGGAGGAGGGAGAATGCCTGCCTGGGCGCTTACAGAGATGAGTTGACACAGATGATGATGCCAGGGTTTCAGTCCCAGCCCCAGGAAGAGAACAGCAGCAGGAGAAGTTGGCGAGAGAGGAGCCGCAGCGGGAGCGCAGGTGGACAGCTCGGCCGCCTTCCCTGCTGCCCTGGGGGTGCAGCCTCCGGCGCCCCGAGGCCGCCTCTGTGCTGTTTATCGGATCTCATTAGGAGAGCAGCGCCCTGCATGACTCCCAGGTGAGTGGGACACCTCCCTCATCCCAGGGCAGGCGCCGGAGCAGACCTCACCTGCAGACAGCCGCCTCCAGAGTGCTGAGAACACAAAACACCATGAGACCACGTCGCCAGCCTGGAGTTTGCACGCCAGCGTGGGAGGCACGCTGTCACCGAGGGTGACAGTGGGGACAGACCGGGGCTGGGAAGAACCAGAATGGCCAGGGAAGCCGGGTCAGCAGGGAGGCTCCAGCAGGGTGGGAGCTGGGAGGCGGCCTGTTTCGGGTGGCATTCTCACCACAGGAGGACCTCGAGCGGATCATGGGCTTCCTGGGAACCTGCCTGCAGAGAAAACGATGTCTGGGTGCGGATAGACGCCTTGGACGTTTACTGCATTCTACGTTGCCATCAACAAAACAGCTTTGTGGGCGTGATGCTGACAAAATCAGGTTCAGACTGTCACCCCGAGGGCTTCCACGAAAAGTGGATTAGGAGCCTGTCGCTCAGCTCTTGTGTCTGTGGTGGGGGCCACGGCCTGGTTCCCACGCAAAAGAGTCCCAACTGCAGGGAGGAACAAGGACCCTGCGGGAAGAAGGGCCCTGCCCAGCTGGTTCCCCTGCACCCACAGGGACCCCCCCCCACATCAGGAGTTTGCCCAGAAAGCCCTCCACTTCGTTAGAGAAAAAATACGGGTCATTTGGAGAAAAGTTTGTCAGCAGCAGCCGCTGCTGCTACTGCTTAAAAATAGAAAAGATTTTACAAGTAGCAGTTTTGAGAGGCTGAGGCAGGCAGATCACCTGAGGTCAGGAGAGCAAATCCAGCCAGGGCTGAGATTGTGCCACTGCACTCCAGCCTGGTGACCGAGTGAGACACCGTCTCAAAAAAAAAAAAAAAAAAAAAGCAGCAGTGGTTTGAAATCATGCATTTTTCCGTTTTGTCCTCAAATGTCTGAGGAAGATGAGAAAAAAACATACCAGGGATGAAAATATTAATAATTGTCAGAAAACCTGCTGGCTCTCCATCATCAAATCTGATTCAGCAGCCTCCAAATCCCCTCCTTCCCTGACAGCCATTATTCACTCCACAGCTGTCCTTTGCAGATTAGTATAAATGTTCTGTTAAATATTCGTTTAGCCCCCAGCATTGACAGGTGAGGAATGATGTCACTTGGGCTGTTTCTGCCCTAAAAGGCCCCTGAGAAGCTCACCTATGAGCCTCCTAAGGGGGCTCCCCAGCTCCTGGATGAGCCTTCCCAGGGCATAGGTCCCCCTTGTCTGCCCAGAACAAACTTCCTCATCCAGATGTCACCATTTATTTCCCCAGAGCCTCCTCCCCACAGACACAGAAATTCCTTGCTGAGGGCTCTAGGAGCTGGCTGGGGTAACAGAAAAGCCATCACAGAGGGGAGAGGCAAGCCCCGGTGGAGGGAGAGAGGGAAGGGCTCAGTGTTAGGGGCAGATGGGGCATGGGGCATGGGGCATGGGGCATGGGCCGTGAGCCAGCTGCTATTGACTTGGGGCAGAGCAGAGTTTCGGGAAGTTTGCGCCTGGAGGTGAAGTTCAAAGGCCCGGGGGCAAGGGGGCAGGAAGGCAAAGGAGCTCCTCACCCACCACCTCTCCAGAGCACTTGGCGCCCACGGAGAAATGCCAGACCCATGAGCGCTGTGGGTGAGGTCCTGCTGGCCTGTCTTTCATCACTTCCTTGGCACCTGAGGACACACACCAGAGCCTCCTCTGCCCAGTCACCCCAGCGGGAAGGTGGCGGCTGCAGGAAGTCTCTGCCCCGGCCCAGGGGCCCCCCACTCCTCATCAGGAACATGTATTAGGTGGTCAAAGAGAGAGAGAAATAGGAGCCCGGCTGGTCCCACTCGCCAAGTGCCCAGAGCAACTGAAATCAAAGAGAAAGGGAAAGGAGAGAAAAACAGAGGAGCCCAAGAAAGGAGATTTCCTGGCCGGGCGCGGTGGCTCAAGCCTGTAATCCCAGCACTTTGGGAGGCCGAGGTGGGTGGATCACAAGGTCAAGAGATCGAGACCATCCCGGTCAACATGGTGAAACCCCGTCTCTACTAAAAATACAAAAAATTAGCTGGGCATGGTGGCGCGTGCCTGTCATCCCAGCTACTCAGGAGGCTGAGGCAGGAGAATTGCCTGAACCCAGGAGGCGGAGGTTGCGGTGAGCCGAGATCGCGCCATTGCACTCCAGCCTGGGTAACAAGAGTGAAACTCCGTCTCAAAAAAAAAAAAAAAAAGAAAGGAGATTTCCCTTCTCCTGCCCCGGACTCAGGAGCAGGCAGAGCTGAAAGGCCTCAGCTTTCCCCCAAATATTTAATTTAAATATTAAGTTTAAAAGACACCTACTAATAATTCAGTTATGGGAAAACAAGTCAATGATGTGCATGTTAACCGGATCACGCTGGGTCGTTGGGAAATCACGTTTCAGTCCTCAGGACAGTGCTGCCAAGAGGTCTGCAAGACACACTTCTTCAATAAACCAGGGAGAAAAAGAACAAAAACCACAGCCGGCTGTCCCCAGAGAGGCCGCACAGCCACAGGACGGGTAGAGGCACCCTGGAAGTAAAGGACATGTGGTGACCAGAAGGAGGAGACCCACAGCTGATCAAGACAGGAGAGGGCACGGAAGGGGCTCCTCCGACCACGCGCCCCTCAAACGCCAGCGCCCCCAGCTCTCTGCTTCCTGGGAATCCCCGGGAAGAGAAGCTGCCCTGCCCTCCACCTTGACCAGGGCGTGTGACCCCAGCCCCCTCCTCCCCTGGTTGTGTCCTAAGACTTACCTGCATCTCTTCTTATTCCTCAGGACATCGAAGACCCACACCATAAAACCTTATTTTTATTTATTTATTTATTTAATTTTTTTTTCTGAGACGGAGTTTCGCTCTTGTTACCCAGGCTGGAGTGCAATGGCGCGATCTCGGCTCACCGCAACCTCCGCCTCCTGGGGTCAGGCAATTCTCCTGCCTCAGCCTCCTGAGTAGCTGGGATTACAGGCACACACCACCATGCCCAGCTAATTTTTTGTATTTTTTTAGTAGAGACGGGGTTTCACCATGTTGACCAGGATGGTCTCGATCTCTTGACCTCGTGATCCACCCGCCTCGGCCTCCCAAAGTGCTGGGATTACAGGCGTGAGCCACCGCACCCGGCAAAACCTTATTTTTAAAAACATCAGCTTAGATAGCATGTTAATGACCATTTCACCAAAAAGCCTGAAGTCCACAAACAATACTAACAGCCAAGGAGGGTGTGGAGACCCAAATGGTTGCCCTGCACTGCGGGAGCTTGGCATTTCCTGTCCCCGTAGGGGATTGAATGCTGGCCCCTCAGCATTTCTTCTTTTCTTCTTCGCTCTTCCTGCACCTCTCCAGCCTTCTTCTGGTCCCCCAGCCCCAGCCTCGTCCCACACAGAGTCAGGGAACTGCCACCTTCCCCGAGGCTCGGATGGCTGGACACATTCTTAGGCCGAGGACGGAAGACCCATCGTGGGGTCCTGGATAAGGAGGAAGTGCCAACATCAGAGACTTGGGTGGGGCCAGGAAGAGGGCATCCTGCCAGCCCTGGGCCTGTTGAACTGCCGTGTGCTTTGGCAAACTATAAGCATGTCCCATTGGCCCAGGGAGGTGCACAGCCGGGGAGGACGCTGAGGCACAGAGCTTCCCTGCATGCTATAACCCACGGGTGGCAAGGCAGGGCTGGGACTCCCCAGGCTCCTGGTCAGTGCTGCCCAGTGCCCTACCCAGGGCTCCTGTGCTGTTTCCAGATGTGTTGTGAGACTTGATGTCACGTCGGAAGCTCGGAAACACAGCTGGCTCCCAGGTACCCCGACCTGCGGAGCCAGATCCTGCAGGGGGCAGTAGTCCTCACGGTGGCCAGGGGTGTGGGTGCTCCTGAGGCTCCCACAACACCTCAGCTCCTGCCACACTGGGGCAAGGATGCCAGGCAGGGGGGGAGGAAGACCAGCGGGTACCGAGCAGCTCCCCCCAGCCCACCCATTCACAGCTTCAGCTCATTTCATTTCTCAGCCAACCTTCCCATCCTGTAATAAACCTCGAAGGCTCCGGCACCTGTAACTGTGAAAAGGGATTGGCGTCATGCCAGTTCTCACAACGTGGTGAGCTGAATTCTCTTCTCCACGTGCCGGAGTCCAAACCAAGGACTGTGTGCTTCCTTCTAAACCAAACTTCAGCCGACACATTTCTTTCTACCCTGTCTCCTTGCTGTAGCGATGCATGGAGAGTTATCAATAGCCTTTTATTGATGGGCGGGGGCATACCTCTATTAGTTTTCTAGGACTGCCACACCCAAATAGAACAGCAGAAACTCACTGCCTCATAGCTGTGGAAGCCAGAAGGCCAAGGTCAGGGTGTCAAGAGGGCTAGTTCCCTCTGAGACTGTGAGGGACTCTCTTCCAGGCCTCCTTTCTTAGCTCATAGACAGCCGTCTTCGTCTTCACACTGCATTTTCCCTGTATGTCTCTTTCGTTGCACAGAGTCTCACGATGTTTCTCGGGCTGGTCTTGAACCCCTGGGCTCAAGCAATCTGCCCAATCCCAAAGTTTAAAGGCGTGAGCCACTGCTCCCAGCCACAGCCAGGGCCCCAGTCACAGTGGGTTAGGGCTTACCCATATAATCTCATTTTAACTCGATCATCTCTGCGACCACCTTATCTTCAAATACAGCCACATTCTGAGGGTTAGGACGGCAACACCTGAATTGCAGGGGACATAATCCGTCTCCTGACTACACCGCGAATGATAGTAGTATCTCTGCCTGTGGCATTGTTCTCCAATGAAAGCGTCTTCGAATGCATTCAGAAAGCCTCTCTCCTGGGCCAGGCCTTGCAGAGAATCCTTCAGAAGCTGGACATCCCCACCTGAGGCAGTCAGTGGGGAGGACGTGTTCGGTGCCTCAGTGGCCCTGGGTCTGCCCCGCAGTCCTCTGTGTTCTGCCTCATTCCCTCTACGCTTTCTCCCCTTTGGTTGACCTTGAAGCTCGTTCCTGGTGAAGGCCCTGGTGGGAACAGTGAAATGGCAAGAGGAGCCTGTTTTCGTCAGCACCCTCACCCTCTCCAGGGGTCCACTGGAGGCGCCTGTGACCTCCTGATGCTGAGGAGCCTAGAGTGGGCAGCTCTGGGGCCCAGACACTGCCTGGATGAGGTCTGTTTTATTATCAATATTCATCACAGTCATTCGTGGGAGGGCAATCCTTGTATTCCCATTTAATAGATGAATAAACTGAGGCAAGATGAAGTGACTCCGCTGAGGCCACACCACAGTTTAATGGGGAAGCCAGGATTAGAGCTGGCGGCTTCTGTGTCTGTGATCTACACACGGATGGCAGAGGTCACAGAGAGCCAAGTAAATGGTGAGGAGGTGACGCGACGTTCTCTTCCACAAAAGCTGTTTTGCAAAATTAAAACACACACAGAGTGAAGATCCAGATTTACAGAAGTGGGTGGGGGGTGCTATTTCCCGGTCAACACATCTCCCCAAATGGCTCTTTGCTTGGGGCTGAGATGCTCCTGACCAGCAGGGCTCGGGGACAGGCATTCTTGCTCCCCCTAGAGCTGGCTGACCCCTGCCCAGGGGATTCTCAGTACCAGGGGCTGGGAGTGGCTTATCCCTGTGTTTCCCATGAGTTAGTCACGTTTGCTCCTAAAACTTACTGCGATCGTGTAATCTAATTAAACAATACAGCAACCGATGATACAGTGCGAAAAGAAAGAGGGACCATTCTATGAAAACTTAGATGAACTACTTTAGAAAGATTCAATAAACAGCATACCTAAATATACACTTTTCATCTGTAACAGGGAAGGACGTGTACTGGCCGCAGGACCCCTGGCCCGTGAGGACCACACGGTCCCCATCTGTCCCTGGATGTAGTGCAGCGGTTGTCCCAGGAGCGGCTGGGATTTCGGCCTCCTGGCTCTGCCCACATCCTGTACCGGATTCCCTGGCTCACAGCCCTGCCCCACAGCGCCCCCTCCTACATTCCTTGGCTCACCTGTGGGCCCCTCTCGGGAACTGCTCCCCAACTCCACCGCTTCAGGAAGGAGAAGCTTAGCACTTCCCAGAGCTTCCTCGCCCCACCCTGCATAGCCCCATGAAGTGAGTGCCCTGGCCCCACCATCCCAGGGACCTGCCTCCACGCTAAAAGAGGGCCTGAATGAGGGTTCTTCAATGCGGGGGTCGCAGCTAGTTTCAGAATCTGATGACTGTTATTGTGCTGCCTTACACAGAAAAATGAAACTGACGGCTACAATCTGCATAAAAATTCGGGATTCAGGGAGCCCCCATAGACTCCCAAGGTCAAAGACAAGTCTCTCAATGGGAAAACTTCAGGAAGTGACACCAGGTGTCCTAACCCTGTGAAGCCCAGAATGTGTGTGCGCAGGGGCAGGGGTGCCCTGGAGAAGGTGCAGGCCGCCTTCAGGTGAGAGGGACGCCAGGCCCCTCCAGAGAACATTCCCGAGCCCCGCACCAACTGCCCTCCCTTCGCTCCTCTCAAAGTGGGTCTCGGAAACCCTCAAAAGAGCGTTAAGAAACCATCATACTAAACGGTCGCGGCATCCCGCTTCCTACCGTATTTAAAACCCTTCCTCAAGCTGATACGAATTTTGCGAAGGCACACGGAGAATGTTTTCTCTTTGCCTCCCACTCTGAGTTATGTGTTCCGCTTCTCCAAACCCTCCTAAGTTTAGTAATGCTAAAATCAGCGAAAGACTCCAGAGCCTGCAGATGAAGGGTCAATCAATCCTGACAGACCCTGATGTGTGATGAAATATAACGCAGCCATTTTAAATGATTAAATCATACTTGAAATATAAAAAATATAAAAAAGTTTAAAACACAAACCCCAAAAGCACGTACAGTATCCTCAATTTTCCAGCACACACATGCACACACAGGCTTCTAAGAAACGATTAGAAGGAAAGACGTCAACATGTTACTATTGCTTATCTCTGGTAAAAGGTGATTTTAATTTTCTTTTCTTCTTTCCTGCATTTTCCAAATTTTTCATGGTAAGCACACGTGGATGTTAATTTTTTGATTGAAAATCCCACTGGCTCTGCAGCCTGTCTTGTGGAATCACAGTTGTCACTCATCCTCTGGGCTTTGGCATCGTAGAGAGGAAGGCAGCCTCTCCCCTTGGGCTGTCCAGACCCACCCAGAGCTGGGACTCTGCCAGGTGCTGCCCGGGGTGCCCCAGCCGAGGGCTGAGCCGTGGCCACAGCTGAGTGCAGATAGGCAGGCATGGTATCAAGCACAGCGCGATGCGGTAGGGGCTGGCGGGCTTTGCGAACCCCAAGAAGGGTCGTCGGCCAGGTGCTCCGCTCCAAGCCCAGCCCGCAGGCCTCAGTGAGCACTCCTGGCTGTGACTGGGCCAGCCCTCCATGCACGCAGCCACTGTCTCTCTGAAAATGCCCTGTTCTCCTGCCAGGCAGCCCATTCACCACTTCCAGCCTGGTCTCGTTTTCCAACAGGCTGAAATCCAGATGTGTTCGCTCTCAGGACCCACCACTACCCATGACCGGGTCCTGCTCTCGCGCTCCGCCAGCATCGCCATCATTCACTGGACACGCGCACGTGCTGACTGCAGGCACTCAGATCACGAACGCCTGCTGAATGGAGCCGCACGGAGCCGTCTCCGGGGGAAGACGGGCACCAAGTGGGGAACACAATATATAATTCCGTAGTACGTGAAAAGATTGTGAGTGCTTTGACAGAAAAGAGGAAGGAAGGGAAGGAGTGAACAAAGGAAAGAAAGAAAATCTCCATTCTCTAAAAACCAGAATCCTGGCTTCCAACAGCACTGATGAATCTTGTATTCGCGCAACCCTGCAAGACAGAAAATCATCACAGAATTGCTGTCCTGCACCACAGTGAAAGCAAACCCGCAAGTCGAGTTCAATATTTGCAGGTGTTTTTGTCTGCAGGTCAAGGGTTGCAGTCAAGATTCCGTGTTCAGCGTTACTAGGGTTAGCTTCTGTTGTGGTGGTGGTGGGGGGGGGGGGGGGGTTCGTGTTCAGTGTTACTAGGGTTAGCTTCTGTTGTGGTGGTGGGGGGGTTCCGTGTTCAGTGTTACCAGGGTTAGCTTCTGTTGTGGTGGGGGGTTCCGTGTTCAGCGTTACCAGGGTTAGCTTCTGTGGTGGGAGGGGGTTCTGTGTTCAGTGTTACTAGGGTTAGCCTCTGTTGTGGTGGGGGGTTCCGTGTTCAGCGTTACTAGGGTTAGCTTCTGTGGTGGTGGGGGGCGTTCCGTGTTCAGTGTTACCAGGGTTAGCTTCTGTGGTGGGGGGGGGGTTCCGTGTTCAGTGTTACTAGGGTTAGCTTCTGTGGTGGGGGGGGTTCTGTGTTCAGTGTTACCAGGGTTAGCTTCTGTTGTGGTGGTGGCGGGGTTCTGTGTTCAGTGTTAGCAGTGTTAGCTTCTGTTGTGGTGGGGGGTTCGTTTATTGGTTTGGTTTTGGTGAGGTCATGTCATTATCTGAAATACAGTCAGCTCATATTTCCCACACGCTGTGATCATGTTGATCGTCACCCGTCCCTGCGGACCAGCTGGCTGTGGCGTTTTCCCTCCTCACCCCAGAGCACTGAAGGCAGGTGCTTATTATCTTATTCATCTTTATTTCCTTAACACCAATCACAACTTCTGTCCCGGAGTCGGTGCGCAGTCAATATGTTAAATTCAACCACTGAACCTAAAGACTTTTTGGACAACTTCTTTGCAAAATCCGTGTAAATGCCATAATAAACGATTCCCCTGTACATTTATAGACCAGCATGACCCAGACCGCAGCACTTACTTCATGAATAATTCAGACGTATGAAGAGGAGATTGTGGACTCCTAATTTAGAACCCCACCTACATCCCCTGCGGAGGGGCCGGCGCTGCTCTCCAGTGCCCACCTCATGCGCTGTGGAGAACAAGTGAGGCTCACCCACCTGGGAAGGGGTGCAGCGCTCCCTCCGCCTCAGGCAGGGCACTCCCACCCCCACGCACACACCGGCAGCTGTTCACTCGGAGATGGTGTTAGGGCCTTTTGGGGATCCGGGAATCCTGAATACTCATAGGAGGAGTGCTAGGCTTCTGGATGCCTTCCGTGGTGGCTCCAGACAAAGTCGTGGATGCAGTGGTCAAAAGATCTGCAATCATCGTGGGTTGAGTAGAGCTACCCAGCGCACTGACAGCACAGGGAAAACGCTGAGCAAAGCACATGGACAGATGCCTGCTCTTAAAGCAGTCAGCAAGTCTTTACTGAGGTCCTGGCGGCTCGGACCCTACACTGGATATATGTAACAGAGGGAGGCGTGCATTTGAAAGGATTTCTCAGCCGCAGACGCAAGCCACGCGTAACGCCGAATGAGAGACTGACGCCCAGGAGCGTGGAGCAAGGTGCCGTGGTGGAACAAGGAGGCTGGACTCGGGAATGACTTTCAACTGCCCGGATGGGTGCCCGGCTGGATGTCAGGGACAGAGAGGAAGGCCCGGGGGGGGGGACCACTCAGGGCTTCCAGTGTGGTGGGCTGCTCTGCTCACCTGGACCCCACAGGTCCTGGGGAAAGGGTCTATTTGAGAGGCAGCAGAATGAGCCGTTCGGAAACAGGAGAGAGAAGACATAGTTTCAGACCTGAAGCAGCACGGACCTATTTGGAAAGATGAAATACACAGACGGAGCCCCTAAAATCAGTCAGGTGAAAGGAAAGAAAAATCTCAGGACCTCGTTCACTCTGCCAAAGGGCAAAGCTAAGCTGGGAGCTGAGGCGTGCAGGCCGGGCCTTTCCTTCTGCTCCAGAGCAAATCATGGCAGAGAGCAGGCCAGGGGTCTCTATGGGGAGCTGCTCTGCTGCTGACTCTATCTCATGCAAAGATGTACTGAGCACGAGACAGAGACGTAATGGACGATGCCTGAACCCCCGCCTTTTCAGGGCAACGCGTGGATTCAGTCGTGTGACCGCACCCTCTCCCCGTCCCCGAGGGCATGCTTTTCCCCTTTCAGTATCAAAGCTCAAGACCCTCTTTGGAAAAATTGGATCACAGGTTGTTCCTGTGGTTTTGTGTTCCTTATCCCCAGGCACATCCTTAATGTTGGCAGAATAAACTTCTAAATTGATTGAGGCCTGTCCCTAATACTTTTAGTTTACAACTACAAAAGGTGACAGCATGAGGGCTAAGATACATGACAAGAAATGTATCTGAAAGACATGGTATTCATCCTGGGAGCCTTCCCGCAGTGGGGGAGACTCAAGCCAGCCTTTGAAGAACATGAAGGATGACTCGGAGAAGATCCCCAGATGAGAAGGCCAATACGAAACACAAGCCTCTCCATCAGAAATTCTGTTCTAAGATCAAACACCGGTGGAGGGGGACAGAGAGACAGACCCAGAGAGGGACAGAAAGAAGGGGAGGGAGAGAGGAAGGGAGAGAAATAGACACAGAGGAGGAAAGAAAGGAGAGAGGAGGAAAGAGAGGGAGGGTAAGAGTGGGGACAGGGAAGAGAGGGAGAAACGTTTCCTTTTGCTTGGGGACAGGCCACTTAGGAAAACAACTGAAATCTTCTGCTCCAGGAAGCGCCTCCTATTTCCTTTCTGCTTCTACGTAAATAGTCTAAAGCCTCACGTCAAGTTGTTTGCATAGCTCTGGTGGCTCAGGTTAGTTTATTTAATTAAAGTGGTGATTTCAGGCCCCACCAGGAGTGAATTAGAGCTGTCTCCAAATCCCCATCAAGGTGACTCTCTTCACCAGACCCTGGAGGCTATTTTTATCCTCTTGATCTTGGTGTGATTAGTAAAGGCAATTAAGCAGCTGGATCAAAGCTCAGGGCCTCGTGCCTTTTAGATGTTCCTTAACGACCCTGGCAGGGTTTGCAGGAATAAGCCTGTGCGGGAGGCAAGCGTGACTATGAATAAACATCACCTGAGCAGGCGGAGGCTGCTGGTGAGAGAGGCAGGAGACCATCCAGGGAGGCACTGCGGGGCAGGGAGCCCCGGCCGGCCGGCCGCTGCTCTGAGGTGCCTCCTCCCGAGAAGATGAATTCTTCCGGAGTTTAATAAAGAACCTCTCTCTTCTGTCTTAATTCAGTGAGAGACACGCCCCTTCTGTGCCCTGCAGCCATAAATTGAAGGCACCTGCAGGCCCCTGAGGCCCACCCTATATTTTGCTGTGGTCTGTCTTAAAAAATAGAAGTGTTCTGCATTTTGAAAAAAGAATCCTGAGACCTAAGGACCAGTCAGTATTTGCAGGCTGTAGAAGAAACAAACCAGGTGAGCCTCATTTTCCCATTGAACCTTCATGGGGGACGTGGAGGTGTGAGGGTTCCATGGGCATCCTGCAGCAGGGGAGCTCCCAGGACGAAAGAGGGTGAAGAATTCTCTCCCATCCGGAGGCTTCCAGCGAGGGGCACTGGCTCCCATAGAGGTGACAGAGAGGCCATGTCAGCTGCCTGCTGAGATGGCCCTGGGAGCCTCATGGAGCAGAGCAGCTAATCCAATCAGGGCACCTGCCTCAGGCCTGTCACCACCTGGAAGGTCATTGTGGGAGGGGCTTGTTCAGGTTCTGATGACCCTGTCAGACAGAGAGCCCAAGAGGAACAAAGAGAGACAGAGAGAAGCAGAGACAGAGGCCAACAGAGAGACAGAGATAGAGAGAAGCAGAGACAGAGAGACCAAGAGAGAAAAAATACAGAGACAGGGACAGATACAGAGTCAGTGAGAGAGAGACAGACCAAGCGAGAGACCCAGAGAGAGAAATACAGAAAGAGAGAGAGACCAAGAGAGATACAGACAGAAAGAGAGCCATGGGTGTCTCCCAGGCCGCCGTCCCGCCCGGCGCCAGACCTGGCTGCGGTCCCACCCTGATGTCTAGAGAGCCCTCCTCCCACCACGGGCTGTCTCCACCGAGCCATGTGCTGAGCGTCGGCTCCTGGGAGCCAAGGTGCCTCCTCACACCTGCAGTGAGGGCTGAGGAAGTTGTGGGCGGTGGCGAGCCAGCAACACAGCCGGCTGGCATCAGGCCTGGGGTGACAAGGGGCACTGCACGGCCGGGACAGTGCTGTGCAGAGGATGGACGCTCAGGAGACAGGTCCGAGGTGGTGGGCCCTGCCACAGAGCGCGCCGAGGGGAGGAGAGTGAGAGGGGAGCCATGACACCAGGCCTCACGGGCCCCAGCCATGCCAGCCTCATCAATGGCCCTGCTGCTGCCCCGGGAATTGCCCATGCTTCCCACAAGCTCCCCGCCAGTGCTGGGTGCAGGGGACACCGAGGCAGACCCTGTCCTGGAAGGATGGGAGCCTGCTAAGAGCTGGCTTTGGCGGGAGGTCCAGCCATGGAGGAAGTGACTGGCTCAGGGAAGTAAAGAGCCTCACGCTTGTCCTGGGCAGCTTCCATGGCAGGGCGGCGGGGGCAGCAAAGCCAACTCACATCGCCAGTGGTTCACGCTCAGGGACGTTTGCCGGGCTCTGGGAGCTGCATGAGCCACCTGAGTGGCCCCAGCACCTCCCTGCTGATGCCCCCGCTGCAGCCCCAGGACACCTCTCTCCTGCAGCCCCAGGACACCTCTCTCCTGCAGCCCCAGGACACCTCTCTCCTGCAGTCCATGCTCCCAGCCTCCGCCAGTGCTCACCTGTTTTATCCCACAGGTGTTTTTCCCAATAATATCCATGCATTTCTCATCCTGTCTTGGTGTCTGCTTCTCGGGAGACACAGAGTCTCACACAGGAAATGTGTTGTCAGCTGTGGGGGTGGGCGGGGGGAGATCATTGTCATGAGCCATGCCAGGGCCAGAGAAAGGATTGGGGGTGCCCTGCGGCAGGAGACGGCAGCTGGGTGGGAATCGGCAGGGGATGGCCACCTTTCTCCCAGGGTTTGTGACCAGGATCTGCAGTTGGGCTGGGTGGCCACTAGCAGGTCACTATCAAGGCATTAGATGCCGCAAAGGACAAGACTCTCCTGATAAGAGCTCAGTAATTAGAGGTCATTTGTAGGAACAGTGCCATTCATGAAAATTAATCAGCATTTGACAATGAAAGGGTCTGGCCAAAGTGCCCGCAGGCTGCAGAAAGGGTTCGTGATTAGCACAGGAGCGGTTAGAGTGTCCTGTGCCTCCTTCCCAAGCTCCAGGGACACTTTCTGCAGGATGCGGCTACAGTTGGAATTTTGGGGAACCAAGTGTGATTTCAATTCACTCAGGTAGCTCACTGCTTAGAAGAGCCCTGCGGTTTCAACCAGCCCTTTAGAAATGCAGACAGTGTGGAAATTCCAATGAGAAGGCCCTGAGGAGGGCGTGTGGGTGCAGGGCCCCTTGGGCTTGATAAGGGGAGGGACAAGGGACAGTAGCACAGGCAGAGGTGCCATCAGGGATTGGAGTGGGGGCTGTGGGCTTCGCACACAGAGGAGGAAGAGCTGAGCAGAGTGAGTCCCTGTGCACATCCTGCTCGAAGGATCAGAGCACGGACCCCTGGGGAATAGGGTTTTGAGACTCCAGGGGAAGGGCTGGCTGCATGACAAAGGACTGGCAGGAAGAGGTTATGGTCCCTGTGGGAGCCAGCCACGTGGCCTCTGCAAGGCCGAGCCCTGGAGAATTCTGCACTGGGTGGAGTGAGCGTGGTGACCCAGGGCGCGGGCCACTGTCCTGGGCTGGAGGCTGCCACAACACCGTTGTCTTGGGACCCACCTGCTCACTGCTCCTAGGGCCTGAGTGTCATTTGTGCCACACGTCCCTGTCTGGACGAGGAATTTGCCCAAGGGACCTCCCTGAGACCAGAGGGAAGGAGGGAGAAGAGTTCTGACCCCAGCCTTGCCCCCGCTTCCAGCTCTGTCCTAGGTCTGCCAGCTGAGCTGTTCCAGCACCGGGCCCCAGATCACACGTGGGAGACCAGCACTAAGTCAGAGGACCAACCGCTCAGTGGCACACCGCCTCTGTCCTGCCCTGGCCTCCGGATGTGGAAAAATCATGTCTGTTCACTTCCACCAGGGCTGCTGAGAATCTTAGGGAAGCCAGGGGTAGTGAGCAATGGCTGCCGGGGGAGATGCCGTGACAGCTGTGCCCACACGGCAGCTGGCCGTGTCTCCCTCCTCCCATGGGGCCCATCAGTGACGACTGTCCCAAGAAAGAGAACATGGCATCTAGGCCAGCCAAGGGGAGAAGGGAGGAACAATGAACCAGGGGTTCAGGGGGCCCAGAAGAGCTGAGACCACAGCAGTCCTGGAGCCCTACATGGCAGGATGTCTGGCTAAGGGCAGGCATGACCTACGAAAGGAAACCTGGAAGAAGAAAGATAACTATGAGTGAGCTTCCAGAGGCTCGGCACGCGCCACTCCTGTTAGCAGCAACAGCAGCTTCCACCACCAGCACGTGCGCACGCACGGCACGCCCCACTCTCCAAGCTCCTCAGACGTCCGATCCCTTCTTCCGAAGCCCCAGCCTCATTCTGCCCCGGAGGCCACAGGACAGTGCCTCGGACAGGGACGGCTCAGCAGCAGACGCCTGGGAATCCAAGACGGAGGCATCGGCAGGGCTGGTGTGCCGCGGGCTCTCCCTGGTTACCAGGGTGCCTCTTCACTGTGTCCTCATCGGGCCGTTCCTCCACACACAGGAGGGAAGCAAGCGACGGTGTCTCCTCCACTCCTCAGAAAGACACCATTCTACAGGGTAGGGGCCTCCCCTGTGACCTCACTTAGCCTCCGTCCCCTCCCTACAGGCCCTGTCACACTGGGTTAGGGTTCATCAGATGAGTGCTGCAGTGATGCCGTCCAACCTGTAACAGCCCGCTGGAGAGAGGCAGGATCCTATTATCCAGCCCATTTTACAGGTGAGGACCTGAGGCACAAGCCATTGTTTCTTACCTAAGTAAGTGGCAGAGCCAGAACTCAAACTAAGGCGCCATTTCTCTGTTAGAAACAAATAGCTTATACTCTCCAGAAGAGCGACCTCTCGTGACAAGAGGTTAAGTGTCAGTTTGGCTCAGAAGAGCGAGCTCCTGTGTCTGTCTTCCTGTTGTGCCTCCTGCATTTTCCAGCCTCCTGTCTTTGCGCGGGCAGCCCCCTCCTACTGAAAGTTTCTTCTTGATCATCTCTTTTCATTAGAATCTCATCGTTCTCCAAGACCAGCTCAAGTGCTGCCTCCTCTAAGAAGTCCTCCTGATCACTCCTGGCAGAAGTCACCTCCTCTATCTCCCAGAGGGTATTCTATCACAAGGTTCCCACCTGCAGAGAGGAATTCTGCACGTACGGACGGAGAAAGCGCTTGCTATGAAGCTGGGAGGTGAGGTGCCTCCCGAGCTACCGGCCTGCTAAGGTTGCATGTTGTCTCCTCACCTCAACAGTGTTTTATATGCAGAACACCAGAACCCTGATGATGTGGGCACCACCGGAACCTCATTCTGCTCAGACGGCAGGCCCGAAGAGCACACACCGGTGTCGGTGGTCCAAGCCCCTTTGCATCTGTTACAGTAAATGCATTTTCATGGGCACACAGGCGGGTCCATTGCTCAGGTATTATCCACGTCTGCTGCTGCACTATAGCAGCAGAGTTACAGGCACAGAGCCTCAAATCTTCCCTGTCTCGCCCTTTCCTGAAGCTTACCCGCCCCTGCGGATCTGATTCCACCATGCCGGCTCCTGTGCTCCCAGCAGACCCACGCACCTCACCTCCTTGTACGGAGGGAACCCTGCAATTATCGGAGGAGGGAGCGTCTGACCAACACACTGAGGAATGCCAGCTGTCCGCGGGCTGCCATGTGATCTCTCACTCACAGAGGACTCCTTTGTGGGTGTCAGAGTCATTGATCTTCATAAAAACAGTCAAATTCTTGTTATCTTGGCTTACCTCATGAAACACAACCTAAACCACATCAGTCTTGAACGTTGTCTCATAGAAACTTGTGGATGGATTTTATTATGTAATAAAAATGATAAAATGGAAGGTGTGGCGTGTTAGGTAACTGCGTGAGCTACAGACTGTCACTTTCTTTTCTTTTTTCTTTTTTCTTTTTTTTTTTTGAGACAGAGTCTCACTCTGTCACCCAGGCTGAAGTACGGTGGCTGGCATAATCTTGGCTCACTGTAACCTCTGCTCCTGGGTTCGAGTCTCCTGCCTCAGTCTCCCAAGCAGCTGGGATTACAGGCATGTGCCACCACGCCCAGCTAATTTTTGCATTTTTAGTAGAGACAAGGTTTTGCCATGTTGGCCAGGCTGGTCTCGAACACCCACCTCGGCCTCCCAAAGTGCTGAGATTAAAGGCATGAGCCACTGTGCCTGGCCCAGACTGTCACTTTCACATGTGGTTGCCAAAGAGCCTCAGTCAGAAAGAATATGTAGATTTACCTAAAGGGCCAGGAAAGGGGCCTGTTGAGGGGAATGGTGGCCCTCCCACGGGACTGTCTGCCGCACAGCCGTTACAAATCATGCTGAAGAAGGTTTCTTTTGACCAGGAAAATATTTATGAATCAGGTGGAAAAGGTTAGAAAAGATCCTATCCACAAGCAGAAGAACGAAAACGGACTTTACAAGGTCATGATGCAGAGCAGGGCCTTTGGGAACGTGCTCAACCCCTTTGCGGCTCTAAGAACAGCTATTCCGTTTCCCAGTCCCGTCACAGAAATTGCACTCAGGGTCTGCTGCCTGCAGCACACCGCAGATCGCCACGCACTGCTGTTTCTTACACTGGCTTTGTGTGAACCTCAATCCAAGCTTCAGGCATGACTGCCCCGAGGACCGAGGTTAGACTCTCCTGAGCACTGTCTGGAGGAGATGGACGGACCCGCCAGGCCTCCGAGGCTTCCGTCTTGGTAGTGGCCATTCATCTGGCAGGCCTGTCCGTGTCCATGTTCATATCTGTGCACTGGCAGTTCTGAAGCTTCATCACGCGTAAGAACCATGGCGGAAAATGCAGCTTCCCTGGCCCCCTGCTACCAGAGATTTGGATTCTGAGGGACCGGACTGGAAGCAGAGTTCTTCCTTGTTAGCCAGCCCCCCAGATTCAGACACTAGTGGCCTAGTGACCATGCGGGAGACGCTGCTGGGAGGCAGCGGTTCCCACATGCAGGCCAGAGGGTTCTCGCTCTCCATGCCTTTCTGCATTTCTGCTGCTGGAGTCGTTCTTTTGTGGAAACCACAGCCTGGGCTGGTCCCCGTCACTGAGATAGAATCCATAGGCTCAGATGAGGCCTAAACAAAGACACACCAGTTTCAGCCACCCCACAGCACAGAATTTTCTTAGTTTTAACGAGAGCTGACTCACTGAGGATATGTCCAGAGCAAGGAATTAAACACCTGACCAGAGCCTCAAAGTGGGGGATGGAGGCCTCCACCCCTGGCCGCCCACTGCCACTGCATTGGCCTAGCCATTCGACATGTCTGTCCTGACCAGCGGAACCCCATGTGGTTGCTCCCTGCGGTGGAGGGAGCGGCGGCCCCAGAGACACCCATGTCGGGATCACTGGAACATGGGAATGTGTCGGGTTCCACGTTGGAGGATGACAGTGGCTCATCGGTGGCCTTGAGACCAGAGACGATCCTCGATCATCCCGTGGGCGAGTGTCATCCCAGCTGCTTCTGATGAGTAAGCAAGGCACAGTCAGAGAGACACTGCTGGGGGCTGCAAAACAGAAGGGGCCCGAGCCCAGGGAGTGGGTGCCCTCCAAGCTGGAAGAGGCAAGAAAACACGGGCTCCCCTGGGGGCCCCGCACAGGATCCAGCGTGCGGACACCTGGCTGCAGCCCCGTGAGCTCCACAGTGGACTTCTGAACTACGGAACTGTCAGGTAATAAGTGCGTGTTGTCTTAAGCCATTACGTTGGCCGTGATTTACCATAACAGCAGCAGAAGAAAACTCACACAGCCCTTGCTCTCTGGAGGACTGCTGCAAAGCTGGGAGGGGAAGGAGACAGGAGGCTTCACTCCGCCCGTCATGGCTGTTTTGGGGCCTGCACATTTAGTTGTTCCTTGTTGATTTCCGTCCTTATTGATCACAGTGATCTGAGGTAATGTGAGATTAAAGTGCTTTTTTGCTGAAGATCTGTTTGCTTCTGGCCAGTCTATAGCGACCCAGCAGAGTAAGACCAGTAATGTTATTAATGGCAGAAGTTAGCAATGTTCTTGAATGCTTTCACAGAGCAGACGGGCAGAGACGTCTTAGTCTTCGTGGTGGAGTCGAGATGAGGCAGTGTCTTCAAACGTGTATTGAGGTGCCTTCGCGTCCTGCATGCTCAATGCCTCCTTTGAAGGCTCTTTACCCCTGCAGGTGAGTAAGCAGCTCACAGGGACCGGGTGCTCAAAGCCTGCAAAGGGGCAGAGCCAGGCTGTGAACCCAGGCCCCACACTCGGCTCTCACCACACCCGGAGCTTCAGTGCCTCTAATCCACCAACATTTTCGTTCCTGCCATTAAAAACGGGTCTTGCTGGGCGCGGTGGCTCACGCCTGTAATCCCAGCACTTTGGGAGGCCGAGGCGGGTGGATCACGAAGTCAAGAGATCGAGACCATCCTGGTCACCATGGTGAAACCCCGTCTCTACTAAAAATACAAAAAATTAACTGGGCATAGTGGTGCGTGCCTGTAATCCCAGCTACTCAGGAGGCTGAGGCAGGAGAATTGCCTGAACCCAGGAGGCGGAGGTTGCGGTGAGCCGAGATCGCGCCATTGCACTCCAGCCTGGGTAACAAGAGCGAAACTCCGTCTCAAAAAAACAAACAAACAAACAAAAAAAACGGGTCTTACAGGGCTTGAAAGCATAGATAATTCAGCCCTTTGCTTGGTCAGTCTTCCATCATGGAATGTGATGAAGTCAACCTCAGATCAACAGACTGGTGTCTGAATTATCACACATTCTGAAACTGGAGACGTCCGGTGGAAAGAGGTTTGCCTAGCGAAGGCCATTCCAGCTGTGTGACTCACAGGGCTTGTCTAGGAAGGTCCAGCAGGAAGGACTTTGCTGCTCTCCGACACGGCTTATTTTCCCGCAGTATCACTTCAGCCTGCCAGCCAACCACTTCCCAGACGTTTTACCAAATGAGAAGAAAAAGCAAAACACACAAAAAGCTTTCTTTATGTGGCTTTGAACTTTGCACTAGAAGATCCAAATTCATTGGCTTCAGTACTAAAGTTGTCTCTAAGACATCCCTGTTAGGTTCTGTAACTAAATTGCCCACTAATAATATTTATGCTCTTTCCGTGATGAAGAAAATCTGAGCTGTTTGCAAGGCTACGGCGGGGCAGGTGAGCAGAGAGCCGAGCTTCAGAAGGGCGGCTCTGAGTGGGTCCTTGGAGAGGTGCAGTAGTATCAGTGTGGACTCGGGCTGGTGCTGGACTGTGCATGATTTGAGGAAACTCACAGCACATTAAGGAGGCTGGCAATGCCAGGGGTCTGGTGGGCCTGACGACCTCTCAGCCTGACCCAGGACAGGCCTCCACCCTCCCATGGCCCTCAACTTCTCACTCAGCAGAGACACGCAGTTTCAGCCAGCATAGCAGCACGACATGCCCACACATGCCTAGTGTGTTTGTTACATCTTGGTCATAAATTAGACCTTTAATAAAAATGTAAGCATGCAAAAAGCATGGCCTCACCTCAAAACACCTAGAAGGTCATCTTGGCAAATGTGCTCTCAGCCAAACGACCTTCCGACAGAGAGCCTTTCTGTGGCTGTTACCCCATTTGATTTTTAGAACAACCCCAGGAGGTAGCTGTGGTGTGGGTGTGAGCCAGGGCTCCACTGGAGGGCACTGGACTGCAAGGGACTGGGGGAGGAACCTGAACCCTCCAGCAAGGTGACCACAGGAGAACCCACGAGAATGACAGCCAGGAGACTTCAGTCCACGTCCCTGCTCTGCCCCTTCCTTCCCAGACCTGCCTTTCTCATCGGTGAAATACATGGGGGACCTACAGTCACGCAGACACAGCATGAGCACACCGCTTCTCAACTTTTATTGCAGGTTTTTTAAAAGGCAACATTCCAGACCCCACGTCCCGGGGTTTTGATGACTATTTCTGAGATGAAACCTAGACGTCCACATTTTAGCAAGTTTATAGGCACTTCTCACACAGGTGCTTTGGACTACTGTCAAAACCTGGAAATCTTGGAGAGCAAAAGTGATGTGATTAATGATTAATCCGAGCCAGCCGCTTAGCCTGGGGCTGACGTGGGCAAGCTTCGGTGGAAGATCGCGCGGCAGCCAGTGTCAGGAGACATTCCTTCATGTCATTGGAGGACTGGCGTTGGCTGATCTGGTCAGGGATTGGACTCGTGCCCTTCATAAACATCGGAAGAGGGTTTACTGCCAGCTGCGGATTAAAACTCAGAGGCCGGAGATCAGGCTACTGTTCTTCTTCCTCATGAGCGCAAATTCTTTTCCCATGCGTCAGTTGGCTCCGAGGGGCCAGCTCCTTAAAGGATCAAAGTCCCTCACTCTCCTTTTTATTATTACCCTGTTTCCTGAAAGAATTAGAAGCTACAGCAGATTCGAGCCACCGGTTATCATCCTAAGACGCTGCTCTTCAGTCTCTCTGGGGCGGTGTCCAGTATCCGTTCTGCCCGTCCGCCTCAGTAAGGAAGAACCAAGTTCCAGCTCTCTCTGGCCATCTGGAATCGAGGTTCTAGGTCCCAGCCTCTCAGGCAGTGAATTGTGGCCACGTCGGAGTTCAGGACATGGGATGGAAGTAGGCTTGGCCCGTGCGCCTCCTGGGAAGCACTCCAAAAGGGAAGGGCATAATCTTTCTTGCCCTCCTTCCTCCCTGCTGGCTGGAAGAGGAATGCAATAGCCGGCACTCTGGCAGCTCTCCTGGGCTATGAAGCAACCGTGGGAATGGAAGCCAAGCCTGGTGGAACAGAAGGCTAAGGAGGAACCCAGTTCCCTGCCCCAGGGGCACATTTCAGCCAAGCGTCCGGTGTTTCCGGGCCTCCCAACTCTGACAGAGAGGTCTTCTATCCTTTCCACGCTGCTGTGTGTTGGAATTATTCTGCTTGCTGTCGTAACTGATTCTGACAAACATGCCTGTTCCCTCCTCAGTCAGCCGAGGCTGGGGAGCAGAACAGAAAATCAGGGTGCTGCTGTGGGAGCAGGGAGATGCCTGGGTGGCGGTGCAGAGAGACCCACCGGGCAGGTTCCCAGATTTCCCTTTCTCCACGATTCCATTCATCAGCCGTGCGTGAGGCACCTGTTACATACACTCAGCCGCGCTGTGCCTGGAGAACGCGAGACCACCGTGCAAGTGTCTGAAGGAGGCAAAGCAACCGAACCCCATCACCTCTGGACCCAGCGTCAGCAAGTACCCCCGCAAGCATGGCTCCTGCAGTGACACCAGGCTCGTCACCACCTCAAACGACCCCGCCTCTGCAGCCATCAGCTCTAACTTCACCTCCGTGCTTCTAGGCCCAGCAAGGCCCCCAGCACCCCCTCAGCCCGCTCCGGCCTCACTTCTTCTCCAGCCCCTCCCAGAGTCCCCGTCCAGCTCTGAGGGGCTCTCCTGCACCCGCCCTGTTCACACCTCCAAGCACAAGGGTCCGTTCCTGCACCTGCCCACCTGCCACCACTTTACCCTGGTGTCCCCAGAACTCCTAGAGAAAGCTGCAGTCATGTGGGCACCGCTGCCCTCCCCGCTCCAGCCCGGGGCTCACGGCACCCAGCATCCACGGAGAGCACCCATCTTCCCGCTCCAGGCTGCCAGGCCTCCGCCCTCTTCAGCCGGAGCAACAGGGCTTCCCCATCGTGCACAGAGCTAATGAGAAAGCCAGAGCAAAGCCCACGTCCAGCCTTCGTACGCCACTCCCTTTCTGTCCCTGTGTCTACCTCTGTCTCTCTGTCTCTGTCCCTCTCTGTCTCTGTGTCTGTTTCTCTCTCTGTGTCTCTGCCTCTGTTTCTTTGTCTCTTCCTGTCTCTGTCTCTCGGACACCCACCTCCACCCCATCCCATCTGTGCCCTCACCCCTCAGTGGCCCGGGCTACCCCCTCCGACCTGCTGGGTCCTGCCTCACTTCCTCCAAGGCCTTGGTCCATTGATTCTCTTTTAATTCCAGCCTCTCCCTTATGAATTTATTATTTTTAATAAGTGGAGAAATATTCTCAAGACTCTAATCTTAAAAAGAAAAGAAGAAATTCTAACCTAGAAACCCATCCCCCTGAACATGGCCCTGTGACGCCCTCCCAGCACAGGCAGCCAATCCTCCAGAAACTACCCGCTGCGGGCCAGCATCTTCTCGTCCCTGGTTTCCTGTCCCTTAAAATCTTACCCCCAAGGGAGCCAGGGTGCTGCTGGGCACCTCTCTCCTGTGCTTTCTCAGTGGCACGAGCCAGACGGGCACCCTCGCCGAGGGTGGTCTCCTCTGGGACCGAGTCTCTCCGGCTTCTCGTCCTGTTTCACCACCTGCTCTCCTCCTGGCTCTGTCCCCCCGGATTCCCTGAAAGCAGAGCCTTTGCCTGGGCTTCTCCCTGCTGCCCACTGGGGAGCGCAGTTCCAGGGAGGAGTGGGGAAGGCCAGGAAGCTGAGCAGACAGGTATGCGGAGTCGGGTCCCCAGCTGGCCACTGAGGGCTCCACGTGCAGCTGGCTGTGCCCTCTCACAGGGCTGAGAGCCCTCGTCAGCTGCTGAGTCCCAAGGTGGCCCTTCAGGAGGACAAACGGAGGAGAGCTCCTCACCATCCTTGTTCCAAGGCCCACTCCTGGGACTCCAGTAGCACCACTGGGTGCTGGCTGCATCCCAAATCCGTAGCAGCAGCAGTGAGCCCAGGGCAGAAGTAGCCAGCACCTGGGGCCTGCAGTACACGCTCTGTGCCGTGCCCGGTGCTCCCAACACCAGATCGCCTCGGTGGTGTCCGGGCTGACTTGGAAGGCCAGAGTCCAGGCGACAAATGAAGGCAGAAGGGGCCTCGGGCAGGGCCGACAGGGGTCTCCCCATAAACAGCGACATCGCCCAGGCCCTGCCAGTCTCTCAGCTCCACACTCACGCATGCCATCCACAGAGGCCTCCATTTCACATGTCAGAAACTAGGCTCAGCGTGGTGGTTCCTAAAAACTCAGAACCAGAAGTGCCACATGGTCCCCACAGTCCCACGTCTGGGTCTGTCCCCCAGAGGACTGAAAGCGGAGACTCAGGGAGCTTGCACGACCACGCAGCAGCACCGTCCACACGGCCAGGCTGGGTGCACCAGCCAGTGAGGGGAGAAGCACAGTGTGATCTACCACAGAGAAGGAAGGAAGTTCAGACACCCAGTGCGACCTGGAAGAGGCTTGGAGTTATCACGCCGAGCAGAGGAGGCAGCCACAGGACGAGCACTGTGTGATCACGGAACCGTATGGAACAGTAAACGGTTTACCTGGAACAGTAATCCGTGGAGATGGGAAGTAGAAGGGCGGGTGTCAGGGCTGCAGAGGGGAATGGGGAGTTCGTGTTGAAGGAAGACAGCTTACTTTTGTAACGGGAAAGCCCTAGAGAGCTGGTGCAGAACAAGGCGAGGATAGTCAATTGCAGACCTAAAAATGGTGCAGATGGTAAATTTTCTTATGTGTATTTTAGCAAGGTTTTTTAAAAAACGAAGCTGCACTCATCCCCTCCGGACGTGCCCCTCGACTGCGTGTCTCACTCCTGGACGGCACCCCGGTGCTCCTGGTGGCCACGACAGGGGTGGGCCATCCTGACTCACTGTCACCAGCCAGTCCCAAGCCCCACGTCCCAGCACCGTACCCATCCCTCCTCACCCAGATCACCCAAGAGCTTTCCAGAGGCTTCCAGCCCCTTGTCTGTTGCCATCTGTGTGCTTGCCCCCAGCCATCTATAACTTTCTGACATTTACATCTTACCATATAATTATGTTCTCTTTAAAGCCCTCCTGTAGCCCCTGATGGCCTCAGGATCAAGTCCAAACCCTCAGCAGGGCCCAAGGCCTCCCCATTCCTCCCGCTGCAGACCCAGCTCCTGGTGCTGCCTCCCCTCACCCATCCCAGGGGCCGGCACTGCTCTGCCCTCTGTGTAGAGTGCCACCCCTGCCTGCATCAGCTCATCAACCCCAAAAGCACCTCTGGTCTTAGAGAACATCCCTGGCCCATTGCCTCTGCAGGGCTGGATAAGCTCATGATGTCTTCTGCCCACCTCCATCGTGTGGGCTCATTTCCCCTAGAATGAGGCTTGAGAGGGAGGGCCCCATCCATCCATTTAAGCTTTGGACACTTAGAAGCTGAAGAAGCGAGAGGGTGAGCCTCATTACCTCACTCACTCTGAAAGTGCAGGATGAGCCTGCAAACCCAAAGGCCCTGGAATGGCCAGGTGTCTCCTTGGAAGTCAAGATCTTTTTCATGTGACTTGAAAGAAATTTACAAGGCTTCAGAGACTTAATATGCTCCTAAAACTTGAAAGGCACTCTTGATAATAAGCCTTAAGAAAGCACACTCATTTAGGAAGCCAAAGGAAAAGAATGGAACTTAAAAGATCTGTGAGTAGACCTCTTTTGAAAACCTTGATGTATTAGTTTGCTCTCACACTGCAAGAAGAAATACCTGAGAATGGGTGATTTGTAAAGGAAAGAGGCTTAATTGACTCGCAGTTCTGCGGGGCTGGGGAGGCCTCGGAAAACTTACAATCATGACGAAGGGGAAGCAAACACGTCCTTCTTTGCATGGTGGCAGCAGGAAGTGCAGAGTGAATGGGGGAAAGCCCCTCCTAAAACCGTCAGATCTCACGAGAACTCACTCACTATCATGAGAACAGCATGGGGGCAACTGTCCCCGTGATTCAATTACCTTCCACTGGGTCCTTCCCACCATGTGTGGGGATCCTGGGAATTACAGTTCGAGATGAGATTTGGGTGGGGACACAGCTAAACCATCTCACTCAGTGAGAAGGGAAAAAAGTTAGTGATGTCGTTTAGGTAGCTGTTCGTGTATTTAATGAGCATGTGTTGAGCACCAAGTGTATGCCAGGAACAGAGACTCTCACAGGCAGCTTCCTGACTTCAGGCACTAATGGTGTGACGAGGGAAACAGCCTTTCTTGTTTGAGCACCACTTTATCAAAGCCTTCTGTGTTCTGATCACCTGGGTGCAGAATAACACTCAGGGCAAAGTCCCTGCTTTTGCGGTTTTGAGTTTTTGTCCTCCAAGGAAGTATGACAATGTAAAATAAGATTTGGTCAATAATTCCATTCCATTGCAGGTGGTAATAAGTCACGTGGAAGAAAAAACTAAGGCCAGGTGAGTGGGTGGGGAGGTGGGAGACCCACACTGAGGAAGTGGCTTTGGAGCTGGGACTAAATGATGTGAAGAAAGCCACTTTTCATGGCAGCGAACGAGTGCTCTAGGCGGAGGGAAACCCACACACACACGCGATCCAACCTTTCCACATTTGGTGAGCAGGAAGAGAAGCACCCAGCTGGGAGCTGGTGGGGCTGTGCGGTGTGGGCCTGTCTCCCATGCCCAGGCTTTGGGGTTTGTGCTGGGGAAGCTGGAGGCCCAGAGAGAGCTTGGGGATTAGGGCAGGGAAGAAGTGTCAGGGCCTGATTTGAGTCTCAAAGCGCACCCTGGATGCTTCGCACAGAGTAGAGGGCAGGGAGCGGCTGCGGCGGGGAACCCATGGGAGGCCGTCCGAACCCTCCAGGTGAGAGTGATGTCCAGGGGCTTAGAGCAGCAAGGAGGGGCCCCATCCAGGTATGCTCTGGAGAAAGAGACAGTCCTGCTGCATGGTTTGGATATGCAGCATGGGGGACACTGAAGAATAAGAGCTGCTTTTCAGGTGCTGCCTGAGCAACTGGGCAAAGGGCAGAGCCTCTTACCTGGACGTGACAACCTTGGGAGAGCCAGCTTCTGTTTCGTGCAGTTGAAGAGGCCTGTGGGATCTCAAGTGGAGATACACCGCTAGTGACACAGCCAGGTCCGGAGTTCCAGGTTGTAGACTGCAGAAGCTGCAGAAGATGGCATTGAAGCCTCGGAGGAGACATGGGCGTGTGGAGGGAGTGTGATCCCGGACACCCTTCCACAGGGCGGAGGAACACAGGGGCCTGGCAACCGCAGGTGCACAGAAAAGGTGGTATTGGACCTGGGTCAAGAACACGAGCTCTTTAGCAGGTGGAGGGGCGACCAGGTGCTGCAGGCAGCTGGAAGGCCAGGCTGAGACAGGAAGAATGAGACGGGTACTCCACACAAATGTGTCTGGAAGCGTAGCATGACCGGCACACCACGTCCAAGGCGTTGTGCGGTGCTCCGCTCGGGTTCGTTCCTTCCGTCTTGCCTGGGAGGCACAAGGCATTGTAACCCCCTTTCACAGAGGACCTGAAGCGCAGTGTGGAGAGAACTCCACCAACATCACGTTGGGACTTATGCCACCCTAGGGAGGATCACCTTGATTCCGTAGGCAGTGCAGTACCAGGGACATCTTTGGTTTTGTTTCTTAATTGACATAAGAACATGGTGGACCTGTTAGCGTCTTGTTCAAATATTCCCAGTTACAGGTTGACTCTTGCTCAAAGAGGGACGAACAGGCACAGGTACCGCATGCCCCAGAATCTTCAGTGCCGTGTGAAACCCGCGAAGCCCAGGCAGCACTGTGTGTGAGCACGGGCACACGCGACCGGTGTGGTGGACGGCTCAGGCCCAGACTCGGCTCCGAGGCCCCAGGTTCCGCTCCCAGCTCCATCGCCTGTGACCGACAACGTGCTGTAGGTTGAGTTCTCCCCACGGCGCGCTTCAGATTCTCCTCTGTGAAATGGGGTTACAATGCCTTGTGCCTCCCAGCAAGACGGAAGCAAAGAACCCAGGAGGAGCACCGCACTGTGCCCTAACGTGGCGTGCCACTCACGTCGCTGCCACCCTCTCCTACGTCCTCACAGGGTCTTCCACTGCGTGTGTCCGTGTCTAACCTGCTCTTCCCATGTTACACTATGGTCCACCCATTGATCCCAACTTAACTCAGTCACCCCTGAAAGACCCATCTCCAGATACGTTCTGAGTTCCCGGGGATTAGGACTTCAACGCATGGATTTGAGGGGATGCAATTCAGCCCATAACAGGTGTTACATGGTTTTAATCTGCCCAGAAACCCTGCAAAACCTTCAAGCTTGACTCTCCAGGGGTCTAAGGGGATGTGTTTTGCCCTAATTCCCTCAGCCAGAAGTGGCCAGGTCACCTCTGATTCCCCAGTGACACCTTTTTCTTCTGCATCCAGAGCAACGGAAATGTCCCGGCTGTAACCGGAAAGTCGGTGAGTAAACGCCCTGGGAGCCCCATGGTTCAGGGTCTCCTGGGTGCTGGGGAGGATGTGGGGAGACGTGGGAAAGGCCCCCTCCACTCGGGACGGGCACAATAACGTCGGACTGTCGTTCCAACACCCAGGGGATAATTCCGAACAGTTCCCGTCTCTATCGTAAAGAACACAGCAGCAACTCAACCCTTTGACTAAAGATTCCTTAAAGATTCCCTTGTCCACCTCTGGTGACAGCAAGGACAGGGAGGGGAAGAGAGGCCCTGCTGTTTCCGAAGGCAGCTGTGTCCCTGCCTTCCCTGGAGTTGCATCAATTTTCCAATAAATTTCCCCCGCTACCAACATGAATTGGGTTGGATTCCTTCCACTTAGACTCAAGATAGAACACTCACTGAGGCACGCCTTTCCCAGGTAACAGGTAAGATGGCTGTGGCATGGTTTCTTTCCGTTGCACAGCAATGGCCTGTGTCTTTCAGGGTCTCTTATGTTTCTCAAAACGCTCCTGGAAGGGGTGACGGCCAGGGCCACCCCTACCCAGCCTCACAACTCCTTAGAAGTGCAGCAGGGAGGTGGCTGGGCGAAGTGGCTCATGCCTGTAATGACTGCACTTTGGGAGGCCAAGGTGGGCAGATCACCTGAGGTCAGGAGTTTGAGACCAGCCTGGCCAACAGAAAACCCTGTTTCTACTAAAAATACAAACATTAGCCGGGCATGGTGGTGGGTGCCTGTAATCCCAGCTACTCGGGAGGCTGAGGCAGGAGAATCACTTGAACCCAGGAAGCAGAGGTTGCAGTGAGCCAAGATTGTGCCACTGTACTCCAGACTGGATGACACAGCGAGACTTCATCTCAAAAAAACAAAAGGGCAGCAGGGAGGTGTCATGAGTCGGAGACCCGCAGATCCCGTAAGTACAGTTTCCTCCAGCAGGAGGACGGGACTGCCATGAGAGTCGCAGCCCCACAATGGAAGGAGCCCCTTACGGGTGGGGGAAACGGGGGCCGTCAGAGTCTGAGAGCTCCTGGCACCGGGTGCTTCCCCTCCGCCCTGCACCCTGTTTGAAGGTGTCTTCTCCTCTCCACGTTCCTATGCTGAAGCCCTGACCTCCAGCACCCCGAGAGGTGACCTTATTTGGAAATAGGGTCATTGCAGGAGTAATTAGCTAAGAAAAGGTCATCCTGGAGGAATACATCCCCTAATCTGACTGGTCCTTGTGAAAAGAATACCGTGTGGAGGGAAAGGGGTACATATGGAGGGAAGAACAAGAACCAGACACGGGACAGGCCATCACTGAGCCAAGGGTCCAAAGATGCCCAGCAGCCTGCCAGGAAGAGAGGCCTGGGGTCAGCTCCCCGTCGCCGCCTCCCAGGGAGCCAGCGCTATGGATCTTGACCTGGTCTCAGACTTCCAGCCTCCAGAACCGCGGCGCGCCCTTTCTGTTGTTTAACCTGCTGCTCTGTGGTGCTTTGCAGCTCCCACAAGCTCCCAGCATCCTCTCCCTCTCCACCAGTCTGGGGTCAGGTCTCTTGCTTGCAATCTTGTCTCTCTCCACCACCTGCCCCGGGACACCTGAAGACAGGCGGCACAGGATAAATAGGCACGGGAGGGAAGGGATGGGATGCCCGTGGGAAAGAAAGAGTTAGGAGAGTCTATACAGGAGGGAGGTCTCAAGGTGGGGACCCAGGTTCGGGACATCTCAGCAATAGAACTCACAAAAATAGCAACAGGAGGGTGAAGATGTCGGGTACGGCAGTTCATACCTGTAATCCCAGCGTTTTGGGATGCTAAGGTGGGTAGATCACTTGAGGTCAGGAGTTTAAGACCAGCCTGGCCAACATGGTAAAACCTCATTTCTACTAAAAATACAAAAACTAGCTGGGCGTGGTGACACATGCCGGTAGTCCCAGCTACTCAGGAGGCTGAGGCAGAGAATCGCTTGAAACCGGGAGGCGGAGGTTGCAGTGAGCTGAGATCACGCCACTGCCCTCCAGCCTGAGTGACAAATCGAGACTCCATCTCAAAACAAAAACAAAACAAACAAAGGAAGGGTGCAGAGGCTCCAGAAGGCAGGTGGCTGCGCAAACTCTCAGTGCCGGCCTTGTGCCTCTCCCTTCTGTGGCCTAAGGGTGGGGCAGAGGGAAATCGCAATCCCTGGACGGGCTCCGATCCACAGTCAACCCAGGGTGAACATAGCCTGCAAGTCCAAGGTCTCTGGTGGCCGGATGCCTTCCTGGTCCCCTCCCTGAGGGGTGCCCAGTGCCCTACATTCACTGCTGGGAGAGCTGGGCTGCCCACTCGCTTCTCAGGTTCAGCCAAGTCCCGTGACAGAGTTGGTGTGACCTAGGAAGTCTCCAGAATGGCACAATCTCTCCCAGGGGGTGTTCCCACGGTGCACAGGGCAAGGTTATTCAAGTTCCAAAAAAACATTCTGTGTGTAGACCTGGCTCACCGGAGCACATGAGTGAAAGCAGATAGGAGTGAGCAGACCTCGGCGCAGCTCAGGGTGCGGGGCGGAAATGAGGATTAACCAGAGGGCAATGGGGGAACACCATGTGGGGAGCTCATTTAATTCTCTGCAGGGCTCTGTATCAGGAAGAGAAACTTACTGCAGCCCTAGCTCATGTTCCAGAGCAGAGTCCTGAGAAGGAGCCCTTGCCGAGGACGAATGGGTCACCGCATTGTCTGCAAATAGCATCCAGGAAACAAGAAGCAAGACCCTTGGAAGTGGCAGGAGACCGCCGTGGCGGGGGAGCTTGCGTGGACGCAGTGGGCTTCACTCTAGAAGACACTGAGAGGCAGAGCAAACGCCCTCCTACAAACTGTTAACACAGTGGGAAGGAGGACGGGGTTTTGCAATAAACTGTCTCAAAAATGTGCACTTTCAAGTAAATATGTGCTTGCAACACCAGCCCTGGAGAGGAAAGTCTCTCTGGGCTTCAGTCCCTAACCTTTACCCTGAACATTAATGTGTGAATCTGCAGCAGCCCTGGAGAAGTTGCTGATAGCATCAGAGAATGAGGGCATTAACTGAGCTGTCACAGCAGACCCAGACGCAGTGGCGGAATTAATTTTTCCTTCATTAATAATATCCTCATTTGCATGATTAATATGTCATAGTGGATGAACACAGGCAGATACAAATAAAATCAATGAACAAAAATGCCACCTACTGAGCAAAAAGAATAAGACAAACAAATGACTTGGCACAGCCAATGAGCAGGAGTCATTTTATTTCCCCAAAACAATATTCCAGAAGCTTGAAACATGGCCACGATGGAGGCCGCTCGCCGAGGATGGCGCAGACAGACATTCCGGAGGTTTCCACGGTGGGATGAGCTCCAGGACACACACAACCGTCACAGCTTGCCATCGGACAATTCCAAAAGCTCACCTTTCAAACCTGGCCTGTTTCCCAAGCGGGCCCCAGGCCAAGGGGCGGGACATTCCAGGCCAAAGTGGTGCCACCTCATCAGTCCAGGCCCACTTCCTCCCACTGCAAGACTCAGCGATTTCTGGCCAGCGTCTCTGGGGCAGGAACTGGGCTGGGGCATTGCCAAGGGCACAAGCAAGGAGCAGGGAGCGGAGGGACAGGCAGCAGGGAGCAACCTTGAAACGGCCTCGGACCTGGGGCAGAGCCTTCGCGATGCTGGAAGCTGCTCTGAGGCCATGGCTGAGGCCCAGGCAGCCACCGGGGGGATCTGGCGGGGGTCCTGGGGCAGGCGATGCCCAGCTGCCCTGGAGCACTGGTTTCCTTCAAGGCCATGTGGCAGAAGCAGCCGTAGGAGAAGCAATGGTGGGAATGTCCTAGGCCTGGTACGTCCCAATAGTAGTCACGGGCACATGTGGCAGTGGAACACGTGAATGTGGCCCAGGGCCCCTGAGAAACTGACAATTTCATTTTCATTTTAATTAATGTAAATGGAAAGAGCATGCAGGGCTAGTGGCCTGCATGGAGCTGAACGGAGTGTGGGACCCACAGCATCTCCCTGGCTGTGCTACCTGGTGGGGCATCCCTCCTCTCCCGCTCCGTCCTCCTCGGAGGCTGAGGGCGTGGTAGGGCATCCCTGGAGCCCCCAGTCTGCACTTCCTGACTGGACTGTGGAGAGTGCCTGGTGTGTTCCTAGTCACCGCCCTTCCGAAACCTTTGCTGGTTCCCTCCCCACTGCTTACCGAAAACTCTCTCCTGCCACACTAAGCCTCTGGCTCCTCACTTTCCAGCCACACCGCCCCCACCAATGTCTCTAGCACGTGAACAGAACCTCAGCGCTCAAACACACCTGTGCCTCCCCTCGCTCCCTGGACCTTGCCTGTGCCATTCCCAGTGGTTCCTCCCACCCACTCAACGCTGTTGGATACCCATCTCAAGCCTTGCATTCTGGAAGCTTCCCAGAGCTGCATGGCCCACAAGCTTCTCACTCTCCCATCATTTAGAAAGAACCTGGCTGGGTGAGGTGGCTCACTCCTGTAATCCCGGCACTTTGGGAGGCTGAGACAGGTGGATCACCTGAGGTCAGGAGTTCAAGATCAGCCTGGCCAACATGGTGAAATCCCGTCTCTACTAAAAGTACAAAAATTAGCCTGGCGTGGTGGCAGGTGCCTGTAATCCCAGCTACTCAGGAGGCTGAGGCAGGAGAATTGCTGGAACCCGGGAGGCGGAGGTTGCAGTCAGCCAAGATGATGTCATTGCACTCTAGCCCAAGCAACTGACTCAAAAAACAATAAATAAATAGAAGGAATTCAGCCTCTGGCTAGAGGTAGCTTGCATGCTGTCTTCTTTATCTCATTATTACTTGGTAGCCACGATGTTGCAATGTCTTAGAAACAGTGTAATGACCTGGCAAGGCTGACCACACCTGCCAGAGGAGGGAGGCCCCAGCCTGTCCTCACCGCCAAGCAGCAGGGTGGCCTGGGGAGGTGACTGCGTCTCTTCACTGTCTCTGTACCGGGAACGCGAGGACCATGCTGCTTCTCCTCGGGGTTCCTGCAAGAGTCAGGAGCTCACCTGCTGGCCGCCCTTCCCGCCGCGGCCTGGGTTCAGCCCTTTCAATCCATGCTGTGCCTCCGAAAAGACAGGGCGCCCCTGTGCTCTCCACCAGCACCCGAGGAAAAACTGTTGCTGATTGCAGGGTTCCTTAGTCTGTTAGAAACAGCACCTTGGCGCGCATGTTGGCCTGACACCCTGAGCTGGAACCCGGTTTCTGGTGCAGTCAGGTTGCAAGAATGCAGTCCCCGCCCTCGCATTTCCATTCGGAACTCCCTGGCCCCAGCCCTTTCCTTTAGTTTTCTCATCTTGCCTTGGGGGGAAAGAAACGGAGAGAAAAGAGAAGAGTAGCGAGCTAGAGACGGCTCTGAAATGCTTCGCACCTGCTCCAGTGCAAAGGGCAAGACGATGGAGCAGGCTGAGACGGGATGATTCCTATCCCTTTTCACAGCCCCAGGCTGAAAAATGCGGCGGGTCTGAGGTTTCCCCAACCCCAGCCAGCGCTCAGACCCACACAAGAGCTGGGCCTCCGCAGGCCGACGTGGGACCCAGGAGGTCGCGTCTCGTTTTCACTTCCTCTCCTCTATTCCATAACACAATCTTCAGGAAGCTTCGATGAACTGAGCGAGTGCTGTGCCGGCAAGGACTCCATGAACCCTCAGTGCCACTGTTTCTTCACCTTTGCAGTAGCTGTGTGTTCCTGTTCCTGCAGGGGTGCCGTGAAGATCTTCACCAATACCACGTGGGAGCCAAGTCAAAGTGGCTTCTTGTGGCCGGTTCTCTACTTGAGGCCACATTCAGAGACTCCAAGTCCAGAAACCAAACACCATTAAAAAGGAATCCTAACCTCTGGTGCTTCTGACCAGGAGCTGCGTTTCTCCATGAGCTCTGCCTTGGCCTCCCTAGCGCCCTATGCCCACAGTGGCCCTGCTTGAGCCAGCCGTAAGCAGGAATCCCAGCTCTTCCCAGCCCCGTCCCCTGGGCTCCTCTATTTCCCTGTCCAGTGGAAAACATCACCAGCTATATAGGAGCAGAATGGGGGTTACCAGGGGCGGGGAGGAGCTGGGATTCCTGCTTACGACTGGCTCAAGCAGGGCTGCTGTGGGCATAGGGTGCTGGGAAGGCCGAGGAGGAGGAGGAAGAGGAGGAGGAGGAGGAGGAGGAGGAGGAGGAGCTTGAGGAGCTGGAGGAGGAGGAGGAGGAGGAGAAGGAGTTGGAGGAGGAGGAGCTGGAGGAGGAGGAGGAGGAGGAGGAGGAAGACATGAGGTGATGGATATGAGAACTGGCCTGACTGTTGTAATCACCATGTCTATGGATATCAAAATGCGCAGATCATAAATGCTAAAAACGACGTGCCTGCCTTAAACATACACATTTGTTAAAAAAGAAATGCATCACCAGCCACATGTATGAGTTAAAATGATCTCATGGAAACATTTTTTAAAAGTAAAAGAAGGATGAAATTTACTTTAATATTATGCTTTCACCCAGTATATCCAAAATATCAATGAATCACTTAAAAGGTACATTATATATTTTTTTTTCCTGTGAAGACTTTGAAATGCAGGGTGCCTCTTCCACCCGACAGCACACCTCAGTTTGGACTGGCTACATTCAAAGTGCCCAGAAGCCACATGTGGCTGAGGACTACACAGAGGCCCCACAACTCCAGTCCATTCTATGGGCTGTCATGAGTTCAGAGTTCATGCCCCTCCCCAGCAAGTTTGCATGGTGAAGTCCTAGCACCATGTGATGGGCTTGGGCATGGGGATGTTGGGAGGTCATCAGGGTTCGGTGTGATCCCGCGGCCGAGGCCCACATGCTGGGATGAGTGCTCTCATAAGAAGAGGCCAGACGACTTCCTCTCCTGCCATGTGAGGGCACAGCGAGAGGGTGGCCATCTGCTGTTCAGGAAGACTCTGACCTGCTGGCACCTCAATCTCAGACTCTAGCCTACAGAACTGGGGCACAAGACTGTGTGTTGTGGAAACCCCCAGTCTGTGATATTTCACCGTGACAGCCTGAGCTAAGACGCTACCTCTGTATGAAGAGAGCCTGCAGATGAGCCAGCAAAACTGTCCCTAGCGGGCCCAGGGCAAGAGAGAGGAGGAGGAGAAGCCCGGACGCCTGAGCAGACCCCATACCCAGCATCACGGGGTTGGTGAGTGAGCTGTCATGCTTGGTGCTGTGTGTAGAGAATTAAGTGTGCACAGTCCCTGAGTTCACAAGGCTTCATGGGGACGAGACGATAACTCTGGTTTATGCCTGCGTTACTACTTTACCCACGTTCTGTTTGCATGGAAAATGATGAGAGAGCACAGAAAAGCACCTGGGTAGTCAAGAGATAGAGACGAGCGCTAAGGACTGCAGAGGGAAATGGAATTCGCTGGGCCAGGGTAGAAAGAACCCATTTCGACTGTTACCTACTCTGGAAAACCTAGACGACCCCAACCTAGGTTTTTTTCGAAAGGCCTCTCCCGGCACAATCAGGAATTGTGGCCACAGTCAAGGGTCATTCCGGCTTTTGATGTTGCTGTGAATATAATTTTACTTTTGCCCAAATCATTTTGAATTGCCCCTGGGCCACATATTAATTTGTTCCGGATGCTACCTTTTCCCACTGTTAGACACGAAAGAATCAAAGTGAAAAACCAAAGATGCGAAGCCCTGGGATCGTCAAAAAGTTAATTGCTCGGTGTTGGCCTAAATGACAGAAAAGTCCCCAACTTCCTCAAGGTCAGAATTTTACGTGTGAAAAAGGAAACCCAGAGAATTTAGAAAACGCTTGCCTCAGATAACCATCATTAGCCATTGCACCAGTGGCTCCGACAGACCGGGTTCAGCCACGTCAAAGAAGTCCCAAGCTCCTAGACCCAGAAAAATAGAAGAAAACGATTAAACAGAATAATTTGAAACGCCTGGCAAGGTCAAAGTACCAGGAAACATCCTGAGTAAAAAGAAGCCTGGGACTGAGCACAGTCTACAACCTCTCCCTCCAGAGCCTGTATTTTCCTTGGCACGACAGACGGAGAACTCGACCCGCAGCATTGGCAAGGCGGCGGGGGAGCTGAATCCACCACAGGCAGGCGTCCTTCTCACACGCTGACAGCACTTCCCAGCTTCTGGCAACTTCAGGGTGAAACGGGCACACGCTGATTTGAGGAAAGTCGACCAGAGTTAAGCCTAGAGGAGGAACAATATTATGAACTCCGTGGAAGGTCCCCTGAGAAGTTCACAGACTCAGAGGCGAGGAGCGGCCGCTCAGACTTGAAAGCAATCCAGGGGAGCTGCCCAGAGGCTTAGCCACAAGCATGGACCCCGCCACCAGGCTGGGGTGGGGCTGGAAGGACGACTCGTGGTGGTAGGGGAATCTGGTGGCAGCATCCGGGAAAAGCCCCGCTGCCTCTCCCAAAAGCTCCCAGCAATGATCCGCTGAGATACATAGACACGACCCAGTGGCCGGCAGCGCTGATCCGACACATGGCTGGTGACCAAGGGACTGGGCTGTCCACACCCAGCCACACACAGAAAGCTTGTCCTATGAAGCCCTGCTCGGATCCTGGCTCCCCATGTGTCCTCACTTGGCCTGAGCACTTGAGGCCATCTCACCACTTTCCTGGCTGTCCCTGGCTGTCCCGGTTTGCCTCCTACCCACGCCCACAGTCTCCCGCTGGCTCGAGCCCCTGCCCTCCTCAGGCCACTCCCAGCTCTGTCTCCATCCTACTGTCCCCACAAGGCCTCCGCAGGGAGCACTCCTGCATGGTTTTGCTTTTGAGTCGTGATCTCGGAGAGAGGCACTTTGCCCTAATCTCAAAGACAGTCCCTAAGGCTGTTAACGTCAGCTCCCTACCAGGCCTGGTGGTAGCAACTACTTCAGAGCAGGCACATTCCTTGGGCTCCTTCCAACCGCAGGCATGAGTAACACTGGCCATGCCCAGAGTGAAGATCCAGTGGAGGAAATAATTCGGATACATTAAAGCTGGAAAATGATCCCAATGGCATGAATATTTCAACTCAAACTTTGACTTATACCACAATTATATATTTTTTCTGATTACAAAAGTAATGCAATGGCACTGTAAGAGATTAAAGCACTTGTTTTATGTATATAATTTTGTGTAGAAGTGTTCATTCCATAGACCTCTAGGAAGAAAGACAGCCTAAATTTACATCAATATGCTTCTGGGCTTCTCCTCCTTCCCCTCCTCCCCTCTCTCCTCCTCCTCACCCCTTTCCCCCTCCTCCCCCTCTCCCTCCTCCCCTCCCCCTCCTCTCGTCTCCCCCTCCTCCCCTGTCTCCCTCCTCCCCTGTCTTCCCCTCCTCCCGTCTCCCCCTCCTCCCTCTCCCCCTCCTCCCCTCTCTCCCCCTTCTCCCCTCTCCCCCTCCTCCCTCTCCCCCTCCTCCCCTCTCTCCTCCTCCTCACCCCTTTCCCCCTCCTCCCCCTCTCCCTCCTCCCCTCCCCCTCCTCCCATCTCCCCCTCCTCCCCTCTCTCCCCCTCCTCCCCTGTCTCCCCCTTCTCCCCTCTCCCCCTCCTCCCCCCCTCCTCCCCCTCTCCTCCTCCCCTCTCTCCCCCTCCTCCCCTCTCTCCCCCTCCTCCCCCTCCCCCTCCTCTCCCTCTCCTCCTTCTCTCTTCTTCTCGTTCTCCTCCTCCTCCTCCTTCTTCTTCCTCTCCTCTTCTCCTCTGTCCTCTCTCTTTTCTGCATGTGTGTGTCCATGTGTGCGCTCACACAGCAGAGCTCTGGAGTGCATGCCGCACATGCATGTGCAGGTATAACTACCGTAAGGACAATCTTCCAAGGACTGAGTGTCCAGGTCACTGCTTGATTTTCCTTTGCTTGTTTCGTTGCAAACTCAGGGTGTCACACCTGGGCTGTGTGGAGGCCGAGAGATGGGTGAGGACGGGTGGGGACGGTCACCCTGCTCTTTTCTGAGGGCTGTCAGCAGGTCTCTCCAGTGGTGACACGTAAGGACCTGGGTCCTCGTAAAATTATCCTAATCTTTTCTCAGTGATAAACACCATCTGTTTTCATGCCATCAATCTTACAGGATGATGGCCAAGGAGCTCATCTGAACTGTCAGGCGAACAGAGGGGCCCTGCCCCATCCCCGTCTGCCCAGAGCTTTGCGTTCACTGTGCCCCTGGGTTCGCTGTGCCAAAATCAGATCCGCAAATTATAGTACGAGCTCACTGCCAAGGGAGTTTTCTTGTACACTCTCCCTGGTCCTGGGGACCCTTCTCTGACCTAAAGGAGGCTTCACTGGACTAGGTTCCAGGTAATACAATCACCCAGTAACCCGTGTCCCCAGCCTGTTCTTGGGTCCCTTGCATTCTCCTCAATGTCCTTCCTGCTCGTGCCCTCAGGCCTTTGCTTTTGGGACGTTTGTCCAGCAAGCCCAGAGCAGGAGTGCTAAGCTGCTGACTGCTGCTCCATGGGAACACGGGACAGAGCTTCCCAGAGGCAGTAAGTGGAGCGTGGGCTGGAGGAGGCCCCGCACTCCCCGGTGCTGAGGGCTGGCCTCTGCTGTGCTTTGATTTATGAGCAATCATTTGTTCACCAAACACCTGCTCTGTGACCCGCACTGCAGCCAGCAGGGTCTGTGTGACAGTGGCTGCGAGCTCTCCACCCAGACTCCTGTCCTCTCCCGTGGGAATGGGGTTGGGGCAGCCTCCACACAGTTAGCACCCACTTCCACTCTCCCCCTCCAGCCCGCAGGAGCCACGATGGGTCACAAGGAGGACTCTGCCCTGAAAGTGGCAGATCCCAGGCTGGGAGGACCTGGGTGTCTGGATGGCAGCCTGGGCCCGCACCCCTGCCCCAGGCCGGCCCCCGGGAGCTGTCATGTCAGAGAGAGCACCCATATTTCCAGGTTTCGGTAACTTAGCTCTATCCTGACCGATGCTCGGTGCTCAGGACACGCCTCTGCTGTCCCTGCTGTCCTCTCCCCTAAACCGTGAGGACCTGCGTGCTCTCGGCCACAGTGCAGACCACAAGGGTCATCAGTGTCTCCGTGCATCGGCGCTCCGGATGTTTGATTGTAGAATATCAGGATGAAATCTTTCTGCTGGCCTCCTTTTCCCTGGACGTGGTGGCTGGAGTCAAAATTAACAAGTCTCCTGCTTCCTGGCTGGAGGCTGCCATCTTTGTTCATCAGAGGGGGGCCCAGACCGTTCCTCTGTTTACGATTGGGTCCTCACAGAAGGCTCAGTGGCTCCTTCAGGCTGTGCCCTGCTGCAAATCTCAGCCTCGACTCCAGCCTGGCACAGGGGCACAGGCGCAGGGCACAGAGCACACACCACACAGTCACCGCAGGCCTTGAACCCATGGAACCTGCTCTGTGGGCTGGGGGATGCTTAGGATCTGTGAGTGTCTCCCCTCCGGGGATTGGCTTTCCTCTGCCTGTCCCACTGTTGCATTTGGGAAGCAGATGACCTGTTTTCCAGACAGAGGATACCAAACCTTGTGAAGACACAGACCCTCAGGGAGAAGACCCCAGGGGACCGAGGCAGGGCTTGGGGTGAAGCAACCACAGCCAAGGGACACCAAGGACGCCAGCCACTGCCGGATGCCAGGAGGGAGGCCTGGAATAGACTCTCCCAGCCTCCAGGGAGCCGCCGGCACCTTGACTTCAGACTGCTGGCTTACAGGACGATGAGAGAGTCAATCGCCGTCATTTTAACGTCTCAAGTTCTGTACAGTCTGCGCATTCCCGAATGCAACGTGGCGGTTTGTCAGAGTAGCCCGCAGCATTTCCGTTTAGTACATTCTTCTGTGTTCAGTGCACATCCTCAACACGGTCTAGAACCCCACTTCACAAGCACAGTTCCATAGTAAAAATCACGGTGCTCTGGGTCAGGCCATTTGATCTGGCTAAACTGTGTTCCCTGGCTGCACCCCGAATGCACCACCTGCAGCCACACACCCTCCCATTCCTGCACTGACCCAGCTCCTAGCACTGCAGCCACACACCCTCCTATTGCGCTGACCCAGCTCCTAGCACTGCAGCCGCACACCCTCCTATTGCGCTGACCTAGCTACTAGCACTGCAGCCACACACCCTCCTATTGCACTGACCCAGCTACTAGCACTGCAGCCGCACACCCTCCTATTGCACTGACCCAGCTACTAGCACTGCAGCCGCACACCCTCCTATTGTGCTGACCCAGCTCCTAGCACTGCAGCCACACACCCTCCCATTGCACTGACCCAGCTACTAGCACTGCAGCCACACACCCTCCTATTGCACTGACCCAGCTACTAGCACTGCAGCTGCACGCCCTCCCATTCCTGCGCTGACCCAGCTCCTAGCACTGCAGCCACACACCCTCCTATTGTGCTGACTCAGCTCCTAGCACTGCAGCCACACACCCTCCCATTCCTGCACTGACTCAGCTCCTAGCACTGCAGCCACACACCCTCCTATTGTGCTGACTCAGCTCCTAGCACTGCAGCCACACACCCTCCCATTCCTGCGCTGACCCAGCTCCTAGCACTGCAGCCACACACCCTCCCATTCCTGCGCTGACCCAGCTCCTAGCACTGCAGCCGCACGCCCTCCCATTCCTGCACTGACTCAGCTCCTAGCACTGCAGCCGCACGCCCTCCTATTGCGCCGACCCAGCTCCTAAGCGGCCGCATTTCCGCAGGGTTCCTGGACTTTCAGAGCACTTTCTTGCCACAGTGGACGTTGCCATTGTTTTTTTGGCCACCAGGCCTCTGAAATGCTTCCCAGTGTTTGGGGAATCCCCCAACTCATGACACAGGATCTGAATCTAACTACAGAAAGTACAGAGGCCAACTCATTTTACCCACTGGGACACTCACACCCATGGGTGAGCCCAGCTGCAAGCCCACCCTGCCTGGAAGCTAGTGACTCCCAGAACACAGATGGCTCGGACACCACTGGACCGCCACTCCGTTCCCAGGGGCAGAGGTGTGAGCAGGTCCAGCGGCAGCCTCCAGCCTCCAGCCTCCAGCCTGAGGGCATATCTGTGTGTACAGCCAGTGGCGCTGCTGGTGGTGGGGACTCCCCTGAGCCGGTCCCAGTGTCTTTTTCCCAGCACCATTCCCACCCAGGTAGCCTAGGAAACTCCGACTTCCCACACAGCCTCCATTCCTGGAGCTAGACAATAAATAATTCTTTCCATAATTCCTTTAATAATTTAAAGGAATATTTAAATGTTCCTTTAACAATTCCTTCTCTGCTTCAATTACCCTGAGCCGAGTTCTGTCGCCTCCCACTGAGAACCTTAAGTGGATCTTTCCTCCATCAGTACATGCTCCTGTTTGACATGAAAATGTTGACAGACGTTTTTCTGTGTGATCTAAAAGAGGGCACGTGTGGGTTTCCTGGCCTCACACAGTCGGTGATGAAAGCAGAGCTGCCTAGTGATCAGCTGACATGTGATCAGTTGCAATGATGGAATTTTAAGGTCAATGTTGTGCTGGGTTTCTTCTCAAGCTCATCTTTTCTGCTTAAGGATAAAATGTGAGATAAATGCATCTCCGTGTGGGTCTGGACCTCTCCATGCTGCTCTGTCTTGTCTGTGGGTGTTTGACAGAGATGGAAAGACCCACAGACCAGCCTGCCAACACTATCTGTCAATGGGGGTGCCACCTTCACTGCCCTCTCCTTCCCATGAGCCTTAGACCAAATCACCCTCCAAAATCTCCAACCGTAGGAAAATCTTGAATCTAAACTAATCCCTTCACACTTGAAATGCTTACAATTTATCTGGGTGTGGTGGCTCACGCCTGTAATCCCAGCACTTTGGGAAGCTGAGACAGGCAGACGGCTCGAGGTGAGGAGTTCTAAACCAGCCTGAATAACGTGGTGAAACCCTGTCTCTACAAAAATTAAAAAAAAAAAAAAGCTGCAGTGGTGGCATGCACCTGTGGTCCCAGCTACTTGGGAGGCCTAGGTGGGAGGATCACTTGAACCTGGGAGTTTGAAGCTGCAGTGAACCAAGATTGCACCACTGCACTCCAGCCTGGGCAAGAGAGAAGGCTGTCTCAAAACAAACAAAAATCAAACGTGAAATAAAATGCTTACTGTTGGCCTCCCTTCTCTGCAGAGGTCCAGATGAGGGGCCTCTCATCAAAGTGGTAACTGGACCACACAAACCGGTCCGTCCCTCGGGGAGAGCGGGTGCGCCCTTCCCTCAGAGTGCGCCCTTCCCTCCGGGTGCGCCCTGTGGGGCGTGTGTGGCCTCCCTACTCACTGCTCCTTCTTCACCACACCCTTCCTGGTGCGTCCTTTCCCGGCCCCTGTTGGTCAAGGGATCACTTGCCCACTGTCTGCTGAGTTCTGGTCACTTGTCTTCCCTCTTGAGCTTGGTCAACAGACCAGGAGGAGGGTACAGGATGGTCCCATGACCCCCCTAAACATTTCTAGGACACAAACCAAAAATCCCGAGGGGAGAAGAAGGACCCTAGTTGGGCCTCGGACAGCTGACCTGGTGCCTGGCACCCCACGGTGGAATGGTGCGGTCTCACGTGGCTGTGTGCTTCTCAGCGAGGCAGGCAAGGCTGGGGAGGGAGTGGGTACAAGTGAGCATGTGTGTGAGTGTATGGGAGTGTGACTAAGTGTTAGTGTGTGTCTGAGTGTGAGTATATGTGATTGTGTGTCTGAGTGTGTGAGCATTAGCATGTGTGATTGTGTATGTGTGTCTGTGAGTGTGTGTGTGTCTGAGGATGAGTATATGTGACTGAGTGTGTATGTGTGTCTGAGTGTTAGGGTATGTGTGTCTGACTGTAAGTATGTATTTGTGTGTCTGAGTATGTGTGACTGAGTGTGTATATGTGTCTGAGTGTTTGTGTGTGTCTGCATGATAGTGTGTGTCTGTGTGTCTGAGGGTTAGTGTGTTTCTCAGTGTTACTGTGTGGGAGTGTGTTTGAGTGTGAGCGGGTGTCTGCATGTTAGTGCGTGTCTGAGTGTGTGTCTGAGGGTTAGTGTGTCTGAGGGTTAGTTTGTGTCTCAGTGTTAGTGTGTGGGAGTCTGAGTGTGAGTGGGTGTCTGAGCATTAGTATATGTCCGAGTGTGAGTGTGTCTGAGTGCATGTATCTGTTAGTGTGCAAGTGTATGAGCGTGAGTGTGTGCATGCTGGGAAGAGGCATGGGCTAGGACCAAAATACTTTCCCAGAGGGGAGTAAATAATAGCACAGCTCACCTATCAGTTCTGCTACCTTAAGCAATTATGCATTTTCATTCTTCAGCCGCTTTCACACACACACACACACACACACACACACACACACACACACACCATGAAGCCTCTTCTGAGCTCTCCTGGCAAGGTTGGGCTCCCTGCTGCCCCCACACCCCCTCACTTACACCAAGGTCTCTCTCCTGACTGGAATGTTTGGGGTGAGAGCCGCTCCTTTGTCCTATTTGCACCAGCGTCGGCTGCACGTGTTGGGAAGTGTGACCCCCGCCTCCAGCAGACCCCGGGACAACCTCCCGTTTGCACAGGGGTCCACTCCTAATCTTCTGGAGCTGGCATCATAGGAGACGACCAATCTCTCCTGAAAAGCCTTGCACAGTACCATGATCCATAAAACTAGGAGAGTGTGACAGAACGCTCTGAATTTAGAGCCAGAAAATCTTCATTCAAGTCCTTCATGTGGCCTTGGGCAAATGACCTCACCTTTCTGAGCCTGTATCCTCAAACATGTCTTGCCATCTCTTAAGGTCAGTGTGCGGTTTAAGAATAAATCACTCTTAAAAAGGCTTTGCATCATGCTTGGGGCACTTCGGCTATTCAAGAACCTCACACCGCATAAAGAGAGCTGCATTCTGTGTGGCCCTTGGGGGACTTTTCAAGCAGAGAGAAACAGCAGTTTCACAGGTAAGAATCAGGAAGGCTGTGCAGGCTGGGAAGATGGAGAGGGAGCCTTGAACGCAGCAGTGATGTTGGGGCACAGGGCAGGGCAAGGTTAGGTGTGCAACTGACTTTAAACTTTCCTTTCCAGCTCCCCTGGACGGGAGTTAGTATTAGAATCACAAGTCAGAGTGCAATTGGGATTACAGAGCTCTCCCAATTCTAGTCACTCTGCTCAGGTACAGTCACCTAAACACAGTAATTGTCTCAGTCCAGAACACATCCATTCACACATGCACACACACTCCCCATGTGTGCACACATATGTATATGCACACCCCACATGTACACACATATGGACATCCCCAAATGTGCATGCACACATGTGTGAGCACACAAATATACACACATACACTTATGCACACATATACACACACACATACATATATGCTCCTGGAACCCACTGCAGAGTCTGAAGAGAGATTGTTGACTCGGGGAGTATCACCGTGTAGGGAAACAAGGCAAAAGAAATCTGAGGACCCCTAGTCTGACCAGGAGCTGTGGCCAGCCAGAAAATCTTATTTGGAGATCGTGAATAAAGAAGTCTTGATGACTGAGATGAGGGCACCCGTCTCCACCAAAGGCACCTGTCGGGTGGTCCCATCCCTGCCAGGCGGTCCCATCGCTGGCATGCCCCTGTGCTCCAGGGCTGTGTGAGCTCCCGGCTGCCGGCAGCGCCTGCACTCAGATCTGACGGGACCTTGGGGCACAGCTCCGTGGCCCTTGCAGTGACTGCCCTCTTTTTCTCCCTCCTGCAGCCTCAGCGTGTTCCTCCTACTGCTCACACCCCGCCCTTCACCCTGGATGATCTGAGTGTGCAAAACCTGGTTGTGAGTTCCCACAGACCCCTCCACTGCACCTCCCCGAGGCTCCGGCAACAGCAGCTGAAGTCTCCATGACTGAATTCACAGAGAGCAGAGACTGTGCTCAGGCCTTCACCCCAGGACTTCTGTGTTGTATGAGACCTGCTAGTGATGCTGCTTAAAGTTCTTCAGAAATGGTCCTTTGACAGATTCTGATTGCAAATGGTCTCCCTACCGACACTTAGCACAACTTCCTCATTGTAAAATCCAGTTCAGATTGCAGTTGAAGATCATAAACTGTCTGTTTCACTTTGCAAAGTATGCGGTGTCTATAGTAACACAAACACAGGTTCCTGTGCCTAGGCTCTTCTTTATTGTGTATTTATTACCCACTTTCTCTGAGCGGGATTGATTCACTTCTCAGGCCCTTGGTGGATGGCTTAACATTAGGAGCATCCCGGGAATTGATGCTCTCTTCCTAAGTGGAAAACTATGGACCCATTTCCGGCTCGTGGGTGGGAAATGGAGGTCTGCTGGCGGCCCTTGTCTCTTGCCTTCCCCTCCTGTCACTGGCTGGAACATGTGTTTGATGCCTGGAGTTCAGCAGCCCTGTTGAAACTGTGAGGTGACTGGCAGGGGTCAGGAGGAAGGCAAACTCACTAGTGACGGCGGACGCTGTGTGCACTCCGCTGCCCTCCGGCTCCGCCGTCCACTCACCTCCACTGGCTCTGTGCCCCAAGACCCTGGCCTCCATGGCTGGCATCCACAGGCTTCCCAATACTCTGGCCTCCAGGTGGGTTCAGTCACAGCAGAAGTTGGGAGGTGCGGCAGGAGGCTGGAGAAGCCCGAGCCTGGCGTCCAGCTCCCTCCCTGGCCGAGCCAGCCTCTCCAGGAAGCACCACCCCTTTCCGGTGGCTCCTGGTTGCTCACAGGACTGGATGCTGCTGATCCTAAGGACTGTGTGTGTGTTGGGGGGGGGGGGGCATTGTGTTGGCATCTGCAGGGAAAGCCCTGGGAGCATGTGGCCCTGCAGCTGTTACCGGGACCCGCAGAGCTCCTGGCATACAGCAACTGCTCAAGCCGTGTCTGCTCCGGAACAAGTGTGGGAATAAGCCATGTCCAGATTCTTTGTTTTAGAAAGAAGGCACTGATATGGGTTAGCTGTGTCCCCACCCAAATCTCACCTTGAATTGTAATCACCCCCACATCAGGGGTGGGGCCAGGAGGAGATAATTGAATCAAGGGGTGGGTTCCCTCATACTGTAATCATGGTAGGGAATAAGTCTCGTGAGAGCTGATGGTTTTATAAAAAGGAGTTCCCCTCCATGCGCTCTCTTGCCTGCTGCCATGTAAGATGTGACTTTGCTCCTCCTTTGTCGTCTGACACGATTGTGAGGCCCCCGCAGCCATGTCAATTAAACCTCTTTCCTTTATAAATTACCCAGGCTTGGGTATGTCTTTATGAACAGCATGAGAACACACTAATCCAGGCACCTAGGCCAGTGGGGGAAAGGGCCTCTCCATAGTCACACAGCAAAGGATAGCAGAGGAGGACCCAGCCTGGTCTCCTGACACCTCCTCCGGGGACATCCCCACTCCCCTCCCCACCCCGGCCTCTTATCTTCTACCCAGGCTGAGATCACAGCTTCCACCAACAGAAACTGGGGCAGGAGCTGTGGTAGACACTGGAGCTGGCTTCATTTGTGACCTCATCCTGAAAACAAACCCTCATTCATAACTTTCCTATGAAGAAATCAAAACTTTACATCCAGAAGAGTTTCAACCCAAAGTGCTGGGTTTGCACTCAGCGGTGGAAGCCTGAAGTGGGTCCATTCTATTTCCTGCTGGAAGAGGCTGTTGTAAAGTTTTGTCTACTCTAGGCTTGATACAAAGGCGGGGTTAGGGAATGGGGAGGGAGCTGTTGTTTTTCTGCTCGCCCCTTTCCGAGCAGGCCCCTTTTAACAATGCATCTCGGCTTCATGGTCTGTAAAGTGGGGATGATAACAGAATCCACTTGGTTGGGTTGTTGTGCAGAGTGGAGCTGACATACGCCAAGAATTTAGGGTCATCCCCGGCACAGAGCAAGGCCCATCCATGTGCTTGCCATTAAAAATAGTAAAAAAGAATGAACCCATGAGTGCCCCCGAGGCAGCTCTGACGACAGAAACATCCAAGCTAATGAAGACGTGTGGTTAGATGAGAAGTTCGGGTCCGGAAACTGTCTCCGTCGTGTACGTCAGGCAGGTTCTTAGGTGCAAGCCACAGAAACAGCTGATTTAAGCCAATATGAGCCTAACTGAAAGGTTAGCGTGTGACTCACACAGCTGCCGGAAAACTCCAGAAACGAGGGAGAGGCCAAGCAACGGCAGCACCTGGAGCCCAGCCAGGGGCCTGGGGGCAGCAATAGTGCCGCTCCAGGGCCAGCACGCGTCAGGCCTGGGCACGGCTCTGGTGCCACTGACCTACTGCTCTCGGAGAGGGGACGACGCCACCTCCAAAGCCAAGGACACTGGCGGTTTGCCTTGTGCCCCCAGCTTCCCCTTCAGAGCTGGCCCTGTGTGCTGTTGGCTGAGTCTGGGTGCTGTGCACATGCCCAGGGCAGCTGGGAGGTCTGCACCTCCCCAAGATTCACCTTGCCAGGCCAGCAGGGGGGTCAGGGCTGGGAGCTGAGCGTCAAGCCTCTGCTTCATTGCATGGTCTCAAGTAGGTCGCTTTTGTCTGGTTGGTTTTCTAAGGCAGAGGAAAATGCACCGTAGACACTGTAGAGATTATGCAATTTCATATGCGGTTTGTTTTCTTTATTACTTTCCTTATAAGCCATGACAGTGCATTCGGAACGTGTTGCTTTTATGACAGTGAACAAACAGCGATGCACGGGTTGAAATACGCAGGGACTCTGCTCCACGGCTTCAAGGCAGAATGCGTGCGGATGGCAGACTCCCAGCCTCCCTCTCCAAAGACCTCCACGTGCTGGCACCAGGAGTGAAGGGCAGGGCAGGGAAACAAAAGCAGAGGTCATTTCACAGCGGGGGTGGCAGCAGATGCAAATGTCCCCTGATCTGCAGGTGGGACTATTGGCACCCAAATGTGTCACATTTATAGAAATTAAACATAGGCCGGGAGTGGTGGCTCATGCCTGTAACCCCAGCACTTTGGGAGGCTGAGGTGGGCTGATTGCCTGAGAGTTTGCCAGCAGCCTGGCCAACATGGCGAAACCCTGTAATCCCAGCTACTCAGGAGGCTGAGGCAGGAGAGTCACTTGAACCCGGGAGGTGGAGGTTGCAGTGAGCCAAGATCGCGACGTTGCACTCTCGTCTGAATGACAGGAGCACAACTCCGCCTCAAATAAAATAACATAAAATAAAATAAACAGAATGCCGAGTTCCACCAGGCAGAGTCACATCAACAGCCACTATTTCCCACTCATCATTCAGGTGAGAAAAACTCTTCTCTTGTCATCGCAAAACATCTGTTCTGACAAACCCAAAAGAAACTTCTTGAATCGTAGCAACTTAACGTATTTCCCAGCCACAGAAAAGATTTCCACCTGCGCGATTTGGTGTAAAGGTAACGCCAGAAAAGCAGAGGGTGCTAAGGAGTCTAGGAAGCCACGGTTTCTTACCAGCCCCTTCCACTGATAGGCCTGGCTTTTGATCTCACTGATTTTCAATCCCAATATGCAAATGAAGAATAATGTATCAGGAGAGTCTTTATAGGAACAGGATTGATCTTCGATTATCATCATAGAAGAGACCAATTAGAGAAATAATTTTAAGGCAATTTTAAGATACTTATTTTTTCAGCAAAGTATATAAATGTTCTTATCCTTCAATTGATTATGAATGTATTTATATTCTCAGAAAGCAAAAGGACAAAATAAAACAAATGTCACACTGGGTCAAAACCATCATTCTGTTTTTGACAGGAGTCCCGAGGGATATTTGGTAGAAGAGTATGCTGTAATTACTATGGCCAAGGCGCTACTCCAGATACTCAGTTTTCTATAAGACATGGATTTACTTAAACCTTTCTTGAATGAACTTATTTTTCTTACTTTATGTAACAAATTAAAAAATGTAAACATTTTACTGTAAAGAGGCCTAAAACCTTTTTTAAGATTGAATATATTCCTGTCTTAAAGGAAAAATGAGTTAACAATCAATTCCACTCTCAAAGGAAATGATAAAGCTATACTTCATTCAAATGAAAAGGTTGACAGGGTGTGGTGGCTCACACCTGTAATCCCGGCACTTTCAGGAGGCCAAGGCGAGCCCCGATTTTGGGTGTGGACATCACTGAGGGTCCCTTCTACATCATGGAGTCCAGGAGGAGCCAATAGTGACTTTACAGTTCACAACCAGACACTACCTTCCCAAGTGGTAAAGGCCGAGTTCGGCGGGGATTGATCCTGTAGGGGTCAGGACCCCTGGATACCAGGGGATGAGAGGGACCCTCACCTTTGTAGTTTCCAAAAGTCCCACAAGCCCAGTCTAATGGTGAGAGATATGTCAGACACACACAGCTGTGGGACATTCTGTGACACACCCGCCCAGTCCCCCTGAAAACTGCCAAGGTCCTGAGAAGGGAAAGCCAAGTACCCACCCCAGAGCAGAGGTGGCCAGGGGGACACAGAACTCCTCCTGGATGGAACCCCGGAACAGAAGAACCCAGGCAACCCAAACAGAGGCCAGAGTGCAGATGACCGCCTGCACCAGTACTGGCTTCGTAGTTTTGACAAATGTCCTACAGCACAGTGGGTCATGCCTGTCACCACAGCACTTTGGAAGGACGAGGCAGGAGGATCACATGAGCCTAGGAGCTCGAGACCAGTCTGGGCAATATAGTGAGACCTCATCTCTACAAAATATCTTTTAAAAATTAGCTGAGTGTGGTGGCATGTGCCTGTAGTCTCAGCTGCTTGGGAGGCTGAGGTAGGAGGATCACCTGAGTCTGGGAGGGTGAGGCGTTAGTGAGCTGTGATCATACTACTGCCCTCCAGCTTGGGTGATAGAGTGATAGAGCTAGACCTTATCTCAAAAAAAAAAAATAAAATAAAGTAACATCAGGGGAAACTGAAGATGTATCTTTTCAACTTTTCTATAAATCTAAAGTTATCTCAAAATGAAGAGACTTTTTAAAAGCTACCAGAGGAAGACAAGTAGATTACTACAAAGGAACAAAATGAGACCGAATTCCCACCCATAGGAACAAAACGATGACAAAATAACATATTCAAAGGTGTGAGGGAAGTAGCTGCCAGCCCCCAGCGTTGCATCCGGCCGAATTCGCACGCATGTGAGGGTGAGACTAAAAAGATTTTCAGATGTTTGAAAACCCTTGAGGGTTTATCAGCTATGGCTGCTCTCTGAAATAACACAGAACGCATTTGACCAAGATAAGAAACAACCCAAAGTGGGTGGTGAGGCACAGAGTCCTGGCAAGCGGTGGAAGTTTGGCTGTGAAAAATAACAGAGGCCAATTGATGGCGGTTGTTAAACATGATATAAACCAGCACCTGGTCACCCAAAGAGGAGGGGTTGCTCCCTGCCGCGAGGGAGGGGCCGAGGCCCTTGGGGTATCTGGGAGGAGGCCGGGGTGGCACACATCTGGTCACCCCACCCCTCTGACTGGAGCAGCGCTCTCCTAGCTCAGCTCTACAAGTGGCAGGTGCTGATTTGGGACCACAGAGTGCCCGGATACAGGAGCAAGCTGCTGTTTCAAGTTGCCATTGGCTTCTGGTTCAGCTGGTATCACAGTAAAAGCAGAATTCCTACTGCAAAAAGTCTGTTTCCTTTGTGGGGAAGGGACGGGGTGGAGTGGGGAGGGCCTTGCATGGCCCCTGGGTTACTCAGCGCTGATGGAGAGGCGGAGGCTCTGGGTCCGATCCGCTCTGCCTGAGGATGGAGAAAGCTGCCCCACCCTGACTGCACGCCATAGTTTGTTTTGTGCTGCTCTAACAGAATGTCTGGGACTGGGTAATTTATAAAGAACAGAGATTGGTTTTGTAAGAAACCAGCTCTAAGGGCTGGGAAGGCCAAGGCTGAGGGTCTTGTGACTTTTGGGGGCCTTCATGCTGCATCATCCCATGAGCAGAAGACAGAAGACAAGAGAGCATGAGAGAGAGACAGAACAGGGGAAGCTGAACCGGCTTTTATAATGAAGTCACTCCCACACTAACAGGCACAATCCCCCAGGGATTAATCCATTCTCTTGATGAGGACATTAATCTATTCTCAAGGGTGACGTCTTATAAGCTAATCACCTCTTAAATGTCCCGCCTCTCAACATTGCTGCCATGGGGCTTAGGTTTCCAACATACGAGCTTTGAGAGACACATTCAAACCATAGCACAGTGTGATATTGACTGGGGAGAGCGGCCAGGTGAGCGGGGGAGAATGCCCAAAGGTCCACCTGTCTTGCTTTTTTTCTGCCCCTCAGTGTATGTTTTCTTTTTTACAATGTAATTCTCATCAATTTCCTATAAACCCTCAGTAAAAATGTCTTATCTGGCTAGGCGCGGTGGCTCAAGCCTGTAATCCCAGCACTTTGGGAGGTCAAGGCGGGTGGATCACAAGGTCAGGAGATCGAGACCATCCTGGCCAACATGGTGAAATCCTAAAGTCTATCTTTAGTCTCTACTAAAGATAGAAAATAGCTGGGTGTGGTAGCAGGCACCTGTAGTTTCAGCTACTCGGGAGGCTGAGGCAGGAGAATTACTTGAACTAGGAGTCAGAGGTTGCAGTGAGTTGAGATTGCCCCATTGCATTCCAGCCTGGCAACAGAGTGAGACCCTGTTTCTAAATAAATAAATAAGTAACTTATCTGTGAGAATCTGAGTGTGTTGTGTTTTCAGGAATGAAGACGGGTGAGCTTGCTGAGATGTGGGGTAAGAGGCATTTCGAGGGGGACAAGCACAGCTGGCAGTGGGGAGGGGTCCTGGGACAGGGGTGGCTTCCCTGAGAATGGGCAGAAAGATTTGCAGAAGGAACCCTGGTCAAATGCTGCACCTCCCTTATTCATGAAAGAAGGTCTGGATTAGGTTATTTGGCAAGTTGAGAAGATGATCGGCCGGGCAGGGTGGCTCACACCTGTAATCCCAGCACTTTGGGAGGCTGAGGTGGAAGGATCGCTTGAGCACAGGAGTTTGAGATCAGCCTGGGCAACACAGCAAGACCCTGCCTCTATAAAATATAAATTAATAAAATGGTGGCAGGTAGGAGGGCTGGAGAGCTTTAGGGTATGTGGATCATTTATGAAACAGGTGTCAGCATTTCATTAGAAAGAGGTTTCCTAGATTTACTTTTTAAACACGTAAACCATGCTAAGATTCTTTCTTAAAGCCCATGAATAGATTCAGCCCTGGAGAGAATCCCAAGCTCACTGGAAGGAGGAAACAAAAATATTTTTGAGAGCTAAAGGTGCCAGAAAGTTCGAGAAACTGATTTGCTGCTTTCCCTCCCAAACGGAACATTTCTGGTTGAACAGTGAGTTTTTCCATTTGGTCTTTCCCTGCCTTCTTCTATGTGGAAACAAGCTTTTAAATGTAGGGCACTCAATATGGAATCAAGACTACAGAAGTTGATCCCATGCCAGCTCTGGAACACTCAACGCTCTTGAAAATAAATCAGTAGTTTGCTTTTCTCAATTGAGGTTGAACAGAGAGTACATTTTGTTAAAATGTCAGTAACATCTGTGTTGCAACCCAGTCATTGACAACAAACACCACTGTGTCGTTGACATCAGACCCCATGCCTGGAGTCGCACGTACCTCCATCTATGCCGACCAATGCTTCCTGCCTGCAACACACCACCATGTCAAAGACCTCTCCCCTGAGACAGCATTCGCATTTGGGTTATCGACCTATGAACACACTGTCAGGCCTCAAATCCTGGGCCTGAAGGACTGTGGAAAGGGAAAGAGGAATCCTGTCTTTCCCCCACTCTTTGGTCCAGTTGACCCCACCTAACATTGGTTTGGAGCAAAGCAACTCCAAGCTCCAGGGAGCACTGAGCATCATTCCAGGAGAAATTCTGAGCACCTCTTTGTGCCAGGTGTTGTGGGAACCCAAAGATGACTAGGACATAAATCCTGCTTTAAGAGGATTTACAGTTCAGCAGGAGACAAATATTCCTAATACCAGTTAATGAGTTCATAAGAATCAAAGGAAGCATGGTAGCAGGCCAGGTGCAGTGGCGCACACCTGTAATCCAAGTATTTTGGGAGGCCGAGGCAGGCAAATTGCTTGAGCCCAGAAGTTTGAGGACAGCCTGGGCACACTGGCAAAACCCCGTCACTATAAAAGACACAAAAATTAGCCAGGTATGGCGGCACGTGTCTGTGATTCCAGCTACTCAGGAGGCTGAGGTGGGAGAATCACCTGAGCCTGGGAGATTGCGTTGCAGTGAGTTGAAATTGCGCCATTGCACTACAGCCCAGGCGACAGAGTAAGACCCTGTCTTGAAAAAAAAAAAGTGTGGCAGCAATCATGAGTGGGAAAAGCCGTCTCCTTCCAAGGGGACCAAGGTAAGGCAGTTGAGCTGTACCTTGGATAATGTCACAGTTCTCATGAGCCTCATTTCTAGCAACACAATTTTAAATTAATAAATGTTAATTAAATCTAATTTTTGCATAGTAATATATCACAATATATAGGAAAATGGACACACACCTATCCTACCACGTAATGCCTTATGATCACTAAGCATTCCCCGACGTCATTCCTCTAAGCCAGCTCCCTGAGAGCAGAAACTGAGACGGCATCTCTGCACCTGAGCACCTGACGAAGCATCCAGCCTCAAGGTCGCAGCCAGTCGTGTGCTGATGGAGTGTTCCATTATCTTCAATACACAAGCATGTCAGGTGATTCAGATGCTCCATGGTTCACGGGCTCCCCTGATTTCCCAGTTCACAAGGAAATACACTGCAGATGAGGATTTTCAAAATCCTCTCCCGAACGGGCCTACCAAGGTCTGAAGGAAAGAGAGCCAGGGAAAAGGGAGATGAGACGGAGAGAAGACACCTTGATGTATGTTTCTGATGAATGTTTTTCTGTAGAAGTCTAGAAAGTTTTTTTTCCTCGATCAAGGTTAAAACTAAATACTTACTAAAATAAATAAATAAAACAAATCCAAATAAAATACTAAAATAAAATAAATCAAAATAAAATCCTTATTAAAATAAATAAAATTCCTAAATAATGCTCACGTTCTCAGGAGAGACAAAAGAAAACACACGAGGCAAGCTGTGTCATTTGTGACACGGGGGGGTGGGGGGGTGGGGGGGTGGGGGGGTGGGGGGGCGAGCAGGTTCCAGGGTCTCCAGGCTCTCTGCACGCACTGCCTTCCCGGCCGGGCCGCAGGACCGGTCTGCGAGCTGGGGACTCTTTTCTCCTTTTGCTCAATCATGGGAGCACCGAGGCACTGGAGATGAAAGCGCTTTCCAAAGGCACATGCTTTCTACCGTACAACAATTCCATGAAGATGGTGGGGATCGGGTGAGCTGGTGAGGGAATCCAGCTGCCGCAGATGTTCAGTTCAGCACAGAAGAACTTAGTATGCTTACTACGCAAGCACAAGCTATGAAAATATTTCCAGCCTTATTTAAATTTCCTCAATATGCTTTCAAGGGAAATAGTTTTATTTAGATAATTCTTTAAAGACTTAATGCAATAAAAATGTATATACCTTACACCTTTTTGTAAAAATGGTTAAAATATCCAAAGCCAACAATGAGTATCTGATTCCTGGAGGGAGAAATGGTCCTAAACATTATCTCATGACTTTTTTTTTTTTTTTTTTTTTTTTTGAGACATTTTCGCTCTGTCACCCAGGCTGGAGTGCAGTGGCTCGATCTTGGTTCACTGCAACCTCCGCCTCCCAGGTTCAAGCAATTCTCCTGCCTCAGCCTCCCGAGTAGCTGGGATTACAGGCATGCCCCACCACACCCAGCTGATTTTTTGTATTTTTAGTAGAGATAGGGTTTCACCATGTTGGCCACACTGGTCTTGAACTCCTGATCTCAGGTGATCTGCCTGCTTTGGCCTCCCAAAGAGCTGAGATTACAGGCGTGAGCCACTGCTCCCGGGCTATCTGATGACTTCTTAAGTTGTTTACTTATGTTTAAGGAACTTGTAGTTCAAAGAAGCATATGACCTCTTCCAGTCACGAGTTGAGTGGCCAAGTCACAACCAGAACTCAGAATCCCTGACTCAAGGGCCACACCCTGCCACACACACTGCAGCAAGAAGTCAAGTCAGGGTCTCTGATGACCACAGGGAGAAGGCGTTTTCTCCTGGTGTGTGGACAGTTCTACAGAGCCCATACAGCCAGACATTGATAGAGACCGCTGTGCTAACAGCCCAGCCCCGTGTACCCCGCAGCCCTCCAAAGAAGTCGGCCCAGGGTCCACCTGCTTCTCCCTCAATGCTGTTGAGCCTTGCTTCATGATTTGGAAACCCTGTTATTAGGCTTATATAAATTACGGTTGTGACGTCTGCTATGTCTTCCTGATAAATACACCCTTTCATTACGAAACACCTGTCGCTGTCTCCGGGAAGGCTCCGTCTTCAGGGATCTTATCTGATATTCACAAAGCTCCTCCGGCCTTCTTCCCACTGCTATTTGCACAGTCTGCCTTTTCCATCTTTTCTTTCAGCTTCTCTGCCTAGCACTGCGTCTTGCATTTTTATCCACTCTGAGTATCTCTGCCTTCTCTTTGGAAAGTGTAATCCACCGCACATAATGTGACCTTCCTACGGCTCGGGGTCTTCCATGTGGCTATTTGGCTTCTGTTTGTCCCTTGGTTCCCTTGTTGCTGCTCTTTTCTTCTTTTGCCTTCTTTTGAGTTGATTGACTTTTTTTACAATCCCATTTTTATTTACCTATGGGCTTTTTATTTATTGGCTTTTTAAGGCATATTTTGTAATTTTTCTTTTACCATGGCAAAACACACATGACATAAAATTTGCCAAATGGTTCAAACCGTGTGTAAAGTGTGGAATTCAGTCGCACTACATGCACTCACAACGTTGTGCAGCCACCACCACCACGTGTGTCCGAACGTTTACACCACGCCATCATAATCTCCATCCTTTTGGCACCTTTGTTTCAGTGGTTGCTTTAGCCGATGCAATATGTATCCTTAGCTGGCCCTCGTCTAGTTAGTTCATATGGCTTCACTTCACATAACCCTAAGAACTTTGCAACGAGAAAAGGTCCATCTACCACCCACTTGCTAGTGGCAGATATGTTACCTCCACAGACATATAAACCACATGAAGTGTTACAGTTGTTATATAAACAGCCACGGGGTTCTAGATAAATTAAGAGGAAGCGAAGGTAGGTAAGCACCCACAGAGCCCTCCCACGGGCTTTCGCTGCTGCCTCTCGGGGGGACTCTAGACCCTTCGAGTCTTCCTAGCACTTTGCAGCTAAAGCTCCGGAAGCCATGGTCCAGGCTGCGGTTTTCACAGCACCCACAGTGAGCCCCGCCAGCGGCTGTCAGTCAAGAGTGGTTCCAAAGGGTGGTCAGCCTCCCCATCGTGCAGCATTTGGGAAGCTTGTCTCTGAAACTGACGTGGTTGATCCCAAGCTGGTTCTGAAGTTCATGTGCAGTAAGAGAAACATTTGAAACAGAATATTATTTATAAAGCCAGAGAATGATCTTACATTCTTGCAGTCAATACATTTTATTCTGAAGCCAGGGGGACACAGGGCTTTGGTGCACCAGCAAGGTTCTAAGGACCTCACTGTGATTCTAGAAGTTATTTCAGAAAACGAAAATAAGCAACCTGCCTGCACACCGAAAGATGAAATGACCAGAGAAAGCAGATTAATCAATAAGCCCCTGGGAAAGCCAGGGCAACGTCACAGATGGGCTACAGCACTAAGTCTTTTCATTCAACAGCATTTACTTATAACATAATTATAATAATAAGTATAATTATTATATTATATAAGTAAAATAATTATAATAAGAAGTTATAATGTGGATGAGAAAAAAATAGTTCCAGGCAGGGGCCACTGTCTGTGTGGAATTTGCACGTTCTCTCCGCGTGCTGTGGGTTTTCTCCAGGTATCCCGGGTTCCTCCCACATCCCAAAGCCATGCACGTGAGGCTCACTGGCCTGTCCCTGTCTGAGGGCATGAGTGAGCGTGCCCTGCCATGAGATGCCCTCCTCTCCAGGACTGTTGTCAGCCTTGGTCCTGAGCTGCCTGGATGGGCTCAGCCCCTGCCTCTCCGAACTGGAATAAGCAGGTTGGAAAATGAACGGAAGCATACAAATTATTGTCAAACCAAAATTCGTAAAGCCTGCGGTGATCACACAGAGATGTAGGACAATACCTGATGTGGTAAGAAAGTGTCCAGAGACCTGAGAATTGGCTCTAGTTTGTTTTGAAACTGCATGGCAGGAGGAGGCACTTCAGAGCTTTGGCCTGGCCAACGTTAACCTTGAATCTAATGCAGCGCCTCCACGACCCCGTCACTCACCGATTCACCAGAAATCAGGTCATGATCTTTCTTTCCCTTCCTTCCTTCCTCTCTCTCTTTTTCTTTCTTTCCTTTCTTTCTCTCTCTCTCTCTTTCATTTGTTCATGTGCTGTTCGTTCGTTCTTTTTCCTGAGATGGAGTCTCACTCTGTCACCAGGCTGGAGTGCGTTGGCACAATCTTGGCTCACTGCAACTGCCCCCTCCCTTGTTCAAGCGATTCTCCTGCCTCAGCCTCCCGAGTAGCTGGGAATACAAGTGCCCACCACCATTCCCAGTGAATTTTTGTATTTTTAGTAGAGATGGGGTTTCACCATGTTGGCCAGGATGGTCTCTATCTTTTGGCCTTGTGATCTGCTGGCCTCGGCCTCCCAAAATGCTGGGATTACAGGCAGGAGACACGGTCCCGGGCCGATCTTACTTTCTTAAACGCACCTAGAGCTCACATATATTTCAGTGTTTCATATTAGAAGAGCTCTGGTCTTTATTTAGAAGTCTGGTGATGTTTTTGTGGCCAGAACGATACCGTAGGGATGTAACTCTTGTTTATATCATTAGCCTATGGAGAAATTGATTTTTGATATGCATCGTTTCACTTAAAGAACCAATAGACAACACCAAGTGAGGTCTCACCATGTAGATGTGTACACTGTGGAGTGAGTGTGGTCGTCCCGGCAGGGGACACTGGGTGCCCAGCAGGGCTGCCTGTGAGTCTGCATGACAAGAATGTGTATCTATTGCAGAGACATTAGCTTTCTCCACTCTTATCTCCAGGGACCTGTGCACAGCTGGAGAGAAGCCTGTGCTCACCTCAGGGTCTCCCCCACATGGGGCGGCATCCGTCTCCACCTCCAGCCCCATTGCTGGTGGCACCTGTTGAATTAATCACAGCAGCCACTTCCCTTTTCCTCGACAAATGCTCTCACCCCTGACTCGGTCATCTGACAAAGGATTTCCTCCACTGCTTACTTTGCTGCTCCTGTCTTCTATACCCCATCTTATGCTGCAGGCTTATTTTATTTTATTTTATTTTACTTTCCGGTCTGAAGAGGCCTGTGACTCTGTACCCCCTGTCCTAAGATACCGCGTTCTCTCAGTAATCCTCTCTTTTTTGCACCTTGAAAAACCTCTTTCTGCTGGTTCCAAACTTTCTGACTTTCTTTAGCTTAGAGGAATTAGATGAAGGCTTCTTTCTTGAAGAGCGGTTTCGAAATCTCCCTCCCATGTATAAGAAACCAGTTAATTATTTTAACTCAGCCTATTTGGGAAGGAAAAAAATGTGTTTCTCTTTTTTTTCAAAAGTGCCTACTACAACATCATATTTACCAAAAACATGTAGTAATTGTTCAGTATTGTTGAGGATAAGAAGACTCCTTTGACAGCACTGCTCTTCATTGCCTAAAAAAGACAAAGAGTGGTAAATTCAGCATTTTCAAGGAATATTTATCAAGTTCCATCTAAAAAGAACTCCCAACGGTTAATGTACACACAAATCACCAGGGGGCTACTCGCCATTCGGGTTCCAGTGCTGGGGTCTGCGTGGGGCCCCAGGCTCTGCTTTCTCAGTGATCCCACAGGGTGTGGACCTTTAGACCAGGACCACATTCGGAGCAGGCCCCAGGCAGGCTTCTGGTGTCTGGCACACTAAACCATGCCCCCGTCCACTTTCGAGAACACAGAATTTTCGAGGTGCTTCTTATTCTTGGATTCTGACTTGTAGACTCAGTGTGAATGGGACAACATTTCACCACCACATTTGTTGCAGCCGTCACTGTGACCTCCATACACAGCACTGGTTATAACAAAGTGTGTCAACACAAAATCAGCTCAGCTTGCTTTTGTTACTAGCAGTTTTAAAATAAGACAGTGCTCTCAATAAACAGGATAGGTCAGTTCACTGGAGCTGGATTTACCTTGCTTTTGCAGGGTATTCAGCTTTGCTAAATAACAGTTGAATCTAGCCAATGAAATTCTTCTTTCCTTTTTTGCACTAAGTAAAATCTTTCAAATTGCTAACTAGGCTGTTATAATTAAGTATTGGACTGATTTCCTCATCAGATACAGGAGTGCTGGGCCAGGCTCATCCTTCCCTACACACTGGAGCATTGTTGTTCTCTGGGCAGAGGGTCACACCCAAAGGGAGAGAATCATCAGGAGGTGAGGTGTGTGGGTACCATGTGACTTCTTTGCAGGAACAGATGACCTCTACCTCTAAGCGAGAGGAGACAACCTCCAGTGTAACCTGTTTTACCTGGAGCCATGTATCAGCCTCCAATGTGACCCACTCAGCAGCAGTGCAGTGGGAAAATTCACATCATAAACCTTACAACCAGGCTTGCTGCTGTTCACCTACCTGCCATTCTTTGCTTCTGGATCGCAATGGCATGGGGTGGGGAGGGGTGGTGATTTTGCTCAGATTTGCTGAGTTCTCTTAGCTCTGTCGTACACACACTTCCTTAATTATGTACATATGGGACGTTCTAGTAAGAGTAACACACTAAGGAAAAAGACTGCTACTGAATACTTAAAAGCACAAACAGTTTAAGGGTTTCTTGTTAAAGCACAGCTTAAGATGTTTTATGTGAGCTTTGATTAAAATAAAATAGGGAAACAGGAAATCATTGTGAACAGAAAGCAGGACAAGAGCCATTCGTCCCACAAGCCACGGACGGGGGCTGGTGATGCCCTGATGAATGATGGCACCCTGTGCCCATGGGAGGAAGTGGAGGAGTCTGTCCAGAGGCAGCACCCCCAGGGCATCTGATCCAGAGAGAGAAGCCAGGCTGGAGGATCACGCATGAGAATTTCACCATACTTAGCTGAGTGTGCAACTGGGTTATTTTATCAGAAGACAGTGCTGGAATGGATCCTAAGGGAAAGGTGTGTGCACACTTAGCACACATATTTGTTGCAGCTTTGTTTAGGATACTGACAAGTATGAAATGGTCTAGAAATGCCCAATGATATCAGATAGGTAAGAAATCTGTCACACACACACACACACACACACACACACACACACACCCCTATATAGCCAGTAAAAATGTTGTTGAGAAGGTTTTGTTTTATTTGAGACAGAGTCTTGCTCTGTCACTCAGGCTGGAGTGCAGTGGCACAATCTCAGCTCACTGCAACCTCTGTCTCCTGGGTTCAGGTGATTCTGATGCCTCACCCTCCCGAGTAGCTGGGATTATAGGCATGCCACTATGCCCAGCTATTTTTAGTAGAGACGGGGTTTCACCATGTTGGCCAGGTTGGTCTCCAACTCCTGACCTCAAGTGATCCACCAGCCTCAGCCTCCCAGAGTGCTGGGATTAACAGGCATACGCCACTGTGCCTGGCCTGAAGTTTCTGCTTTCAACCAGGTTTTTGTGAAATTAGAAGGGGAAGATTCTGTCCTCACAGTGGTTATATTGAGTGGTTATATCAGAGAGACCAGGCGGCACCTAGACCTATTCAGCGTCTCTAGCACAGTGCCCGGAGCACAGGAGGAGCTCCAGGGATGAGAGCAGCAGGGCTGCAGGGAGCCGGGCTGTGGACTCAGGAGGCTGGATCCGAATCCCTGCTCTGCCTTCAGCATTGTCACAGCTTTGGGCACACTGCTGGCTTCGGAACTCCATTTCTTCACATTCTTCGCCAGATAGAGATAACTCTCTTCTTTCTGGTGCTGTGATGTTGAGTAACACAGATCATATAGGGTGTCTATACTTTGGGTGGTAGCCAGGGACGATGCGGCTGAGGCATGACACGGCCACACAGGTGGCAGGCCCCTGGCCCCGCCACCCCTCGCTCCTTCCTGCTCCGTGCTCCATGCTCCCTCCCAGTTCTGGAGGGTGGAAGGCCGAAAGCAAGGCGTTTCCAGGGCCCCGCTCTCTGTGAGGGCCCCAGGGGACGATCCTTCCTTACTCCTTCTGGCCTCTGGTGGCTCCCGGCAAACCGTGCCACGCCTCCGCCTCTGTCCTCACCCGGCTTTTCCTGCTTGTCTCTCTCCGGGGTTTACCTCCTCGTCTAAGACGGAAACAGTCAGGAGGGATGCAGTGCCCACCCTCCCCCAGCGGGCCCTCGTCTTAACTCATCACACCTCCAATGAGTCTATTTCCAAATGAGCTCACATTCGGAGTTCCCGGAAGGACAGGAATTTGGGGGGACACCCAGCGTACCCCCTCTGCCACTGCTATCTGCTGCCCTCACTCCCCAGGGACTCAGACAACTGACACATAGTGCGTCTCCACATCCCAAACCTGTCACTGGCCTGAAGACATATGTCTACCCAAGCATGACTCATCCCAGGCCTGGCCTCTGGGTTCCCTGACCTCCTCGGCCCTGGTGACTCACTCCACACCACTCCAGCCACCCAATCCCAGGCTCCTCATGGGGACTGCCGCCACCAGCAGTGGCTCTCCCCTGAAGCCATGTGCCCACATCGCCTCCTCCTGCCCAGGCTCTTGCCTCCAGATCCCCCATCCAGTAATGAATCTGTGGGAATTGCGTTTTATCAGGCAACAAACATCTCTGCCCCTGTGGGGCTAACATCCAGTGCCCACACAGTGCAATCTCTGCACACCGGCCCTTCTCCTGTGGGGCCCTCTTCGTCTTGGCATACGCCTTTCACCTCCATTTCACCTAACCCAGAGTCCATGACGCCACCAGCTGCCTGCCACCAACCTGCATTCTGCAGCTCCACTGTCCCTCCTTGGCACCACCAGGAAAAACCCAATTCCAGATGCCCCTTGAATGTTCTGCCATTGCCACCCAGCCTGGAGAGCCACAGAGAAGAACTGCCAGGCCACCCTGCAGATTGGGCCCCGTGACGTCGCCGTCACAGACCTCCACCAGGCACTCCACACCAAGGGGTGCACACTCCCAGTTTCCCATCACTCCTGTCTCCCTCTTAACTCAGGAGCTCTCCTCCTTCCGAAACAAAAGAAACCCCCTGAGGGGTAGACGCTGCACCCACCCCCCATGCCCACCCATCTCTCCCACCTGCTTCCTCAGTAGACGCTGTGCCTGCCTGGGAGCCCCGCCCAGGCTGTGGTCCTAGACACCCTCCCTGCACCCAATGTACTCCTCAGGGAACTCACTCTCCACTGCCCCCTCTCACTCCCTCTTCCTCAATCTTCCTACTGGATCCATCAGCGTTTATATTTGTTCACATCTCTCTCACTTTTAAAACAAAACAGGCTGGGCACGGTGGCTCACTCCTGTAATGCCAGCATTTTGGGAGGCCGAGGCGGATGGATCGCGTGGGAACAAGAGCACAAGACCAGCCTGACCAACATGGCAAAATCCCGTCTCTACAAAAATACAAAACTTGGCCAGGCGTGGTGGCAGGCACCTGTCATCCCAAGTGGGAGGGTGAGGAGGGAGAATCACTTGAACTCAGGAGGTGGAGGTTGCAGTGAGCTAAGATCATGCCACTGCACTCCAGCCTGGGTGACAGTGAGACTCTGTCTACAAACAAACAAACAAACAAACAAACAAAACTCCTTTCCCATCTCTCTCCTCCAGCTTCCATCACCTCTCCCCTCCTTCTCACCGCCAGACCGCTTCCACAGGGATCTCCACTGGCAGCCTCATTTTCCTTATCTCAGGGAAGCCCACCTTCCCCTGTGATTCAGGCCACTCTCACCGAGCTTCCTGCCGACCACATCACAGGACGCCCGGACATGATTGGGTCTGGGTCTTGCATGCCCTGGGTGATGCTTTCTCCTTTCCCGAACATCCCTCCCTGGATTTCTTGGCCACACACTTTCTTCCTATCTTACCGGACCTTCCGCCAGTGCCCCTGGCAGCCCCTTTCCTCTGCTCCAGCCTCAGGGCTGTGCGAGGCTCACCGACTTCTCCCCCCACCGTCTGCCTTGGCTCACCCTCCACTCCAGTGCAGAATCACCGTCTGCAGTGGTCTCTGAGATGGAGTCGCCAACAGCTCTTCACACTGGAAGGGAGTCTCTCTGCCAGTCACAACTCCTCCACTCCCCTTTCCAGCGATCAATATAGGCACAGACAGTCTGACCAACTGGACTTGCAGAAGCAGCTCTGGGCTCTTCTCACCACTTAGGGCTCTGACGAGAAGCCCACTGTGGACTGTGCAGTCTGGCTGTCCCATCAGCTGCAGTGAGAGGCTGAGCTCAGTCATGTGCCGCGTTAACAACGGCGTACTTTCTGAGAAACGCATCGTTTGGAGAGTTTGTCGTATGGACACCATTGAGTGCGTTTACATAACTCTGGACAGTAGAGCCCACTGCACACCTGGGCTGGAGGGCGCACCTAGTACAGCTGTGCAGCCTGTGACTGCACTGCATACCGAGGCAGGTAGAACACCGTGATAAGGACGTGTGCATCTAAACACAGCCAGACGCAGAAGAGGTTCCGTAAGAATGCGGTGTTACACGGGACGGCCATCGAATGTGCTGTCTCTCGTGGATGGAAACGTCACGATGCAGCGTGTGACTGCACAAACATCAGGAAAACTGCAGGAGTTCATGAAGGAGGGGTAAATTGGGGCCAATAAGAGACAGAAAAGAGAGAGCTAGCAGATACATTTCTTTCCTTTTCCCCCAAAGGACTGTTCTGGCAAGCCATGATAGGTCTCCACAGCCTGTATGGAAGGTACCCTGTGTGACCAGCAACCAGATGTTACAGAGCAGCCATGGTCAGCTCGGTGAGGTGATCTTCACCATGCCTTTTCCTTCACTGCCTCACTCGGCTCTTTCTCTCACTCTTGGGGAACCGCACTCACTTGGCAAGTACGCTAAAGCACCTCCCATCGTAGACAAACACTATTCCGCTTTTGAAAATGATGACATACCCCTTCACATCCACTGAGATGGGTAGAATCAAAAGTCAGTGGCAATAAGCGTTGCTGAGGATGTGGAGAAACCAGAATCCCCATGCCCTGCTGATGGAGGTTGAGAATCATGCTGCTGCTCTGGAAAGAGTCCAGCAGTTCCTCAAATGATTAAACACAGAGCCACTGTGTGACCCAGCAATGGCACTCCTAGTAATAGTACCCAAGAAAAATGAAGAGATACATCCACATGGAATTTGTACACATTTATAGCAACATTATTCATAATAGCCAAACAGTGAAAACAACCCAAATGTCCATCAGCTGGTGAATGGATAAACAAAATGTGGTCTATCCATACAATGGAGTACTACTCAACCATCAAAAAGGATGAAGTGCTGACATATGCTATGACATCGATGAAACTGGAGAACATTATGTCATATTATGCAATTTCATTCATATAAAAGTCCAGAACAGGAAAGCCGCAGAGACAGGAATAGATCAGGGGATGCCAAAGGCTGGGGGTAAGGGAGCAGTAACTAAGGCATATGAAGGTCTTTTCTGGGGTGGTGAAGATGTTCTAAAGCGAACTGCAGTGATGTGCAACTCTGTGGATAGACTGAAAACCACTGAATTCGCAGTTTAAATGGGTGAATTGCACAACGCAGGAATTGGCGCTCACTAACGCTGTTAAACAATGGCGTAGTCCATATTGATTGCCTTTGAAAGATGTTCATGACCACTTAAGAACGGGATCCACTAATGTGAAGTCTGAACCTATTTTTGTTCTTTTAAATAGACACATGTATGCATAGGAAAAATATGTGGAAATGCACACCCCAAAACATTAACAGTGGTCATCTCTAGGTGGTAGGATTATAAATAATTTCTTTTTCTTTTCTTTTCTTTTTTTTTTTTTTTGAGTTGGAGTCTCGCTCTGTCACCCAGGCTGGAGTGCAATGGTGCCATCGTAGCTCACTGCAACCTCCTCCTTCTGGGTTCAAGCGATTCTCCTGCCTCAGCCTCCGGAGTAGCTGGGATGACAGGCACACGCCACACATCCAGCTAATTTTTGTATTTTTAGTAAAGACCAGGTTTCGCCATATTGGCCAGGCTGGTCTTGAACTCCTAACCTCATGATCCACCCACCTTGGCCTTCCAAAGTGTTGGGATTACAGGTGTGAGCCACCTCACCCGGAAGATGATTTCTTTAAAATATATTTTTCCACAATGTTTTACAATGACCATGGGACACTTTTATATAAATATATATATATATATTTGGTAATCCACTTTACCTTGAGTATTTCTTACAAATGATTATTATTAGAATAAAAAATCAGCAAGAACAGACTAAAGGCAAGATTGCTCACCACGCGACACCTCCAAGTCCCCAGGCCCCCCACGAGCGCATGACTCTTCCACATCCAAAAGAGCTGCAGCACTCCTGCTGTCCCTTTCACCAGACCGTTTGGCACAGAGGCCACCACTGAGGGTTAGGGATTTGAGAAGGCAGGGCCAGGTGTTTAGCTCAACAACTGTCAACCTTTCTGGAGTAAGGCCACATCTGTGATGATTCCCTTATAGTGGGGCAATTAAGAACTAAACGGGGCCATCACAAGCACGTTTCCCTAAATGCTTAACTCAGAGTAGCTGACAGGGGCTGAAGAGAACGAACCCCATTACCTTCAACACACAACCCACAATTCACAGGGAAACGAAATCAGTAACAGCTTTGCTTGAGGATAAGCACATTTCAAACCCTGATAATCTTTGAATGTGGTTACTGACATGGAGGCTCTTCTTCAAGGGGGTAAACGCAAAGTCTCCCGCTATCTTTACCCCGGGCTGCATTCCCTCATGGGGCCAGACTCCATGGGCACCTGGGTAAACACACATTGGGAATGCAGTGACAATCTCTACCTAGGACTCAGAGGCCATGCTGATGGCCCTCGGCAGGTCCCCACGGGCATCCTTCCCACACGCCCACAGGACACCTTGGTGGGTGCGTCTGCAGCGGCCACACAGCCACAAGCTGCCTCTATGAGTCCAGGAGCTCCCATAGTTCATAAGGTCCCAGTACAGATGAGAGGAGCGGACAGAGTCAGAGAGGCTGGGTTGAAGTAACACTGGCTTATTAGGCAGACAAGAAAAGAAGATGAAGCCAATAGTCTTTAACAAACCAACTAGCTACAGGAATAGATAGCCCCTTTCCATTCTGGAGACAACACAGAAATCTATTAATATTAAACACTGTTGTGAGGCAGGCACCTGCACACAGGGGTATAGCGTTGGAAATACCGGGGTAGTCTGCAGGGCCAGGCAGAATGGCAGGAAAAAAAAGCCAGAGAAATCCAAACACGTCTTGGACCCCAGAAGACAGACGTACTGATTTCCGTGATGTCAAGAGCCCAGCGTAGAGCAGCTGGACAGGTCGCTAAGAGCTTTCACTTCTGCTTACTGGGTCTCACACACCTGGATAAACCAGTCATTGAAAGCTGACCTGCTAAAGGGAGGCTTTCGGCACGTGCTGGTGTTTCCTAATTGAATGGGTGGCTCGCCTGCATCTCAGGGCCGGGGCTGCCATGCAGACGCGTCTGGGTGAGGTCAGCAGCTTCATTTAGTGTGCGGGACAGCTGACAGTACAGGCTTCTGAAGGGTGCCCTGTCCATGAGGCAGCACCCCACTGTACAGATGGTCACCCTTCAGCTCACCAGGCTCCTAGCGCGCGACAGTGGGCGCCTTATTTTTCTGATTACAGACAAGTCTTCTAGGTGACTGCGCTGATACACCTATCTGGGTGTGTGATCCTCCAGCACTTAGGCAAGGGGGAGTGCGAACAGTCACAACAGTGCAAACTGCCATGTTCCATGAAGTCAGACCTGCCTGGAGTCCTCGGGAACGTGTACAATGGTTAACGGGGCTCGAGAGGCGTCCGCTTGGAGGGTGAGAACGCGACTCTGCTGTGCAGAGGGACCGCCGAGGACCACACCCCCACTTCGGTGTCATCCTCAGGAAGTGCGATCGGATGCCCGCCAATGTCGCCCCCAAAGGGACTCAGAGCAGTCCCAGCTCAGGAAGACGTCTTTCGTTTAACCTTCTGGCTCAGAGCCACAGCCCCAGGCTGAGGATGCCACATCCACGGCGTGACTCAAGTTTCCGAGCCTGCAGGGTCCCCGGGCGGCGCGGCCGAGAGCACAGCTTCCCCCGCGGCCCCTGCGCATCCGCACGGGGCAGAGCCGCAGCCTTCCCGCCGCCAGCGCTCCACACGGCCCGGATTTGGGCTCGGAGCCGGCACGGGCCCGCCCTCAGTCGGCGACCCGAGGGGCGACCACGACGGAGGCGGGGCCCTTCTGACACGTGGCCGCGATTTTATCTGCTCCTGGGGGGCGCGGGTGGTTTGCTCTCCAGGCTGAGCAAAGCCCACGAGGGGCCGAGGAGAGCCCCCGCCGCCGCGAGCCCGCCCTGGAGCCGCGCAGGGGCCGGCGCCGCCCGGGATGCCCGCGCGCGGGAGACCCGCCGCCGCCAGGCGCGGCCCGGAACACCCGGCGAGGGGGGCGGGGAGCGGGGAGCCGCGGCGCCGGCCCGAAGCCCCGCCCCCGCCCGGCCGGACCGCCCCGCCCACGCCCCCGCTCCCCGGCAGCCCCGCCGCCGCCGGCTCGTCCCGCTCGGGCCCGCGTGCCCCGCGGCCGCCGCGCGCCCCACCGGCACAGCCGAGCCTCCCGCCCGAGCGCGCGCGGGCCGGCGGTGGCGTGTGGGCACGTCATATGGGCCGCCCGCCTCCCATTGGCTGCGGCCGCCTCACCAGACCGCGTGTGGACGGGCGCGCGGGCGGGGCGGGGCGAGCTCTGGCCACGCCCCTGGGCGGCGCGCGCGGGCGGCGGGTAGGCCGGGCGGCGTCACGTGACGCGGGCTCCGGGTCCCGCCATATAAGCCCGCGCGCCCCGCCAGGCGCCGCGGCCGCAGTTGGGGCCGTCCCGGGCCGCGACTCCTCCTTCCCCGCTGCCCCGCCTCCGCTCGGAGCGCCGCGGGCGGGCGCCCCTCAGCCAGGTACGCGGCGGGCCGGGGCGGGGGTCGCGGGCGGGGTTTGGCCTCGCCGCAGCCGGTCCTCCCCGGAGGTGGGCGCCCGCGGGCCGGGGGCGCCGCTCGCCGTGAGCGCGGGGCCCGTCCGCAGCCGGCCCTGGGCGGGCGCGCGGGTGCCTGACCCCGGGTGCCGGGGTCCGCGGCCGGCGGGGCCTTCCGAGTGAACTTGATGACCCCCTTCTTCCAGGAAGCGCCTCTCGGACGCGGGTGACCGATGCCCAGGCTGCACGACCACTTCTGGAGCTGCTCCTGTGCGCACGGCGGGAGGCGCCGAGGCCCCCCGCGAGCCAGCGCCGCGGGGCTGGCGGCCAGAGTGGGGGAGATGATCAACGCCTCCGTGTCCGGGCCCTCCCGGCTGGCGGCCCGCGGTGCCTCGGACGCCGACCCCGCGCCCGGGGCCCGCGGCGCTGCGCTGAGCGGACCCGAGCCCGGAGGCCCCCGCCCCAACACCTGGCATCATCGCCTGGTGCAGAGGAGCCTCGTGCTCTTCTCGGTCGGGGTGGTCCTAGCCCTGGTGCTCAACCTGCTGCAGATCCAGAGGAATGTCACCCTCTTCCCCGAGGAGGTGATCGCCACCATCTTCTCCTCCGCCTGGTGGGTCCCTCCCTGCTGCGGGACGGCAGCTGGTGAGTACCCCTCCTGGTTCTGCTGCAGGTAAAAAGGCTGTCTTTTCAGCCTGTAGGAAACCTGTATTGGAAACTGGAACTACCCACAGATCGAAAGTGTGCATATCCAGCCCTGGATTTAGAGAAAGGAAGGAGAGGGGGAGAGGACAGCACCCCGAGGGCGGGTTCGGGCCACCACTGTCTGAAGTTTGAGGAGGCACAGGGATGGAGATGAGGCGGGGAGATAATGGGCTGTTCCAGCAGATGCTGTGCCAAGCCGACTGCGGGCCCTTCCCTCCTGGTGTCCGGGTACAGCCCCAGCTGTCATCCCGCGCCAGCCGCCCCGGATTGGCCGCCTGGGGAACTGGTGAGCAGCGGGACTGAATGGCCATTGGTCGCGGCAGCAAACATGCTACCCGGCTGCATAACTGAAAACAAACCCGTCACATGTGTTCAGGAGGCGGTTGCCAGGGGAGCAACTTCTCAGCACTTCCTTTTGCCCGGTCGCTGAGTAAACTGTGGTCTGAAGCAAACTGTTTACCCCCTGAACTGTTAGAGCTCTGAGATTACATTCTTAAGGAGAAGAGTAACCCCTTTAGGGCGTTTAGATTTTCATACACCCGAGCGGTAGCATAGATGCTGTACAACGCAACACAAGGTCAGTCTGAACTGCGTACCGGGGACCGGGGATGCTGGCTATCTTTAGCAGAATTTCTTGGCTGTCATTGAACCGCTTTAACAGCAGTATTGAGTTGATCTTGGCCCAGCAGGTCACTTACTGCTTCTGTAGTCACACAGCATTTGATTATTTAACAAACTTTTGTCGGCTGCTTTCTGCAGCCTCAAAAACTCTACAAGCTGTTGAAATAGTAATACAAAAGTGAGCACCGCAGGCCCCTGTCCTTAAGCCGCTTAGAGTCTGGTAGGGAAAACAAACGAGTGCGTAAGTGACCACAGTGCAGGGAGCATCCTGCTGGCTTTGTAGCTGACACATGTCAGCTGACTGTTGACCAGAGGCTTCCTGCGCTTTGCTGTGTTCTTTCCTTACAGCAGTGCGCTGTGGAGCTTCATTTATAGATGTGGAAACTGAGTCACAGGTTAAGTCCCATCCAAGGATGCACAGGTAGGAAGTGGCCCAGCCATTGTTGCCAGCTGTTCATGCTGCCTCAGCAGGCGTGTCTCCTGCGCTGTGGAAACACATTGCCTCAGTTGACCCACTGGAGACAGCGAGCAGCGAAGAGTTTTGTAAGAGAGGGCTGTGTGTTCCAGAACTAGGACGTGCGTCTGTGGTCATTAAGTAGTGGGTAGAATGTTTTTGTCTTTGTTCTCAGAGAGATGGGACCCACTTTTGTTTTCTGAAACACTCGTATGTGGCTGTGCTGATTGAACATTTTTTGAGAAGTATATCTAGATCTAAAATTCTGTGTTTCATATACATTTGGCAGAATCGTTTCTTTCCTTGAACCAAAAACTTGATCTTAGAAATGAAATAGTTTGCAACTGAAGCCTCAGGGATTTCTAGGAATATCTGGACAATTTCTCATACTCGATTTTCTTTTTTAAACTATCAGCCAAGAGCATAAGTAAAATATTTCATAGTATATATATATATTTTACCTATTTAGTTTTTAACCTTAAAAGGTAAGATTAAGCTATAGTGAGTGAAGTAAAATTAATTTGGGAGGGGTTTGTTTTTCAAAACTCTGAAATTAGAACATAATTAAGTATAATAACTTGAAAACTGAACATTTTTTATCTGGATGTTTGACTAAACTGTGTTTCTTGTTTCTCAGTTGAATCTGCAATGTGTATTTCTCACACTAGACTCGGGGGGAAACAATGGCAGGGCTCTTGGTCCTTGGCTACGGCTTCCAGCGACCCTTGTGTCCCCGAATCCAGCCCCAGCAGGCCGGCATCCCCACCCCCCACCACAGACATTCATTCCCACCTTCATCATTGCCATATGCCTTCTCTCTGGAATCCCATTCCTTCCCACCTGTCCGCATTCCAAGTTCATGTCTATGAAGAACTTCCTAACTGTTCCAGACCGCAGTGATCTCTTCTCTGTGTCCCAGTTACGTAACCCTCATAATTTTACACATGAGAACACAAACACGCAGGGCCATGTCCCATCAGAGGGCAGGTCGGGCTTAGAGGCCGACTTTTCTCTTCTTGGTCTGGTGCTCTTTCCGCAGCGTGGGGCTTGACTGGGCAGGAATCAGATAGAGAGGAGAGAAGCCCGTGTGGGGCTATCTCTCTCCATCCTTGCCCACGAGCGTGTACGCACAGTAGGTGCTCAGTGTCTTGTACAGTACATGCTAGAACCCCGAAAATCGACTCCAGGGCCACTCTAGGGGCATGTGACCCAGACCGTCAAAGTTGCATCAGCAAATGCGTATCTCATCACATGCCCAGTCCCAGTGTGGGGTGGTGGCAGGAGTGTCAGCTGTGCTGTGCAGGGAGTGGACAGATGCCAGCCTTTTCATTGTAACGTAGAAATCACACTGCATGAAAAGACATAGTGAACTACATGGTCATTTAAGTTCTGTGTGCTTTAGGCAAATGTGGCTATTAAATATAAGGTTACATATTGCTCATATTCATATGAATAGCCTCTGCTTGATTCATTTCTTTGTTTGCTAAGAGATATTCAGCTACACTAAATAATAGTGATTTTAAAAAACTTTTCAAAACAGTACAGTTTCGTGGGGGTGGTACTCAGAGAACAGGAATATAAAGTCAATCTTAGTCATGAAGTTGTAGCTGATAGTATTTTCTGGGAGAAGGACTGGTTTGAGTGATGTGCTGTGTTACTAATGAGCACGTTGAAATTCTGGAACTTAAGCCTGCTGTGTTCTAACTGTCATCTTTTTTTAAACAGCTGTTGTTGGCCTACTGTACCCCTGTATCGACAGTCACCTTGGAGAACCCCACAAGTTTAAGAGAGAATGGGCCAGTGTCATGCGCTGCATAGCTGTTTTTGTTGGCATTAACCACGCCAGTGCTGTATCCTTCAGTTTCTGTGCTGTCTAGAGTATCTTTTTAGGTTATATATTGAAGCGTTTGTTTTGTCATTTTTAATGAGTATTTCATATTCATACAGTATATTCAAATGACCCCATGTCATAATGCAACCATGACGGTGGCACCTGCCCATTTCAGATTACTAAAAAGAGAAAGAAGAACGGGGGCTATAGATGACTTCGTCGTTAAATATTTTGTTTTATGGTCAAAATGATGACAGAATTTTATATATAGCTTTCAGCAAGTTCATTCTTACGGTTAAGTTTGTGACTCAGTGATGCCAGGGAGATTTCAGGTGATCTTAATGATTACTATAACCTCTTATCCAACAAATCCTTTCTTTAGCTCACTACACGGTTTTTATGGGCAGTTAATTATTTGTGATACAATAATTTTTTTTAAAACCATGTTTTTAACCCTTGTGTGTGTGTGTGTGTGTGTGTGTGTGTGTGTGTAAGTGTTTTTGATCTTACCAAGAATCATTGAACTTTTCCTTAACTTTTGCATCACCAGAAATTGGATTTTGCCAATAATGTCCAGCTGTCCTTGACTTTAGCAGCTCTGTCTTTGGGTCTTTGGTGGACGTTTGATCGTTCCAGAAGTGGCCTTGGGCTTGGGATCACTATAGCTTTTCTAGCTACTCTGATCACTCAGTTTCTCGTGTATAATGGTGTCTATCAGTAAGTGTGTTTTTTCAAATATTGTCTTTGGAAAACACTTAACTTTCATAAAAACATCCATAAAGCTTAGATATTTTTATATTTTATTTGGTTTTTATATGGAATGATATAGAGTTAGGCATGAAATTCTCAAAAATGCTTCTCTTCATAACTTAATGCAAAGGAAAACCAAGTAGTAGCAGTTACAACAATCCATTCGAATATTAACATTGGTAACATGTCGTTGCTGATACATTCTGCATATCCCCATTACAGAGGACCTTTGATGCAGAATTGAGCCAGGTGAAATGGACTGCTAAGGCACAGTTTCTTCTCTTGCTCCAGGTACACGTCCCCAGACTTCCTCTATATTCGTTCCTGGCTCCCCTGTATATTTTTCTCAGGCGGCGTCACAGTGGGCAACATAGGACGACAGTTAGCTATGGTAAGTGAAACGATCATATCATCTTCTCAAACTTCCGGCTTTTTACCTTGATAGAATTATTTGACATGATACATTCAAATCTGTGTTTATATATTCTAGTTCAGATTCAAGTGACAATAACTGAGGAAAGCGTGTATTTAAAAACATAGGTAATGATACCCAGGTAAAGGTTCATAGATACGTAAACTCATCCTATTTTATCTAGAGAGGAACCAGAGCTCTCGCACTGCCCCTTTGAACTGCAGGTGTGTTCACTGTTCTGAATTTTCGTAACTTCTGTAGTAAGCAGTACAGAAAGTGACTGGTGGCTCCAGTGAATGGCGTATGAGTGTCCCCTCCTCCGTCACCATCGGAAGCAGATCTGGATGTCCTCATGCAGTGACACTTTGCTCCCTAAGCACCTGTCCCCAAATGTTTCTTTTCATAAAATCAGAGTGGATGCAGATGGTGCTGACCTCTTAGTCCACAGCCAAGCAAATGGAGCTGAGGCTTCAGACTCTTTCTCAGGCCAGGGCAGGGCCTGGTTCAGGCAGGCAGCACCCTTCTGTGGGGCAGGTGGCCCTGGGCATGGAGAAGCGGTGACGAGAACACTGCTGCACGTGGCTGGGTCACCACGTAGACGGACGTCCTGCCTGCGCCTTGCACCTGTGCTTGCTGCAGGAGAAAGCAGCCCTGCCCTGAAAAGCTGCTCTCACAGCCCCGCTGAGGGAGCTGGAAAGGCAGATGAACTCCAGGATGGCGTCAGCAGTTTTCGTTAGTTAAAAATTGGCATCTGAGCACTTTAATCTAAAAAAAATAGAGGTGGACTTTTATATGTTATTTTGAGTTGACTTTGGCAGGCTGAAATAAAGTGAATTAAAAAAAAAAAATCTAGAGCTCTTGCTCTTGGAGATAAGCTCTGGGACTGTCTCGGAAAACTTCCCTTGGTACCTCATGCTATTTTTAAAACGGCACATTTATTTTTCCCAGCTGATACCCTTCTGTGAGGAGTTGAAATTGAAGGCCACTTGGCTGTTTCACAAAAGCAGAAGTAATTGCAAGTGGAATTTGTGGCATTCCACTGGTTACTGAGTCTCTACTGCCAGATTTCTCATGATGGAGAAGAAATGACTCTGCTTGTCCTTTTTTTTGAGACAGAGCTCACTGCGTCACCCAGACTGGTACCATCACAGCTCACTGTAACCTTGAACTCCTGGGCTCAAGCAGTCCTCCCGTCTCAGCCTTCTGAGTAGCTGGAATTACAGGCATATGCCACCATGCCTGGCTAATTTTTTTATTTTTTGTAGAGATGGTATCTCCCTGTGTTGTCCAGGCTGGGCCTGAACTCGAGGGCTCTGGTGATCCTCCCACCTTGGCCGCCTAAAGCAGTGGGATTATAGGTGTGAGCCTGGCCTTGCTTTTTTCAATATTAAAAATCTGGTTGGATGGTCCCACATGAAAATAGCGCATTGCTCCTGCGGATTCACCTTCATCACTGTTAAGTCTTCAGAGGAGAGCTAGGCAAGTCCATCACTGCTTTCTTACTTTCAGTTTTTGTTTCAGTACTCTTTGGGAGAGAATTCCTAAGGTTTTTTAGAATAAAACTGCCCTCAACCAGATTGACTATTTATACATTATAATTAAAACTTGAATGACATTTAAAGAGTTGGTTATTTCTGTACAGTAGATTGATGCTGTTATATGTCAAGGCTTTTTAAATTAGTTTTAAGAAACAAGCATTATTTTGGTGGAGGAAGAAATTTCACAACATTCATAAGTTCTAAACATCTAGAAATAGTTGGAGGAGACATTTTCAGTTTTGAAGATAGTTTCATTAAGTAATTCCTGCTGTGCTCCTTGGATCCTTACAGAAAAAAATGTTAGGTAACTCAAAATAGGATAGTGGTATAGTTATAATGCTCCCAACTTCAGATTTCTTTTATCCTTTTTATTCTTTAAACTTAGGGGGAAATGTTTGGTTGTTCTTGCTGTTTCTTAAAACCTGCAGGAGAGAGGTCGCCACCCTGATCTCCTTCGCTCCTGGGCAGGCACATGAAACTGAACTCTCAGGGCTCTAAGCCCAACCCCGCCTCCTGCTGTTTTTATTCATAAAAAACTTACCCTTACCTCTGGATCCCAACTATTCTTCTTTTTTCTCTTCAACATTAGAAAACTAATTTCCATCCATCAAACCCAGGGCGTGGCTCAGGGTCTTCACACTGCGGCCCTCTCCCTGGCGCTGCGTCCCTTCCCAGGACGTGACTCAGGGTCTTCACACTGCGGCCCTCTCCCTGGCGCTGCGTCCCTTCCCAGGACGTGGCTCAGGGTCTTCACACTGCGGCCCTCTCCCTGGCGCTGCGTCCCTTCCCAGGACGTGACTCAGGGTCTTCACACTGCGGCCCTCTCCCTGGCGCTGCGTCCCTTCCCAGGACGTGGCTCAGGGTCTTCACACTGCGGCCCTCTCCCTGGCGCTGCGTCCTTTCCTTAGGCTGTGCCCCTTGACATTCGCATTCATGGTGAGTATTTTCCCCCAGGGCAGCCTTCCCCACATTCCACTGTTACCCACAAAATGGAAGTGGCTGGATATTCTAGGGACCGTATCTAAGAGCTACTGGTTTAAGATCAAAACCTACACTAGGTCAGGCTTTGTGAAGGGAGATTTCGAGAGTGAAGTTGATGGCAGTCTGCAGGTGAGATTCAGAGGCTCAGTTCAGCACTGCGGCCAGCCTCGCCCAGATCCTCGCCCAGATCCAGTGTAACTGCAGGGTCTGTGTTTGGTGCTGATGGTTTTGCTCAGTGCACTTGACATCCTCTCATTCTTAGCTGTCTCAGTTCTCCAAAATGCCTTTGTTCTAACTTATGTTCCCTCCCTTAAAAAGAAACAGTTACTTGCAAGAATAACCATGCTCAAAAGTTACAAGTTGGCTTTGCTTAAAGTTCTATGGTTTCCTAGCTCTTTCTATGTGGTACTTCTCCCCCACATGCCATTGTCCTTTGTGTCCGAAAATACAGCAGAAACGTTTGTTATCAGCCCATATTTTTGTTGTTGTTGTTGTTTTGTTTTTTGTTTGTTTTTGAGACGAAATCTCGTCCTGTCCCAGGCTGGAGTGCAGTGGTGTGGTCTTGGCTCACTACAACCTTCACCTCCCAGGTTCAAGCAGTTTTCCTGCCTCAGCCTCCCGAGTAGCTGGGACTACAGGCACATGCCGCCACGCCTGGCTAATTTGTGTGTGTGTATGTATATTTTTAGTAGAGCTGGGGTTTCACTGTGTTAGCCAGATGGTCTCGGTCATCTGACCTCGTGATCCACCCACCTCAGTGGTTTCTGTTTGTTTTTGAGACAGAGTCTTGCCCTGTCACCCAGGCCGAAATGTAGTAGAACAATCTTGGCTCACTGCAACCTCTGCCTCCTGGGTTCAAGTGATTATCCTGCCTCAGCCTCCCGAGTAGCTGCGATTACAGGCACCCACCACCATGCCCAGCTAATTTTGTGTTTTTAGTAGAGATGGGGCTTTGCCATGTTGGCCAGGCTGGTCTTGAACTCCTGACTTCAGGTGATCTGCCCATCTCGGCCTCCCAAAGTGCTGGGATCACAGGCGTGAGCCACCTCACCCGGCCCAGCCTGTATGTTTAAAATAAAATAATGAGTCTGTAGCCATCAATTACGGAACTTGCAGTTGTTGCTGTTTGTAGCTTCAAGTCTTAAGAGTAGGCTTCCACTCTCGGCCCCACTGGGACACCTGGAAGTAGAGTCCCGCCCACCTGAGTGTTAGCTTGGGATTTAATTTGCTGTTCTGTGTTAGATTGGCCTGACTCAGCTGCTCATGATAATGATACTGTTACTGTTACTGAGGGCTTCCATTGATGGGCTGTTACTGCTGCACAGGAGGCACTGTGCTAAACATTTCCACCATTGGCCAGGGTAGTCCTCATAACACAACTCTTTGAAGTAGAAACTATCATTAGCCCGTTTTTAAATGGGGAAATTGCAGCTTAGGAAGATTAAACAACTTGGCCAGGTGGGTGGTGGAGGTGAACCTGGCAGCCTGCTTCTCATGAGTATACCACACTGCCCTTTCAACACATGGCTAGCACCTGCCTTCAGCTGCATGTAGGCTCACAGCAGCCTGCGTTGGCGTCTGGGTTGCCATTGAAAATATGTCCCTGTTAGGCAGTGCTGCTGGAAGTCCCCATGCCGCCCTTCAGGTCCCCCTGGGCTGGGTGCCATTCCCCTCTGGCGTCTGTGTGTTCTTAGCTAAGGCCAGGCCTCACTGGCCTCCGTAGACCGTGGATTCTAAAAGTCTAGTCCCCGTTTGTTTGTCTGCACATTTGTGAACAGGTAGTAAAACACCGTGACCGATTTTATTTCCAAGTTGCTGGCAAGAGTTTGCTCTTTTGTCTTCTCGTTGAAGTTTGTATAGAACCCTTCCAGTGTTCATATTTAACTATTGGCAGTGCTTTCACGCGCCAGTTCCTGGAAGCATATGTGTTTGCTACAAGGTCTTACTGTGTGTCCAGGGTAGTCACTGGCATACCAAAGCCCCTGGGTGACTTGACCCAGACTCGTGACTTTACCTGTCTGTTCAGATGAGAGGATCTCAGGGTTTTCTGGATGAGTAATCTCCTTTGTTGCTGAAGGTGATGAGCTCAGCTCCCTTTAAAGTGAACAGAGGACAATTAAGTAACAGGGGAAGGCACGATTCTGAGGGGAAAAAATGTGTACAGAGGTTTCTCCTTGCCCTCTAGCAGCAGCTCTGCGGCCTCAGGAAGGTCACATAATCTCTTTGGGTCTGCTGCTTTATCAGTGAGACACTGTGGTCTATTGAGAATCTGCCCTGCAGTGCCTGATCATAGTAGTAACTGTAGTGGCTACCTCTCAGAAGCTCTGCGAGGGTCAAAGGAGAAAGAACATGTAGAAAGGATTCCCAAACTGCGAAGCTCTGTGTGAACCGAGGGCAGAGTTACAGTTATTCAGTATTACAAAGCGTGACCTACTTCCAACATGTTTCAACAAACTGCTGCTAAGGTGGGTTATAACACAGGCCTCAGATACTAATAAAGGTCTGTGGCAGAAACCTCCCTTCAGATAAAGGCTCACTCCCTTAAATGCAATTGGAACTTTCAGGAACACCTGTCATACCATAAGCATCGCCATGCTTTGATAAAATTGGGTGTTTCCTTTCTATAGATATTAATTTAATCATGATTTCACCAATAACTTACACTTATCATAGGCTTTGTGTAGGGCCTAAGCAGTGTGATTTCAGTTCAGGCAGAGAATTCTCGTAACTTTGCAGGTGATGGCGCGGGAGCCGGGAGGGCTGCCAGAGCGGCCTTGGGCTCGAGGTCTCTCCTCATTTCCACGTCTCAATCCTGTTTCTTCCATCGAAGAAATTTTTAATCTTTCCCATGTTCAACCTACTTAATTGATAATTAAAATATTTATACATTTAGTGCTAACTTTCTCTTTTTTTTCTCTTTCTACACATAGGGTGTTCCTGAAAAGCCCCATAGTGATTGAGTCTTCAAAACCACCGATTCGGAGAGCGAGGAAGATTTTGGAAGAAAATCTGATTGTGAATTATGACAAAGATTATCTTTTTTCTTAATCTACTTAAATGGGGCTGACTGTACAAATGACTCCTGGAAAACAGTGTTCCCCTAGCCTGGAATAGGGAAGTGGAGAGATGACGACGCAGCCTGGGGTCCTGCCGTGCCTGGCCGCACTGGCGCCTGTCGGCCCCGGAGCGTTCTGCCTGGGCTGCGTGGCTCGGCAGGTGGCAGTTTCCCGAGTATTAGATTTCATTCATGTGATTCAGACAAGTTGCCATGTTTCAAAGCCTTGAACGAAGACTCACTCACCAACTCTCAGTTTTGTGTCAGTGCCCAGAGGAGGTAGGCTGATGGTGCTCAACAAACATGAAGTATGGTGTAATAGGAATCATATTTATCCAAAAGATTCTTAAAAATAGGGTTGTGTTTTAAAAAGAAGAAAAGCAGCAGCAGTGATAATGGAGAGGCGTGCTCTGAGTGGGGTCGCGGTGTGGCCACACCTCACAGTCACGCACGTTCATCCTGCAGTGGCGTGTTTTCACTCACACGTGCGTGTATCGGCAGTGAGTCGGCTGCGCTTTCCATGCCACCGTGGAAGTTTGTGTAGACAATCTTGCTGAGCAAAAGGCAGTGAAAAGTCATGGTTCCACACAGCGATATATTGGAATTTTCACCTCAGTTTATGAAGTTTATTTCGAAATCTATGATCATCTAAGAGTGAATACCTGTCCGCCATGTATTTCAATCTTAGTGAGCCAAATTTTTTAGTTGTTACTACAGAATAGAGGTGACTGGTCTTTTTCCACAGCCCTATGGAATTTGCAATCTGTGATTGCCTTGTAAAAAGGAGAGTGCGTATGTCACCGCATTGAACATGTGGTGTTCCTAAATATTCCATGATATTGGTGAGCACAATGTATTCATGAATGGCATAGACCATACCAGACCTAATTTGCAAGTATTGGGTCTTAAACTTCAAGTGCAATGTATATGAAAACCAATCTGAGCCTTGTATCTCTTAAATATTTATTTTTTTTAACGTAGAGATGTCGAGAGAAGGGTTCTCCATTTCAGTGCTGCATGGAGGAAACTGATTTCTTTCAGTTGTGAAGTTCCTTTCGTGTTACACCTTCCACGAACCCTCGACCTTTGAAATACTCCAGTTTTGTGGGTTTAGTAATTTTTACTTACAAATTTACCTTTTTGTATTTTGCGATTTACATGTGTTTGGGTTGTTTTAAATTCTGTGAAAGGGGCTTGATTAAAAGACTCCTTTTAAATGGTAGCCCCCAGTCAGCAGAATGGAAGCTTAGAGGAGCCCTCCTGTGAGCACTGGTCTTTGTGTTTGGTTTTGTGTATGTGATGATCTTTGCTGGGGTTTTTTTTTCTTGCTTTGTTTCAAGGGAAACGTCTTGGAGTAAATTTTAAGTTCCTGAAGCTAATTTGTTTTAGAGGAGGATTGTTTAAAAACCAGGACCATTCGGAACTTTGGAATGATCCCTTACAAATTTTCTGAACGTGAAAACAATTATTTCCGTGAAAAAAATTTACAATGAAGATGTTGGCGTTTATGAATAAACCAGAAGTTATTAGATGAAAGCAGTGAGTGAATCTTTACAACAGACTTGATCATGTACAAACAGTAAGTCTTTCCTAAACTGGAAGTCAATCTGTATCTGTTAGAAATAATGTAGCCCAAAAAATGTAAATCTGAAGATTTTTTTTGCCAGTAGTTTATAGCAAATCTATGAACCAAAGTGATTTGAGCTTGTAAAAATGTAAAATAGTATGAACAGAATTTGCACTATACCAGATTTGAACATCTAGTGAGATGCACATTCATACTAAGTTTTCAACATTGTGTTCTTTTTGCATTCGTTTTTTACTTTTATTAAAGGTTCAAAACCAAGTGTTGTATTTATGTTTGTTTGCTTTTTAAAAAAAAAAAAAAAAAAGGTGGGATGGTATTCTCTGTGCAGGACGTTAGAATCTGTAATGGAAAAATATTTTACCGTTCTTCAAATTTTACTGAATTTTAACACAACCTCTTGGGAAGTGTCATTTGAATCATCCCTCAGTACCTGCAGGGGATTGGTTCCAGGATGCCCCATGTATACCAGAATCTGCATACTCAAGTCTGGCATTTGGCCCTACAGAACCTGCATACCCAAAAAGTCAGCCCTCCGTATAGATGGGTTTCACATTCAGCAGATAAACCATGTTTGGTTGGAAAAACTCCGAGTGTAAGTGGACCCGGGTTTAAAGCCTGTGTTGCTTAAGGATCGACAGCATGCGTTTTCCTTATGGCGCAAAGTTAAATGCAGCGCAGGCTAAATGGAACCTGCCAACGTACCCTCCTCACCACAGGCACCCCATCTTCAAGCAGGAGGAGGAACAGGCTTGCCTGCCTCATCACGGCTGCAGCTCCCCTGCTGCCACCTGGTGTGGCTGGAGTTATTTGCTCTCACAGGCCATCACCATGGGATGAGAACTGAAGATCTGTGTTCAGCACCCAGAACATTAAAGCTGTGCAGGCTCAACATGACTTGGAGTTGTGAAATCGCATTTCTACCAGCAGAGAAAGGCCTTATCTGATACGTCCCAATACATTTTATAATACAGATCCAAAACAATAGGTTTTTACTACATTTAAAACATAAAAGATGCGTGTATGGAAAAACTGGTAGAGCTTATGATGAAAACATTTCCCTCATTACAGAGATTTGATATTTGCCTGAGATTAACCGAGTTCATGGGGCTCTAGTGTAGGAATACCTACTGAACTAGTCGAAATTCATGTTTTACAGTAAGTTTTGGAAGTTAAACCTTTCCTGGAATTTTCCTGGTCTATTGAGCAAGTGATAAGAATTATACCATTTCATTAAGGGTAAGGTGTGTCATTTACAAAAGATTTCTTTGTTCACTTCTTTTCAACTGAATGAGCAAGGCTGAGTAAATAGGAACTCAAGATAGATTCAAGGATGCTTTGTTGAGTTAGTTTTAAAAGCCACCTGTGACCTTGACATAAGGAACATTTCTGGCAGATTTGTTTAATTGAATTAGATCTAATCATTTGGTGACCTGGCATTCTCCCCACCCTTGAAATAGACATTTCCTTTATTCTGGTGGTAAAAAGAAATGAGAGAAGGAAACGATTCTAAATCTAAACTTGCCTTTTCTACTTTACCTGTTAAAACAGACCTTTTTACTAAGAATGTTCACTTTCTGAGAGTTTCAGATTATCTCTTTGTAATAATGTAACTTTAGCATATAAGCCCTTGTAGGAATATTCTCTTTGAAGAGTATTAATGTTATAAATGTTAATAAAGAGATTAAAATTCGGCCTTAACACGTTACTATGCAATAAGAAGCTGGTCTAGTCCTCGCTAATCTACCACTTTGCTTACTCTTAGAGTGAGGTGAGCTTGTAAGCAATAAATTAGCCACAGGAGGGATTTCATACTGATCCGTAAATGTAGTCAAAATTTGCAAAGAAAGGTAAGAAAAAGGTGCATGAAATAAACCAATTCCTAGTACCCAAACATGGGGCCCAGTGGACTTTATAAATCTTGGTAAGATTCACACCTGACCAATCGCTTCCCTGAGCACTTACAAAAACACCTAACAGTGCCTGGTACGAGGTAAGCTCTCCATATGCTCCTTTCCCTTCTTTCCCTGGTTTTCTCAGGGAAGAATAAATGTGCTGAGATCGTGCCCTAGGTATACTACTGCCAGTCTAGGTTTGTAACTTTCAAGACCAAAGAAGGGTCACATAACATGAAAGGCGTTATTTTCTTCTATTTCCGCGTTTTCAGCACTTCATTTTTCTGAGTGTTTGACACCCCTTCTCCTCAATGTTCTCCACATTCCCAAGTTCAGGAACAGAAGGAAGACGGAAGATGAGGTCAAAAGCACTGGGTCCACCGACGTCATTTCCTCCTCGGAACCTAGCTCTTCGTGTTTTTTTCTGTGTCTTCTCTCAGGCAGGTTTTTCATTAAAATCATGAGTGTCTTCCTGTTCATCCTCAGACCTCACTGAAGGGTCACCCCCGGCTGTTCTCTTCGCATCAAACCTCCCGGAGTTCCTCCAGGCTCAGAGCACTTGTTCTTGGCGGCCACTGGAGTCCTCCTGAGTCGGGGCTGTCAGGCTGCTTTCCTCCCGCAGGCCAGATCCCTGGGAGGGCGGAGCCACCTCCTCGCTTGTCCTGTCCTGGTGCCTCGCCGTGGCCTGGATCCTGCTTCACAACACGTGCATGCATGCTGCAAGGTGGCGACGAGATGACTTCCCCCACTTGGTCATCAACCATCCAGCAAATGTTCCTGGGTGCCTGTCATGACAGAGGCAGGCACACGGGCTGTCCACGGTCCCATCCTGTTGCCAACAGCCCTCGAGTCCCCTTCCGATTTGTGATCTCCAATCTGCAGGGGAAGAGATAAATAAAGCTGTTAGAGTCAATCATACAAGTAAAATCTGAGTCAAGATCCAGGGAGGATTCCTCCGAGTGGAGTGGATGAGTTTCGGTGGCAGGCTTTAACACTGACGTGAGCTCTTACAGGATTCGGGATTCTTTTTCCCAGGAATGGCGTTGGAAGACTGCTGACCCATCCACAGCCTCCTGCCCTGTGGCCCTGGTGCCCAGCATCCACCAGCAGGTGGCCAGTGTGACGCCCACAGGCCCAGGAGGTAGCGCCCGCAGGCAGCCGCCGTGCAAAGCCCATGAGCGCCCTCACAGCCTTCGCCCAGTCTCACCTGCCAGCCAGCCCTTCCTGGGTACAAGCTGATTCCCCAAGAATTCCATCTTTGCAAGGAGGAAGGCTGCTTGCTTTGACCTGTGATATCTGTCCCTGCCCTTCAAATTTGTTCTGATTTGCCATTAAGTGCTTTCAAACCCAGCCCGATTTTCTGTCATACCCAGGGGCCTACGGACCCAGGCCAAGACGCATGTTTGGCATCCCCTTTTCTCCTCATTCCACGTCAAACACATTAGTTGCAAAGACCCAGCTAGGGCAGGGTGAGTGTGAGCAGATCACTGCAAGAGAAAGATCGAGGGCCAGGAGGGCAGCAGTGTTACGGACCCTCACCAGCCTTGCTCCTAAAGAGCCGCTTCCTACCGCCTGTTCCCTGTCCCTGCCAGCCCAGGAGTGGTAGGCGAGCCTCTCCACAAGCCCGACTTGCTGGGCCAGTTCTGGGCTTCCTGCCCTCCTCTCATCACACATCACTCTTCATGTCTTCCTCAAACACCCAGGCAACTGTAGGAGCCGCCTGAAGAAAGGTCAGCACACCAACAGATCACGTGGAAGACCGTTTCAGAGTTTCACGCATCCATCAGGAGGGAGAGTCTGCACCTTATTAATCTTGCCAGGACTGGAAATAAATCATAAGTCCTTTTATTAAGGTGGGCACATGGCAAAGCCCTTTCCTAGGTCTCTCTTGAATGAAATGGTTGCATTTCCTAAGTTCTGCATACAGGTATTTGCAATTATTTGATTGTTCTTCGAAACCATGGGGAAAATGCTCTTAAACACCTACTGTGTGCCAGAAATCACGCTATGCATTGGGACCCTGGCGATGTGCAAAGCAGATTCCTACCCAAACGGGAGCTTCAGAAATCTACCCGTTCACCAGACATCCAGCTCACACTTCTGGAGACGTAATATGCCTTCGGGACACTGTTTCATCTTAGTAACCCCCATTTCCCCCCATACTAGACATTCAAAAGAAATTTATAAATGAAGAAAAGAAAGAAAAAAAAGGAAGATGGGGAGAGAGAGAGGGAGGCTGGCTGTCTAACGTTTAGGTGCTGGGCATTATAAAACCAAGCTTTAACTTAAAAAAGCCTATAATCACCTACCAAATTCAGACGCAACCTAGCATGCCCTTGGCGCTCTGGCAGTGGGAAGGAAGTTGAGCTGGGAGAAGCGTCGCCTGTCAGTGCTGGCGTGCCTGTGCTGGAGCCACAGGCTGGGACTTGGTCCATCCTGGGCCATATTTCTCTGGGATCTTTTGTTCTTCGCTCTGTTATGGGCTAAATCATGTCCTCCCCCACATGAAGATCTGCCCGAGTGCCAACCTCCAACATCAATGCATGTGCTGTTATTTGGAGATCGAGTCTTTGCAGAATGAACTAATTTAAGATGAAGTCATTAGGGTCCTTCTAGAAGGGGGAAACTTGGATGGGCATGCCTGGAAGCAGATGGCACAAAGAGACACAGAGAGAAAGCCACAGGAAGACAGAGGACGGAGGGGTGCATCTGCCGGCCGGAGAACACCTGCCATTGCCACAGACCGGGAGAGGGACGCACAGTTCCCTGCGCCTTCGGAGGCAGCCAGTGCAGCCCACACCTCCATCTCGGACCTCAGGTTCCCAGAGCTGTGTAACAACAAATGTCTGCTGTTTAAGCCACGGGGTCTGTGGTGCTTTGCTGGGGCAGCCCCAGGGGACTAAGCATACGCCACGACATTAGTCCCAGCTTGAAGACCATGCGTGCTGAGGAGGCATCAAGCCCGCCTGGGTCTCCAGCTTCAAACAGGAAGGTAGGAAGGGCAGCTGCAATGCCCCCGCTTCCCGAGGAGTGTGGCGGCAATGACAGGTTCTGAGACAATTGTCTGGAGGAGCCTCAAGAGGCAGCTCTGCACCCAGAACCTCCCTCGGCAAACTGTGCAGGCAACGCGGGAGGCGGAGAGGAATGCCCCAGCCCCGGCCTGAATGCACAGCTCCCGCGGGTGTAGGCGAAGCCTGCTGAGGCCTGAGCAAGGGCCCAGGGGGCAGAGCGTGGGAGGCAGAGACTCCTGACGACCTCAGGGGACTCTCATCATCAGGGTGTTGTATGTTAGGTAGGAGAAAGATGCAAAGCACTTCAGAAGTATTTCCACTGAAAATGGTTCAATACACGAGTCCACTATTTGAAGCAAAAGCTTCTGTTATTTGGAAAATGTCCTCATGTGGAGCCCCTTATTTCCAGTAGGGTGAGGACACCAGGACTCCGAGGCCAGGGCCATGGAAGACGGGTGCTGAAGGGCTCTCCTTAGCAAGCAGGGGAAAGTTTGCTAGTCCTGTGTAAACATACTTGGCTCAGATGAAAATCAGCACAAAGCAGCAGAATTTCAACACCCAGCGTCAAATTCGCCGTCACTCCCCCCTCCCCGCAGATCAGTCTCCTTTCAGTAGCCAGCCCCTAGGCAACGGACTGAAGAAAACAAACAAAATAGGAAGAACTGAAAGCAGACGCACATGGGCAGCGGGGGCACCACACTCAGACTCAAGCAAGGCTGGCAGCCGGGCCTCCCCTGTGGGCCAGCAGCTTTCCTTCCTGGGGGCCCAAAGGGCGCTCCCACTGTGGACTCCGCGGCTGGAATCCCCTCTGTTATTTGGAATGCGATCACGTCACAGACCAGAATGTCTTTGGCCGTGTCCACTGCACCCTTTCCCCCGCTCCACTTCACAGCCCAGAAGCTCCGGTGCCCTGGCCCTGCCTGCTCCCAGCCACTGTGCCTCAGACCCCCTATTGCCTTCCATGCCCTGCACAAGGGCACCCATTGTGATCTTTTCATAAGGGGGTCCTGCCCCTGTTGTGCTCTCACTGTGAGCCCCGTGTGTCCAGTTCACATCATTAGACCCCGCAGTGCACTGGCCCTGATGCCTGTCCCTGTAGGCTGGGGCCCTTTTGCAGTGGAGCCCTGCCGGACTCCCCAGACCTTCCTGATAACTGAAGCCCCATGGCCTGGAGGGCTGGTACCACAGATGACCCCCCAGCATTCTGAGGGTGTCTCCCCAGAGCTCTGGGGTGCTATGAATAGACCCTTGGCACAGGCCCATGAGGCCTGCTCCCTCTGTTTGAAGGTATCCTAGTCCCAGACTCTGCTGCATTTTGCCTAGCTGACCCTTTCCCTCTCTCAGTGGAGGAGGCCTCCTCAGTGCCTCTGCAAGCCTCAGGTCAGTCCTACAGTGGAGACAAGGAAAGAGAGAGCTGGTACATCCTTCCTGAGACCAGGCTCAAGTCTAGGTCTTCATCTCTTCGTAGCTACCTGAGCTTGGAATCATGACCTCTCAGTATCCCATTTTTGTTTTCTGTGAGATGGGAATAATCATAGTACCTACTCATAGGGCTGTGATTGCCTGACAAGAATATAAGCTTAACAAATATTACGACCATTGTCATCACTGTCATCATCACCATCACTATCATTACCATCATCATCACCATCACTATCACCATCATCATCACCATCACTATCACCACCATCATCATCACCATCACTATCACCATCATCATCACTATCATTATCTTCAGCACCATCATCATCATCACTATCACCATCACCATCTCTATCACCATCATCACCATCACTATCATCCTCACCATCACTATCACTATCACCATCATCATCACCATCACTATCACCATCACCATCACTATCATTACCATAATCACCATCATCATCATCACTATCACCATCATCATCACCATCACTATCACCATCATCACCATCACTATCACCATCAACATCACCATCACTATCACCATCATCGTCACCATCACTATCACCATCATCACCATCACTATCACCATCTTCATCACCATCACTATCACCATTATCATCACTATCACCATCATCATCACCATCACTATTGCCATCATCATCATCACTATCATCACCATCACCATCACCACCATCACCATCACCACCATCATCATCACTATCACCATCATCATCACTATCATCACTACCATCACTATCACCATCATCATCACCATCACTATCACCATCATCACCATCACTATCATCATCACCATCACTATCACCATCATCATCACCATCACTATCACCATCATCACCATCACTATCACCATCATTATCATCACCATCACCATCATCATCACCATCACTATTGCCATCATCATCATCATCACTATCACCATCACCATCATCACCATCATCATCACTATCACCATCATCATCACTATCATCACTACCATCACTATCACCATCATCATCACCATCACTATCACCATCATCACCATCACTATCATCATTACCATCATCATCATTATCATCATCACTATCACCATCATCACCATCACTATCACCATCATCATCACCATCACTATCACCATCATCACCATCACTATCACCACCATCATCATCACTATCATCACCATCACTATCACCGTCATCACCATCACTATCATCACCATCACTATCACCACCATCATCACCATCACTATCACCATCATCACCATCAATATCACCATCATCATCATCCTCTCATCACCATCACTATCACCATCATCATCACCATCACTGTCACCATCATCATCACTATCATCACCATCACTATCACCACCATCATCATCACCCTCTCTATCATCATTACAATCATCACCGTCACTATCATCACAATCATCACCGTCACTATCATTACAGTCACCACCATCACCATCATCACTATTACCACCACCATCATCACCATCCCTTTCATTATCATCATAATCAATGCCATCACTATCATCATCATCAATATCACTATTATCACCATCATCATCATCATCACCACTGTCATCATTACCACTATCATCATTACCATCACTATCACTGTCATCATCATTGTTATCACTATCATCATCAACTATCATCATCACTATCATCATCATCATCACCAGCATCCTCCTCAGTATCATCATCACTATCACCATCATCAATCATCACATCATCATGTCATCATAATCTCCATCATTATAATTATCACTATCATCATCATCATCATCATCATCTCTTTATTCTTATTATTCGCTCAGCCCTACTTTGCTTTGTGTCTATGTCAATCCACAGAGGAGTGCATCAGGAGAATTGTATAGCTTACATTTACAGAACCCTAATTCTTATTTCTGGAATTATAACCTTGAACCCTAAGGGCTCAGATTGGGTGCTGGAAGTGAAAAATAACAATTCTTCTTAAGATGGAAAAATGAATTGAGCTTCAGCACTTGTAGGCATGCATTTATCTTTAGTTACCTAACCAACTACAATCTATCTCTCTACCTATTTAAACTGTTCAAATAGTTAACCTTATGTTTATGGTTATTAAAACTGCAATAATAATGTACTTTTCTTCTGGAAATGTCAAATAATATCAAAATGGATAAAGTAAAAATTGAAATTCTCTCCTCCCACTTGTCAGGGGTAAATACTATTTACAACATAGTGTGTATTCTTCCAGGTCTTCATCAATACACACAAAAAATCAGAATAGTGGATGCACTATAATGGTATAAGAAAAATTGAAAACTGTGCTGGTTTTGTTGTAGTAAAAAGCACCTGTCATAAACTTTACTATTTTAACAATTTTCAAGTATACAGACCAGTATTGTTAAGTATATTTACAGTGTTGTGAAACAGATCTCCAGAACTTTTTTGTCTTACAAATCTGAAAGTGTAGACTCATTAAATAACAACTCCTCTTTGCCACCTTCCACTGATCCCTGGTAACTACCATTCTGTTTCTCTATCTATGAATCTGACTCATCTAGATATCATATATAATCATACTGTATTTGTCCTTCTGTGACTGGCTTATTTCACATGACACCACATCCTCAAGGTTCATCCAGGTGCAGCATGTCAGGATTGCTTCCTTTTTAAGGCTGTATAGTATTTCATTGCATGTATATGCCACATTGTATTTAACCAGTTAACCACCAACAGATACTTGATTTGCTTCTACTACTGGGTTATTGTGAATAATGCTGCTATGAATATAGGTGTGCAAATATCTTTTTTGAGACCCTGCTTCCAATTCTTTTGGACGTATACCCATGAGTGGGATTGCTGAATCATATAGCAGTTCTATTTTTAATTTTTGGAGGAGCTGTCATACGGTTTTCCATATCGATGGCATCACTTTTCATTCCTGCAAGAGTGTACAAGGGTCCCACTTCTGCACATCCTCACCAACACTTGTCTTTTTTTTTTGTTTTTTGACAGTAACCATCCTAATGAGTGTGAAGTGATAGCTCATTATGGTTTTGATTTACATTTCTCTGATTATTAGTGACATTGAGCCTCTTTTTATATGCTCATTGATCATTTGTATATCATCTTTATAGAAATGTCTATTCAAGTCCTTTGCCCATTTTTATATCAGGTTACTTAATTTTTTATCGTTGAATTGAAGGAGTTCTTTATATACTTGGATATTAACCCTTTATCAGGTATATAATTCACAAATATTTTCTCCCATCCAAAGGTTGCTTTTTCACTTTGTTGATTGTATCCTTTCACACATAAAAGTTTCTTAAGTTGATGTAGTTTTATTTGTATGTTTGTGCTTTCTTCTTGCCTGTGCTTTTGATGCACTGAAGAAATCACTGCCAAGTCCAGTGTCATGACATTTTCTCCTATGTTGTCTTCCAAGGCTTTTTCAGTTTTGGGTCTTATGATTACATCTTTAGCCCTTTTGGTTTCATTTTTGTATGTGGTATAAGGTTAGGGTCCAAATTCATTCTTTTGCTTGTGAATATCCAGTTTTTCTAGCACCATTTGTTGAAGAAACTGTCATTTTCTCATTGAATGGTCTTGACATCCTTGTCAAAGGTCAAAGATCATCATTTTGACCATATATATTAGAGTTTTCTGGGCTTTCTCTTTTATTCCATTGGTCTGTACATCTGTCTTTATGTTGGGGTATTATGCTGTTTTTATTACTACAGCTTCCCACCCCCCCCCCCGAGATGGAGTCTCACTCTGTCACCGAGATGGGAATGCAGTGGCACGATCTTGGCTCACTATAACCTCTGCCTCCCAGGTTCAAGTGATTCTCCTGCCTCAGCCTCTCAAGTAGCTGGGATTACAGGTGTGCACCACCATGCTCAGCTAATTTTGTATTTTTAGTAGAGATGGGGTTCCATCATGTTAGCCAGGCTGTTCTCAAACTCCTGACCTCAGGTGATCTGCCCACCTCAGCCTCCCAAAGTGCCGGGATTACAATACTATAGCTTTTTAATATGCTTTGAAATCAGCAAGTGTAATTCCTCCAACTTTGTTTGTTTGTTTGTTTGTTTTGAGACAGAGTTTCGCTCTTGTTACCCAGGCTGGAGTGCAATGGCGCGAACTCGGCTCACTGCAACCTCCGCCTCCTGGGTTCAGGCAATTCTCCTGCCTCAGCCTCCTGAGTAGCTGGGACTACAGGCACGCACCACCATGCCCAGCTGATTTTTTTGTATTTTTAGTAGAGACGGGGTTTCACCATATTGACCAGGATGGTCTCGATCTCTTGACCTCATGATCTACCCGCCTCAGCCTCCCAAAGTGTTGGGACTACAGGCGTGAGCCACCGCGCCCGGCCAACTTTGTTCTTTTTAATTTTGTGTGTGTGGCTATTTGGGGTCACTTGAGATTCCATATACATCTTAGGATGACTTTTTCAATTTCTGCAAAAATACCACTGGAATTTTGAACAGAGACTACGTTGAATCCATAGGTAGTATTGACATCCTAACTTAAAGACTTAATTAAGTCCTCCAATCCATGATCAAAGGATGTTGAAAATGATGCTTTTTACTCAACAATGTATCATTATGAGTCAAACATACAGATTCATTCATCTGTATTCATGAGTATTCAGCAAGTGCCTACTGTGTTCCAGGAACTGTTCTAGGCACTTATGATCTACTGGTGAGTTGAGATGGGACCTCACTCTATGGTTCAGGCTGGGGTGTAGTGGTATAATCGCAGTTCACTGCAGCCTCAGTGAACTGGGATTGAATAGCCTCAGGCACTGAACTGTGATTGAACTGTGATAACAGCCTCAAGCACTGTTCTGGCTGGGCTCTGGTAATCCTCCCAAGTCAGCCTCCAAAGTAGCTGGGACCACAGGCACATACCCCTATGCTCAGCTAATGTTTTGATTTTTTTTTTTTTTTAAATAGAGACAGGATTTTGTCACGTTGCTGAGGCTGGTTTCTAACTCCTGGGCTCAAGCGATCCTTCTGCCTTGGCCTCCCAAAGTTGACAGCTGCTGACTGATGGGGGTGCTGGTTGCTGATCTATTTTTCTACACAGTTGTTTATTCCTAATTGTTGCTATTTCTAACTTCCAGGGCCTATTTGTATATTAGGGATATAAACCCTTTGTCTTTTATGTACAGGGCGACCATATACCCTGGTGTGCCTGGGACCAGCCCAGCTTGTGCCTTCTGTCTTGGCGTCATGACTAGCTGCCCCCTCTTCACTCTCAAGTGTCTGGGTTGGAGCGATAAATAACAAATACCTAACATCACAGCCTGTTCTGTCTCCTCTCTCTTCCTCGACGGCACCTGGGTTTCCTTTATTTACAAAGGCCAAATATGATGAAGATAACACAGAATCAACTGCCCCAGAGTTGCACGAAGCCGTCTGTCTCTGGAGATAAACACTTCAATTCCCCTTTAGAGCGGACTGTTCTAAGCTTAAAAACAAAATCACCAGGATAGATCTTTCAGCTGCATAAACACAATGCATTATTGCTTTACTTAGCAGAGATAATCAACACGTTTTTGCTGAATGGATGAGCAAATCCACGAGGAACCAGAAATGAGGATGTTTCTGTTGGATTAGGTTCTTAGCTGAAGGTAAACGGTGGAAACAAAGAAAAATTGGATCTGAACCAAGACCTTGGAATTAAGCAGAACAAAACACCAGCTGATCTCCCCTCCCGGTGCTTCTACCCCTCTTCCAGTGATTCTGAAGACTCGTATGCTATGGCACACATGGTAACCTCAACTACGTACTCTGTTGTGTGACCAGCAGTGTCAGAAGACGCTGAGAAGATGTCAGCAGATGGAAAGGGCTCTAAGTGGATGGCCAGGGCATCTCCGCCACTGCTGGGTGCCCCAAGCAATACCGGTGTTTGTTCTGGAAGCTAAAGGCTAAGCGTGCCGCAGGTAGTGGTGATGACCATGGGTCACGCAGTCATTTCTAAGGTGGCTCCTGTGGAGGCTGGAACTGCCAAGGCATCCTGTACAACATGGAACATGGTGACAATAATCCTTCACTGGGGCTCGATGGGTGTCAGGCACTTTTCTAGCCCTTTATTTATGTGATCTCGTTTAATCCTCATCATAACCTACGCAGCAGAATTACTCCCGTTTTAAGACGAGAAAACAGGGCACAGAGAGGTTGAGTAATTTGCCCAAGGTCATGCAGTCAGCAAGTGGCAGAGTTGGGGTCAAAGTTCAGGCAGTCTGAGGCTTGAACACAGGTCGGATTAAAGATTAGTTACTTGCCTCTACAGATTTTTTAACATCGATAACAATTTGGCAACCCTATGGAACAAACTGAGCAGAGATCAAAGAAGTGCCTGGATTAAAAGCTACAGAGGATGGACTCATATTCCAGTTTGGTGGAAAGGCGTCCAGGGGCTGTATTTTCTCTCTCTCTCTCTCTCTCTCTCTCTCTCTCTCATATATATATATATATATATATATATATATACACATACACACACACATACACACACACACACACACACACACACACACACACACACATACATATTTTCAGATGGAGTCATGCTCTGTCACCCAGGCTGGAGTGCAGTGGCATGATCTCGGCTCACTGCAACTTCTGTCTCCTGAGTTCAAGTGATTCTCCTGCCTCAGCCTCCAGAGTAGCTAGGACTACAGGCGCATGCCACCATACTTGGCTAATTTTTTGTATTTTTAGTAGAGACGAGTTTTCACTATATTAGCCAGTATGGTCTCGATCTGACCTCATGATCTGTCTGTCTCAGCCTCCCAAAGTGCTGGGATTACAGGCTCGTGAGCCACCACGCCTGGCCATTTTCTGTAAGCTTAAATTTAAAAATGGACTTCCAGAATCTAGAACATCTCAAGTAAAGGAATCTAGACTGATTGTCTGGTTGACTTCCCACTGCTTCTATTAATGGAAAAACGACACATGAAAAGCTGGAACAGACATCCATCCATCACCTGGGCTAGAGTTGAGCCCTCTGGCCACAGAGCCCAAGTAATTTTCCAGCTACCTGACTACTATCGATGAATTAAAATCAACTCATAACCCCTGACTCACTCAGAATTCTACCCAGAGGTGCTTTTTGGTCAAAGGTCCTTCATCAGCTGAGCATGGTGGCTCACGCCTGTAATCCCAGTGTTTGGGAGGTAGAGGCAGGCAGATTGTTTGAGCTCAGGAGTTCAAGATCAGCCTGGCTAACATGGTGAAAACCCATCTCTCCCCAAAATACAAGTTAGCCAGGTGTGGTGGCGCTCAACTAGGGCACTGTACCCTAGGAGCAGCTACTTAGGAGGCTGAGATGGGAGGATCACGTGATCCCAGGAGGTGGCCGTTGCAGTGAGCCGTGTTCTTGCCACTGCACTCTAGCCTGGGTTATGGAGTGAGACCCTGTCTCTAAAACAAACAAACAAAAAAGAACAGAGGCACATCATCGCAAGTTCTGTCCTTGCTTTGAAAACCCCGAAGGTCACGTTGCCAGGATCTGAGATGGGGAGCCAAGTGGTGGCTGGAGCTTTGCAGACGCAATCCCAGATCACAACGGAGCCTCACTCCACCAGGCACTGGTGCTGGCTCCAAGTACCCTGTGGAGCCGTGGAGCTTGGCCAGGCTCAGGCCCGTGGACCATTAGACCCAAGGCAATTAGGAAACAAATTCAAGACTGTGCTCTATTGAGGACAGTTTTTCAAGGAGGTCTCTTTGAGCTATTTCTCTTATCTTAGCCTGCTGCTGCTGCTGCTGTAACAAAATACCACCACCTGGGTATGTTGTAATAACAGAAATCTCTTTCTCACAGGTTGAATGCCTGGAGAGGGCCCAGTCTCTGCTTTCAAGATGGCAGCTGGGACGCTGTGTCCTCTCGTGGTGAAAGCAGAAGGGCGAAGGGGTGAACCGTTTGTGAAGCTTCCTTTACCAGACACAAATCCCACTCACCAGGGCAGAGCTCTCCTGACCTAATTTCCTACAGGCCCACCTCCTAATAAATATCACCACAGTGGCAATTAAGTTTCGGTACGTGAAATCTGAGGGACACATTCAGACCCCAGCATAGATCTTAGCAGTTACTTGGATAAATCTGTCAACCCCTGGAAGCAGACAGGCAGCCAGTCCAGGGAATTCCCTGATGAATGGGCGTCCTGCTCTGGTCTGTGCCCACCCACTCTTGCTCCACAGTCGGTGGTGGCTGCAGAAACAAACATGAGGAGAGGGCCAGGAAGACTGGACCCTCAGGCATTTAAACTCTGCCCAGCCCCCCAAAACACTCCCCCAAGAGAAGCCTCCTTTTTCTGTTGTGCTTGGAGTGGACAGCCATTAAACATCTGAAGACATGGCAGGAGGTGAGAGGAGACCCCCCAGCAGCTGTGCCCTCCTAGGGGGCAGCCATGTGGGGCCCCTGCCCTGCTCACCTAAGCAGCAGAGGCCCCATGTGCAGGGCTCTGGGTCCTTTCAGAGAGATGCTATACTTTCTCTCATGGCTGGGGTCCCAAGAAAGCAGATGCACCCAAGACAGCCACTGCACCTAAGACAGCAGGTACACCTAAGACAGCAGGCGCCCCCAAGACAGCAGATTCCCCAAAGACAGCAGGGTACCCAAGACAGCAAGGCACCCAAAACAGCAGGTGCCCCCAAGAGAGCAGGTGCCCCAGGACAGCAGGTACCCCCAAGAAAACAGGGGCCCCAAGACAGCAGGTGCCCCCAAAAGAGCAGATGCCCCCAAGACAGCAGGCGCCCCCAAGACAGAAGATTCCCCCAACACAGCAGGTGCCCCCAAGACAACAGGGCACCCAAGACAGCAGGTGCCTCCAAGAGAGCAGATGCCCCCAAGATAGCAGGTGTCCCCAAGACAACAGGTGTCCCCAAGACAGCAGGCACCCCCAAGACAGCAGGGACCCCCAGGAAAGCAGGCATATTGGCCACCAGAATGCCAGGCCTGCAACACCGCAGGGAAGGTAGAAAGCATGTGCATTCAATGTTTCTAAAAGCATGTCCTTAGGGCCATGAGTCCTTGCTGTTTCTGGAGTCTTCATCACACAGGTTTATGCATCCACAGAATATATCATTTCTACATATAAATACATCACTTTACTGCATAGAGTGACAGTCTGAGAGTCCTTCCTCCCCACTTCACTGAGACAGAAAGCTGAAAGTTGGCCCAGGTCACCTCAGGTCAGGGGCGGCCTCGGGACTCATGTGTCAGGGCAGTCATCTCACCATGGTGGGAGCAAGTGACGGGGGCTCCTGAAGACTGGTAATGACAACAAAGACAATCTGTACTACCGAGGGAAGTTAACTGGGAGATTCCCCAGCGCCCCCTCTCTCCCCCAGCCCTGATCCCTCCCATACCACACCAGCTGCACCAGCTCCACCCATGACTCAAACCTCCACCCCACCTCTGACCTCCAACCAGACCTAGACCTGAATCCCCCTCCCAGTCCCATAACCAAATCACATCCTCCCAACCTGCACCCTAACCACACCCTGGCACCCTGGCTCCTTGTGCACAGCCTGGCCATGTGCACAGCCCCTCTGGGCCCTGCCCCCAAAACCTTGTAGCCCTGCCTACCAGACCCACCCTAAGCACACCTCCCAGCCACTCTCAGAGCTCTGATGCCAATCACACCTAGCCCCTTCAGCTATGGGATCCCTAAGCACGCCTCCCAGCCGCTCTCAGAGCTCTGATCCCAATCACACCTACCCCCATCCTGCAGCCCCTCCCGCTATGGGATCCCTAAGCACGCCTCTGATTCCCTCCCCCTCCAAAGCCTTGGGTGCAAAGCCCACAGGCCAACGTCCTCTGCCCTGGGAGGACAGGATGGGTCACAGCGTCGCACAGAGGATCACTGGGTACCCTGCGCTAAGCCTCCCCAGTTCCCTTCTGAGAGACAGGGTGGGCACTGCGGATGAGCTCAGGCCAAGCAGACCCCAGCTCAGGCTACCCCTGGGCATGTGTCTAGATGGGAGGCGAGCCCACTAGGGGAGCAGGGTGTCCTGGGCACATCTGGCACCTGGAAGGTTTGTGGCCCTTGGCCAGGTGAGCAGCCGCAGGATGGCACCATCGAACCTGGACTCCCAAGGCTTTCAAAGCTGAATCCAGAGTTACTTTTTTCCAGTCTTCTTGCCCTTGGTTGCTTTCTAATCTAAAGTATTCGAATGTCACTTCCAAATGAAAAGTAACTTTTAAAATAGTCCCAGCTTTCAAAATAGCTGTTAAGGACTACTGTTGTGATGACAGATGTATAATTTGCTTTTTTAAAAATTGATTCACTATGTGTGGTGGCTCTCCCTCTCCCCGAAAAAACACCCATATCCTAATCTCTGGACCCTGTGAGTGTTACCTTATGTGGTAAATAGGGGCTTTGCAGACTATGATTAAAGTAGGGATCCTCAGGTGTAGGGTTATCTGGGTGGGCCTGAAATGCAATTACTTGGGTCTTTCTAAGAGGGAGGCAGAGGGCAATTTGATACAGATCCACACAGAGAAGAAGACTATGTGAAGATGGGGCAGAGAGAGATGTGAAGATCCAGGCCTTGAACACTGGAGCAATGTGGCCACAAGCCCAGCAATGCCGGCAGCTACCAGAAGCTGAAGACACAGGGAATGGATTCTCTCCTGGAGCCCCCAAGGGAGCAGGGCGCTGCTGACACCCCCAGTTCTACTCTGGATACGATTTCGACTTCCAGCCTCTAGACTGAGAGAGTAACTCCTGTTGATTTATAGCAATTTCTTCAGCAGCGACAAGACCCTGGTAACTCCAGCCTCCAGAACATCAGAATGCTTCCTGCCGGCCAAGCACTCCACCTGGGGGCCACCATCTGTGGGGAAAAACCATGGAGGTGAGTGCGTTTGATTTTGGGTCCAATCCCTGACTCTCACTACATTAGGGCCTGTCATGTAATTTCTCGAGATTATTGCTTTATTTGCAAAACGTCTGTTCATTAAGGTGATGGATTCGAAATGGTGTTACAAACCATGAAGCATTTGCAAATATGAATCAACAAACCATCAGGGGAGAGAAGCTAAGTCTCAGGAGAATTCCACTTTCCCAAGAGTTAACATGAAATTTCAAAGATGACAATAGACTTACCCATTTCCTTCACATCTCTACAATTTCTAATTGTCATCATTAACTGAGTCGTAAGGTGGAGGCGAGAGCCTCTCATCTTGAAAGAGGCACCAAAAAAGGAAAGAAAGTATCAGCAGCTCTGATCAGAGCAGGAACAGAAACGTGCTGGGGAAGCAAGGTAGGCACAATGAATAAACTTTTCTAGAAGCCAAAAGCGTATCAATAAAAACACACAAACTTCTTATTCCAAAGCCCCTGTGCATCCCTGCCATTGCACAGCTCTCATCAAAGTCTTCTCTCGGTGTTTCCAACAGCCACACCACTCACCTTAGGTTCCTCTTACTGTAAGTTAACTTTGTTATATTGATGGTCTTTCAGGAGCAGCAAACACTCACTAGTCCAGACACACAACGGACACAATCGTGCCACCACGGTCATCCTGATCACCTTTGGCGGGGTACAGGGATGGACTCCTAGGTACATGCAAGCTACTGGCTACATTTCAGTCCTTAGTTGAGAAGTTGCTTCCCAGGGGTTTGTTAGATAAATGTGGTTTGGAACTTACACGTTACATATATTTTTATGTATCGAAATATTTTAACATCATATTTAAAAAGAGAATGGGAAAAAGAGAAAACAAAACTTCACGCTCAGCACATTTCCAGGAAGCTTCGACAGACCCGTGATCGCTCCTGTCGAGAGCTTCCTTCCATCTGACGTTCTCCCGCCAGTTCAATTTATTTCCAGGATTCATTGGAGACCCAGATGGCTTGGGGGCATCATTGCCATTACAATGTCATCTACCTTGCCCAGCGTACTCAGAGAATAGCAGGTAATGAATTCAGCTACCCTGAGCTGCACTCCTCCTGTGAACATGTCCCTATTCGATTTGCACCTGGTGTTTTCATTAGGCTAGGAGGAGCCCCTCAACAAGAGACCCCTTTACGAAAGCACAGCTCAAGGAACAAAGAAGATACTTCCCACTCAAGTGACGGGCAGAGGTGAGCATCCTTGCTGGGGGGTAGGGGACAGAGCTCAGTGGACAGAGCCTCTGCCATCTTGACCCCACGGCTTCTGAGGCTACCCCAGTGGATGCCCTTCCAGGCAGGAGGAAGGGCTGCAGCTGGAACCCAGGCAGGAGACCTCTCAGGCCAGCAATACAGAAACCGCGCAGAGTGCTTTGTTCAGGCTTTGCCCCCGCCCAAGATTCGCACATTGAATCCTCACCCAGGACCTCAGAATGGGACTGTATTTGCAGATGAGGCCTTTGAAGAGGCGATTAAGTTAAATGAGGCCATAGGAGTGGACCCTAAGCCAGTACAACTGATTAATCTCTGACCCTGCGACTCATGTCCTCATGAGGAGAGGAGATTAGGACATAGATACAGAGTGGGGCGACCCCGTGAGGACACAGGGAAAGCGCTGCCTGGAAGGGAGGAGTGGAACCAGCCCTGTAGACACCGTGGTCTCAGGCTTCCAGCCTCCAGAGCGGGGAGAGCAGGCGTTTCTGTTGTTTAAGCCTGCAGGCCGTGCAGCTTTGCTGCAGAAGCCCTGAGAATCAGAGAGACTTCTAGTGACACTGCCCTCAGGATAACAGCCACATGTCACAACCAGCTACAAGGGAGGCCCCCAGCCCCGGCTCCATTTCTGCTGCGTGGAGGAAGGAAAGGGGAACACTGGTGGGTGGTTAGCCACATGGCCTCACCTAGGGACAGGTCCACAGTGCCGTCGGTCAGTGAAGACCTTGGAGAGCGACGCAGCAGGAGCGTCTGCCCAGCTTGGCGGGTGGGGGGCGCCTAAAAAGCGTAAGGCCTGTCTTAAGAAACAGACAAGGTGCAATGGGAAATAGAAAAGGAAGAGACGCAGACCAGAGTGAGGAGCGACGACCTCAGCAGCAGGCAGGGCTGGCTTCGGCTCGTACCCGCCGGGGAGCGGGCAGGAGGGAGCCGGGCTGCGCAGTGCGCGTGGCACGGCCCTGGGAACAAACGCTGTGCCTGCATCTGGACCTTCCATATCCGTCTGGAATCCAACCCTGGCACCCTCGGTTCCCACGTCCTCCCGGCCCCACGCCCTTCCGGTGCCTCTGTTCTCTGCTGAAGCTGAGAGCAGAGTGATGTCTGCTGCTAGGAACCAAGACGCCTGGCTACCCAACAGATCTGGTAACGAATGGCGATGGCGGGCGCAGGCTCCAGGCGGAGGTGCAAGGCTTCAGAGGACGGCAAATGCAGTCGCTGCAAGAACAGATCTAACGTGTGCACGACGCACACGTCCCTCTTGGCTGCGGCTGCATTTATTCATTTATTCAGCACACGTGTACTGGGGGCTTTCTGTCTCCCGTTGATCTGCACGTGAAATTTCTGGACGGCCCGCCCAGAAGGCAGGAAGAAAAGGGATGCTCTGATGGAAATCCTGGCTTCATAATGGGAACAGGAGCTCAGTGGCAGAGGAGTTGAGGACGGGAGGAGGATAGGACATCCTGGATCAGGCGTCCCCAAACTTTTTACACAGGGCGCCAGTTCACTGTCCCTCAGACCGTTGGAGGGCCGCCACATACTGTGCTCCTCTCACTGACCACCAATGAAAGAGGTGCCCCTTCCTGAAGTGCAGCGGGGGGCCGGATAAATGGCCTCAGGGGGGCCGCAGTTTGGGGACGCCTGGTCTAGATCCTCCCAGGAAGCCGCAGGCACAACCCACACCCGCCTGGGGCCCCTGACAGAGTGAGAACACGGGAAGGAAGGAAGCCAGGCATTGGAGAAGACGCTGGCAGACGGAGGCAGCAGGCAAAGGTGTGTTCCGAGGAGACGGAAGGTAACAGGCAGGGAGAGGTACAGGAAAACTCGGCATCACAGACGCCAAGAGAGGACAAAGCTGCAGGGAAGAGGTCCCGCACTGGCCGGCGGAGAGGGACTGGCTAAATGAGCTGTCACCACATACTGGAACACTAAAGGGAATGTTACTTATTCCACTGAAGATGAATATTTGTTTTCAATGAAAGATATTTGCACTACGCTGAGAAGTGAAAGCCTCGGCACTCGGGCACGTGTGCAGGAGGACTGCTGAGGACAGAGACCCACATGTGCCATGGAGGCCCACGGGGCAGGCGCCAGCAGCAGCAGGGAAGTTGGGCCAGGTTTGTCTCTCGCCACAGGGCTTCCCTGGAGGCACACTGTGCAGGACTAGCCCCAGTCTCCCATCTCTGTTGGGTAGTCCGAGCCTGATGGAACATCTGGCTGAAGAAAGGGAATGAGCTGTTCTTGAGAGCCCAGGGTAGCACACGGCAGATCTGGGGCCTAAGACTGAATAAAGGATCTTCCGTAGAGCTGCCACCTCTTACCTGGATGCCCGCAGAGTCCGGTGCCCAGCTGGCTTCAGGAGCCCTTCACTGGGCTGTCAGAGAACACGAGGTTGTGGATGCGTCCCGCTTGGCAAAGCCTGGCCCTGTCTGCCACAGCCGCCCGGCCTTTCTCCCCAGGCGGTTCCAGTCCTCACTGCTCTCTGAATGTGGATGAAAGGTACGATTTCTTCCCTGTGAGTTTGGTGCAAAAGCGATTGCAGCTTTTGCTTTATGCAGATTCCTTTAAGCCCAGCATTTCGTCCTAAGGGCCTCCTCTGGACTGAATGTTGGCGAGCCCCACAATTCCTATGCTGGAGCCCCAAACCCCACTATGGCTGCCTGGGGAGTAAGACAGCCATTAGGATTACCTGAGGCCTTAAGACTGGGCCCTGCCTGATCCCACGAGATGAGTGGCCTATACCAAGCACACCATAGAGTTCACTCACCCTGTCCCCTGATGCCTGCACCAAGAAAGGCCACTGAGGGCAGGGTGGGAAGGTGGCCTTCTGTGGGCCTGGAAGAGGGGCCTCGCAAAGCCCAGCCATGCCGGCACCCATCCCTCAGGCCTCCAGCCTCCAGAGGCTGAGAAATAAGAAGTCAGTATCTGTGGTTGAAGCCACCCAGCCTGCGGTATTTTGTGAGGCAGCCAGAGCGAGCTCTGGGGACCTGCTAGTTTGCTCACATCATCTCTCATGATTTGAAAGCTCTCCGTGTTTTTAGTTTTAAAAGTAGTAACCTTGACGTTTTTCTAAACCATTCTTGACCGTCTACCTCTGTAACTTTCATCAGCAGAGCCCCTCCCGCCCCCGCCGCCCAGTATAGTTCAGATATCTTCACTTGCCTCCACTCTCACTCCCGACTTCCACATTCCCGGTATGGTCACAGGTTTTTGAATCATGCAGCATTTCTTTCCAAGTACTTCGTGGTTCTGCAATCAGGTCACAAGCCTGGTTTCTGCTGTTCTGTTTTAACTCTTTCTACTCTAGTAACCCACGCTGGTTTCTTCTGTATAACTCACTTCTGCACACCGGTAACTCGGTGGACGCTCTGCTTAGTCCGCTCAGAATGCGGGCTTCACGCAGCCGATCACAGCGGCCGTCGGGTTCCACCGGGCATGATCCAAGCCTGGGGGCGACTGAAGCTCCCCGCACTGTTGTCCTAACAGATGGAAGGGGACTGGTCTCCCTGGGCGATCTGAGCTGGCAGGGGAGGCACCCAGCTAATATCCGGGGAGTGATGGTGAGTGGAGTCCAAATGCAAGAAGAAATCTGCAAGTAACTGAGCGGGAGCCCAGGGAGCGAGGCCAGCACCCATGCCACGGGGGACCGCTACACTGCGCGGCTGAGCAGCTCCGCGCCCTGCCCCCGTGCCCCTGGGAACCCATTGGTGCATTGTCCTGGATTCCTGTCTTTGCTTCTTTTCCCAGGATCATCAGCCTCACCCCAGTGACACTTGGACAGGATGGGTCTGTGGGGATAGCCCGTGCCACCCTGTGCGTGGCCAGGTGCTGGCTGCATCCCTGGCCTCCAGCCATTTCGATGCCTGTGACAGCCCCTCCGCCAACCACATCAGCTCCAGACCCTGCCAGTGGCCTCTGGAGCCAAAGACGGGATTCAACGGCAGGCCCGGGCCTTGTCCCCTGTCTGCCCCGCACACAGCTGGCGCTCCAGAAAAATGTGTCCATTGTGAGGCACAGGGCCTTTCTCCCACGTCAGCACAGCAGCAACGCACCTCTGGGGACAGGACCTGGGCGCTGGGCCTCAGAAAACCACACACACACTACACACAGACCACACACACACCACACACACCCCACACACCACACACACACACACCACACACACACCACACACCACACACACACTACACACCACACACAGCACACCACACACAGCACACCACACATACACCACACACACACCACACACCACACACACACCACACACACACCACACACATACCACACACACACCACACACCACACACACACTACACACCACACACAGCACACCACACACAGCACACCACACATACACCACACACACACCACACACCACACACACACCACACACACACCACACACCATACACCACACCACACACACACCACACACCACACACACCACACACCACACACCACACACAGCACACCACACACACACCACACACACACCACACACCATACACCACACCACACACACACCACACACCACACACACCACACACACCACACACCACACACCACACACACACCACACACACATCACACACACACACCACACACACCACACACACACACCACACACCACACACACCACACACACCACACACCACACACCACACACACACCACACACACATCACACACACACACACCACACACACCACACACACACACCACACACACACACACCACACACACCACACACCACACACACCACACACACCACACACACACCACACACCACACACACACCACACACACCACACACACACACCACACACACACCACACACACACCACACACATACCACACACACACCACACACCACACACACCACACACACACCACACACCACACACACCACACACACCACACACACACCACACACCACACACACACCACACACACCACACACACACCACACCACACACACACCACACACACACCACACACATACCACACACACACCACACACACACCACACACACCACACACACACACCACACCACACACACACCACACACACCACACCACACACCACACACACCACACACACCACACACACCACACACATACCACACCACACACACCACACCACACACACACACCACACACACACCACACCACACACACACCACACACACACCACACACACACCACACACACCACACCACACACACACCACACACACACCACACACCACACACCACACCACACACCACACACACCACACACGCACACCACACCACACACACACCACACACACACCACACCACACACACACACCACACACACCACACCACACACACACACCACACACACACCACACACACACCACACACACATCACACACACACCACACACACCACACCACACACACACCACACACACCACACACCACACACACCACACACGCACACCACACACACCACACACACACACCACACACACACACCACACCACACACACCACACACACACCACACCACACCACACACACACCACACACACCACACACACCACACACGCACACCACACCACACACGCACACCACACACACCACACCACACACACACACCACACACACCACACACACACACCACACACACACACCACACACACACCACACCACACACCACACACACACACACCACACACACACACCACACACACACACCACACACACCACACCACACACCACACACATACACACACCACACACACACCCCACACACCACACACCACACACACACCACACCACACACACCACACACACACACACCACACACACACCACACCACACACACACCACACACACACACCACACCCCGCCCTGACACCCCTGCTGTGGCTGCGGCCTCCCGACCTCGCGCGGGCTCCGCGCCTTCCCTTTCTTGGGGCTCCCCGAACCCCTCCTGGGCCCTTCCGGGGGCTCTCCTGCGTCTGCCCCGCAGCCCTGCCGGACTCCCCCGCGCCCCGTGTGTCCTTAGTGGGCGGGCACCCTCTGCCTCCCGCTCCCACGCACCAGGCCCGCCAGCGCCATCCAGGCCCCGGGAGCGGGGTCCCCCCGAAGTCCGACGCCCCGAGGCTTCCCGCGCCGCCCCCGGCCCCGCCCCCCGACCCGTGCCGCGCTCGGCCCCGCCCCCTGCCCCGCCCCGGCCCCGCCCCCCGGCTCGCGCCGCGCTCGACCCCGCCCCCCGCCCCCCGGCCTGCGCCGCGTCGCACCAGCGCCCCCTGGCGGCCACCCGCCGCGCCCGCCCTCGGGAGCTCGCGGGGCTGCAGGTGACTTGAGGGCACAGGCCGTGGGAAGCTCGCCGCCGAGAAACGCGGTGTGCGCGCCGGTGCTCTTCCCTGAAGCTGCATACAAACTACACGGCGCTCTCGGCAAAGCAGTCACTGAGGTTACGGGAGACGGGACTTGGGGCTTGTTTTCTAGATTGCTGAAAAGGAAGCTTTGAGAGCAGGGACGACACACAAGTGACTGAAACGTAAACACTGGGAGGTCAAGCTAAAAACGCGGTGAAAACGGCCACTGTGTGCACCCAGCCCCAGCCCCCGGCCGCCCTGCAGTCTGCTGCTTTAACTAGCTGCTCTCATCCGATTACAACCAACCATCCGCCCCTTCGGCTGGTCCAGGGAGTGCAGAGTCATCTAAGCCATCATCACACAGGGCAAGTAACACTTTGAGGGGCTCTCACTAAAGACAGACAGCACCCGTAGAAAGAGAGCATCCACATAAAAACAGCACCCACATTAACACAGTATCCACATAAAAACAGCACCCACATAAAACAGCACGCACATAAAACAGCATCCACATAAAGACAGCACCCACGTAAAACAGTACCCACGTAAAAACAGCACCCACATAAACACAGCACCCACATAAAACAGCACCCACATAAAGATAGCACCCACATAAAAACAGTACCCACATAAAAACAGTACCCACATAAGAACAGTACCCACATAAAGACAGCACCCACATAAAGAGAGCGCTCACATAGAGAGAGCACCCACATAAAACAGCATGCACATAAAAACAGCACCCACATAAAAACAGCATCTACATAAACACAGCACCCACATAAAGACAGCACCTCATAGAGCACTCACTAAAGACAGCACCCACATAAAGCACCCTCATAGGGAGAGCACCCCCATAGAGAGAACACCCACACCCAGGGAGCACTCATATAGAGCACCCTCACAGAGAGAGCACCCACAGAGAGGGAGCACCACCCTAGAGAGAGCACCCACACCCAGGGAGCACTCACATAGAGGGCTGCCAGGTATGCCCCACCCTACTCACTGCCTGCCCCATGCCAGTTCTGGCCAGGTAGCCTTCCTTGCCTTCCGGTGTCTGTGGCTGCAAACCCGTCTGTTTGACCTGGTGGGGAATGGGGCCTCTAATTCATTCCCAGATGCTCCTGCCTGCATCTGGCAGGAAGAAAGGAAAGATACTTATACACAATAATTTGAAGCCAGCAAGGTAAGAAGCTTTGCCCTTGGGGACCAGGTAAACATTGTAACAGATGCTGCAGCCTCTGCCAAAATGATTTTGTAAATGAGTCACTTTGGTAGCAGGCACAGTAATGAAGAAAAACGCATGGTTTTTCATTCGTGGGGGTAAACAGCTGGCAAATAGTTCTAGTAAGGGGGGAAAACACAGAGAGAAGGCTGGGGAATTCCTCCTGCATGAAAACAAGTGGGCCAGAGCTCTCGGTGCCTGTGGGAGATGATGCTCGTTCCTCGCTCGTCCTCCGCCAGGCGCCACGCTTTGCCCTTTGTAGCCAAGGACAGAGCTGCACGCTGGAGCGAGCAGGAGAGCCGCAGAGTCTGGAGCCAGCCAGCAAGACTGCTGCGAAGACTAAGAGTGAGTGTCCTGCACGCTGCCTGCAGGCCGGGGCCACCAAGGCCAGGCTGAGGTCATTGTCCCCTGGGCCCCTCACCACAGGCATCACTGGGTCTAGGAGAGCCCTAGCACTAGGTAGAGAGCCTGAGGGGCCAGAGCGGGTTACTGGACAGAGGCAGGAAGGACGGAGCGAGCAGCTGTCCTCAAGGCCTGGTGCCCCCAGTTTGTGACAAATCAAAGCAGAGTGAAGAGGCCAAAGATGGAAAAAAGTGCTCTCTGAAGGTGACTTGAAGGCACCTTCCCTGCCCCAAAACACCTTCCCTGCCATCCCCACCAGGGTGGTCTGCCCTCTTCACCGTATGTGGTCAAAGCCTTCTGAATGCCTCCAGCCCCTACTGGAGCCTTCCTGACGGTCACAACTGGGAGGTGCTCCTGGCATCCAGTGGGCAGAGGCTGGGGACACTGTTAGCGGCCTCCAGCAGTGCAGGATAGTCCCCAGCCCCAGCAGATGGGCCCACGACGGCACCAGTGTGAGGACGAGGAAGGCATTGTCTCAGAGCCCTCAGCCATCAATCGCGGAGCTCAACCCACAGGCGCTGGGTGTTGATGTACCACCTTTTCAAAAAACGTCAAACTATGTAGTGATTTTATCTCTGTTTTTATTTTATCAAAGTAATAATACCTTTCAAAGTAACAGAATTTCATGGGCCTATTAGAATGAAAACGGGCAGGCCCTGCCTTCCCACCCACTGGGTATCTCTGCTCCCTGGAGGCCACCATTTGCAACTGTTCAGCCACTGAGTCCTCTCCAGTCAAACACCTCTGAGAACCCAGTTTTTCAGTTTTGTTTTGTTTTTTCAGCTATTTGTTCTCCTAGTCCTAGATAGAACCCTTGCTATTAGTTAAATGTGTCCCTGTAAAATGTGTATGTTAAAAGCCTAACTCCCTAGCACCTAGAACATGAGCTTATTTGGAAATAGGGTCTTTGCAGCTGTGAGGAGTTAAGGTGAGGTCATCCTGCATTAGAGACAGAATGCTTGCTCTGAGGTGTCGCAAGGAAAAATTAGCATTCAGACAAAAAGTTTTCTCAGCAAGGCAATTTCACTTTCTGCAGAAAGGGTGCTCCTGTTAGCCATCTTGCCATGAGAGTACAATGCACAAAGGAAAGGCAGGCATATTTATTCCTCATGCACCGGGTCCTTACTGTGGTGTCCCATCTCCATTGGTTGGAGCCAGACCTCACAATCTACACTGAACTCAATTAGCTAAAAACTTAGAACTTTTCTAAATAGGTAAAGGCAATGGAGAACAAAGGAGAAGAGGAAGCCCAAATAAGGAAGGGGGAGGAAGCTGCTTGTGAAAAGACTTAGAAAAGTAATGTCATAAACGTCTTGCTTAAAGCACACGGACACAGGAGGTACTTACTCTATTTAACAGCGTCCTAGGCTAGGGCTTCACCAAGAGTTACTAGAAAAAGCAAGAAGGCTTTGAAGAAAGTTAGTCTTTAAAGAGATGATTATTTTAACACTTATTATTCTTCTTCTTTAACAAGAAGGGAAACTTCGAAAAGTTTTTTTTTTCTTTGTTTTACTTTCTACACCCTGGAATACGGTGGCCTCAAATCCAATGTGCCAGCATCTTTGCGACAAGTGGCAATGTGGACACAGGCACACGCAAGGAGATAGGCACAGGGGGAGTGGGGTGGCGCTGTCGCCAGCCAGGGAGCCGCCAGCAGCCAGAGAGGATGGGGCAGACCCCTCCCTGGTGCCCTGGAGGGACCGTGGCCCTGCGATGTTGGATGTCCGGCCTCCAGAACCATGGGGCGGTCTGTTTCTGCTGAGGCCACATGGTCTGTGGTGCTTTCTGTGGTCACTGGAGGAAGCCAATATGCTCCCCCTGAACTGGGCATTTGCCTCTTACCCCTAAGACCCCTTCTGTGAGCCTCTCCTGGCTTCTTCCTCCACAGGATAGACGGCAAAGATGAGATGGAGGAGGAACACCTGAAGAGGCATGAGGAACGTGGCTGGGCACCTGAGACCTTGGGCACGGCCCATTAGGGACCCTCGGCCACAGCCCCGCCCAGCCAGGGCCCTCCCGGGTCTGCACAGCCCAGGCCCGGTCACAGCTGCCATGGAGCTGCTCCTGCCACCCTGGTAAAGGTCCCACTGCAGGAGTGGAAGGAAGAGCCTTCCTCACACTTCCAAGGCAGCACTGTTTGGACTGGGGGACACTCCATTTTGGGGTGCAACCTAGAGGCACAGACCCCCGCAGAGGCAGCTGTGAACGTGTGGACAACTTACTGCGCCTGGTCAGTTAGATCACGCCAGTGGCTGATCATGCTTTTGTGGCTGTAGCAGAAACTGCCCCTTTTCCCCTAGTATCTATTCTTCCTACTAGAACCATCTGGGCTGCCCCAGATACTCTAAGACCTCACTCCCCAGCTTCCATGTAGCTAAGGGACCATGTGTGACTCAGTGGTCCAGGACAGCCGTGGCCCACGGCGCTTCCAGTTGGGGTATGTCTAGGGTGGCACCTCCTGCCCCTTGCTCTGCGGGTGTGCAGGGGACAAGGATGTGAGCCAGGATCCAGGAGGCTGCTGGACCGCTCAGGCTGGGGAGGAGCCGTCCCACGACCTTTCACCTCCTGATGTGTACCGGGGCGAGGCTTACCTGAATGAACGCTGAATTGAGTAGTAGGAACTGCCAGGGGGCGGGCCCCGCCTGGGAGCATTGCAGTACCAGGAACGAGGCTCGCACTAACACGTATGACCTCGGCTGAGCTTCACAACAGTCCTGTGAGATGAGGGTTGTCTTTATCCTGTTTCTCAGAGAGGAGACTGAGGCTCAGAGAACAAAGGGTCACCACAGGATTGTAGTTAAGCTGGCAGAGGCTGGAGGTAAAGCCCACAGCCGCTCAGGCTGCACAGGTCGGAAAAGGCAGATGTGGGCTTTACCCCCAGCCTCTGCCATCCATCACTGGCTGAACATGGGCAGTTACCACTCTGAGTTTCCTCAACCGTCCAGGTGGCAAATGGTGCCCCTCAGGGCTGCGGTGAGGACTGAGTGAGACAAAACCAGCCAGGTCCCATGAAAGGGCCATTTCGAGGTGCAAAATGGCTGATGCCTGCAACTCTGTTGGTGTAACCTCATATGTAAAGGGTCAGGGGTGAGGCTAGACCCACAGCAAACATCCTGATCCGGGTGGCACCTTAAAGGGGAGCTGCACCCCCAAAAGCCGGGAGCTTTTCCGTCTTCCTGGGAGAACAGGGGAAGCCTGGTGTGGACAATGCATTGGGTTGAACCACAGCCTTCTGTGGGTGGCAGTCTGTGCACGTGTGTGTGTGTGTGTCCATGGATGGGGGTCGTGGCTTTTTATTGGTAACCTGAATAACTGTGGTGAAAGCTTCCAGCACAGCAGAAAGGCGAAGTCATTCATTGTTTTTTCATTAAGAGCGTCTACATGACAGATTGGAGCAGGTGCAATATTATCATTTAATTCGTCTCTATGCCATTTTTTAGGCTATAAGTGCTCTCCTGGGTCTCAGGAGGAACTGGTTGAAAACGTTAAAGGCACCAACCATTCCAATATTTTTAACAATTTAAAAGCAATCGAAACTAGCAGAAATACTCCACCGTGAAAACATCAGCGCCATTAATCCATGGGACAGGACAGCTCAGGACTGCGCCTGAGTGGAGCTTTATTCTCAGATGCCCGCTCCGTCCCCAAAGGACGCTAGTGCAGGAGTTATCTTCTCCAGAGCCAGGGCAATCTTGCCCAATGCTCCAAAGATGTCGTAAAACGCAGGCGTAAAAACAAGCCCTCGTCTTTGGGAATGACCAATTCAGGCACAAGCTGGCCTCCCTGGGACCCCCACCTCCAACCACGTGTCTCTGCTTGGCTGTCCAGACTCCAGGGCTCCAGGCCAGGACTCCAGACACTGGAACTCAGGGGACACTTGGCCACGCTCCTCATCCTAACCAAACCACTGGGTAAGTGTGATCTTACCAGCCAGCTGCTTGCAGGGGTTTGAGGCAAAAGCTGCAGTCCCCAGGAAATGGGATCCCTGTCGCTGGACTTGGGTGTCCTGCCTCCTCAGAAATCAGCAAGACACACACATCTCAGATTCCTGCAACGGGCATGGGGCTGGGGTTCTCAGAGGAGGTGAACAGACCCTGGCCCACACAGAGAGCTCAAATGCCCTCTGGAGTTTCCCCACCTGGGGTCATACAGCAGATACATGATGTGAAAGGCAGCCCCCAACTTTTATTAGATTTCAATCAGGAATGATATTGTTAAATATTTAAGAAGGGCTTTCGAGAATGATATTTTTAAAGAATCGTGACAAAGAGAAGAACACAGGGAAGCATAAATTTTTAAAATTCATTCCCTCTGTAATAATTCCATGAGGCATTTATTGCCGCTCAGCCCCAAGGAGAACCAGTCAGCAAGTATCTTTCTTGGAACCAATTATCCTGTGCTCTCGGACCCAGGACCGCCTTCTGCAATCGCCCGTCCCAGCTATTTACATGAACTAATACCTGCTGGCTGGCTGAAGACGGTAACTCAGAACTGTTTTAAAAGGGTCTGACTTCTGTATCCCCTACATTAACACTGCCTCTCCGACAGAATTAACAGATTCTCTGTTTTGGCATAGTAAGGTCCAGTCAAAGCACACACATGCACACACACCTGCACACACAGACATGCCATGCAGGTTCATACACGCACACGTTCACCTGCAGACACACACGTGGCATGCACACACTCATGCACTTACATGGCACACACTTGTACACACACACGCACATTCACCCACACACGTGGTATGTGCACACACACACACAAGCACATGCATGAGATGCACACATACAACACATGCACATGCACACACATGTACTTCCACACGCTCATACACGCACGACATGCACACACTTGCACACATGCACACTATCCCTTCATGCTCTCAGACACGTCCTTTCCCGCTCAGGCTGCCTGCATGGAGCCAGAGCGCAGGGCAGAAGGTTGGGAATCACAGGACTTGTGTTTCTGGTGCTGCCTGGCCCTGTCTCCTGCCGGGAAGGCAGGGCCATGGGGCAGGAAGCTCACCAGGGCCACAGAAGCCCAAGGCAAAGATGATGACAATGATGGACAAAAGGAATAGTGGGGGCACCGGGAGGCATGACATCACGAGCCCTGGCCCTGCCCCATGGATCCTGCCTTCCTCAGGGTACCCAGCAAGCATGCCCTGCTTCAGGTCCCGTCTCGACAGTCAGCCAACACCGAATCCCCACTGAGGTTCGAGCAGATGCAGAAGACGCGAGGGGCTGGCGAGCCAGGCGGGGCGCTCCCAGGCAGGCCCCCCAGAGTGCAGGATGGCTGGGACTTGTCTCTCAAGTAAAAGTTGAGGCTGCGTGACTGGGGCTGTATCCCCAAGGCTGCCCCGGAGCAGGCGGCCGCCATCAGGCCAATGGCAGAACAAGAGCAGACGCCACCCACTCACCGCCCACCCTGCAAAGTGTAGCTCTCAGACCTCACCTAACCGCAGAGAAGACGGCCATGTGTGCCTCTAACAGGCGGTTCCCTGACTAAAGGGGCACCTGCCGTCTCCGCCACAAGAAACACAAACCCTGGGCCTGCGCCTTCTCTTGGTTCTACAGTAGAACAAACTTGAGAAAAGAAAAGCTGATTTCAAAGGACAGGCCGGGACTTGCTTAGGGACAGCTTGACTTGAATCGGGGTTCAAAGCAGTTGAACAATATATGATGGGGCTAGTATTCGGGGTCAAGAGCCACCTTCCAGACCACGAGGATGGTGGTAGGGAGGGAGGGTTTCTTACAGCAGTCCCTCACCCTCCTCCTGACAGCTGAGGCGCCTGGTCCAAAGCTGCAGGAGGCTGTGCCCCTCAGCCATGCTGCACAACCTTCCATGGCTCTGAGAGGCAGGGTGGCCCCCGCCCCGCCCCCACCACACTGCTTTGCCCAGCAGCCCTGGGCTCTCCTGCTTGTGCTGTACGGGTTCGGTGGTCCCATGTGTCCCATGGGATTTACAATACGTCCTGTGGATTAACAGCTATTTTCTAAACTGAGTGTTGGCCAGAGTTCTGCAGAGAAGCAAAGCTAATAGGGTGTGTGTGTGTGTGTGTGTGTGTGCGCGCGCACATGCACACATCTCTATGTCTATCTTTGTCAAGAGGAAGAGAGACATCTATTTTAACAAAAATTCACTCACCGATTGTGGGGACTGGTAAGGCTGAAATCTGTTGAACAGTCTCGCTGGCTGAGATTCAGGTAAGAGTTGATGCCGGCCGGGCGTGGTGGCTCACGCCTATAATCCTAGCACTTTGGGAGGCCGAGGTAGGTGGATCACCTGAGATCAAGAGCTCAAGATCAGCCTGACCAACTTGGTGAAATCCCGTCTCTACTAAAAGTACAAAAGTACCCACGTGTGGTGGGCACCTGTAATCCCAGCTACTCAGGAGACTGAGGCAGGAGAATTGCTTGAACCTGGGAGGTGGAGGTTGCAGTGAGCCGAGACTGTATCACTGCACTACACCCTAGGCAACAAGAGCGAAACTCCATCTCAAAAAAAAAAAAAAAAAAAGTTGCTGCTGAGGCATTGAGCCTGCGTTCTACAGGGTAGCAGGCACGGGACTCTGCCTGGGTTCCTGCGTTACTGGCTCGAGACAGAATTCTTCCTCCTGAGCGAAACTTCAGTCTTTGCCCTTAGACCTTCAGCTGATTGGATGAGGCCCATCCACGCTGTGGAGGACCATCTGTTTACTGAAAGGCAACTAGTGATAGATGTTAACCACGTCCACAAAACGCCTTCCCCGCCACATCCAGATGGGTGTCTCACCGCTCACTGGCACAGCCAGGCCAGCATGACAAGGTGACACTCACCACCACAGCTGCCATCAGGAACCTGCCTCCCTCCGGCCTGAGCTTCCACCAACACTTCTTACGTTGATATTTTCATCCCTTTGAAAGAAACCAGGAACTTTCTCTAAAAGCAGTGCCCTCCAGTGGGTAAAACGCCGTCGTGCAGCCAGGGAGCCGGGCCAAAGGCGCCCGGGACAAGCCGGCTGTGGTGCCTACTTCCCTGAAGGCGGTCAGAAGACAAAGAAGGATGCAGGCAGGCCCTGGGTGGCCCGCGCAGGCACTGTTCCTGCATTCTTCACCTGGCCTTTGCAGAGAGTTTGCCCAGCCCCCACCTGAGCATGTCTTCTCTCTGCACGTCTCGCTGCACACCCCACCCTCCGCCACTTTCTGGACGGGCACTGCTTACTCAGCCTGAAGCGGTGCTAAAGGATGTGGGTACTGCCTTGATGCCTTTGCCGCCGCTTCTAGATGTGGCCTGTCTTGCTCACAGTGTATGTGCTTCACCCGGAACTTGCTGGCACATCTAGGTGTTCATCAGGCCTAACGATTCATCAGGCCCAAGGATTCATCAGGCCCAAGGATTCATCAGGCCTAAAGATTCATCAGGCCCAAGGATTCATCAGGCCTAAAGATTCATCAGGCCCAAGGATTCATCAGGCCCAAGGATTTATTACGCCTAAGGATTCATCAGGCCCAAGGGTTCTTCAGGCCCAAGAATTCATCAGGCCCAAGGATTCATCAGGCCCAGGGATTTATTACGCCCAAGGATTCATCAGGCCCAAGGATTCATCAGGCCCAAGGATTCATCAGGCCCAAGGATTCATTACACCTAAGGATTCATCAGGCCCAAGGATTCAAGCCTAAGAATTCATCAGGCCTAAGGATTCATCAGGCCTGACAATTCAAGCCTAACGATTCAAGCCTAAGGATTCATCAAGCCTAATTTCATCAAGCATAGCAGGTGCTTGATGAATACCTGACAGATGATGTTTCTTACCAGCTTCCCAATGTTTGAAATTCTATACTTGAAGCCCAGAGCACTGAGTTAAGGCTGTCAGAGGGTGACGGTCCTCTGCCTAAAGGCAAACCTTGGGACGCGTGAGGAGTCTGTGCAAAGCCTTCTGCCCACACAGAATTTAAGCAATATTAGCTGGTTAGTCATTTACACATTAGTATAAACAAGTACTCCTATCCTAGCCATGAAGGATAATTTAAAGAGAGGAAGGTTTGGGAACACTGGATGCCTGAGCAGGTGGGAGACCTGAGAGGAAGCCCTCACTGGAGACAGGGAAGAAGTGACTGAAAAGGGGCGGCCGCCAGCCCTGAGGAGAAACTGCCTCCACTTCATCATCTCCCCAGGGCTGGGCCCAGATAACAGCTCCTCACACCTTTCACTGGGCAAAGACTGCTCTGTGAGTGACTCACAAACACGAAATCCACACGCACTGTTGGTCTGCACCCACACTGCATCCCTGCAGGGCTGCCAGGGAGGGTTCCTTTGGAGTTTCCAGAGCACAGGATTCAGAGGGGCCAGTCCACCCTCTGTGGGGAAGGGCTCCAGGGGAAGTGTCTGGTTAGATAAAGCCAGGTGAGCACACTCCGTCTGGGGCTGCTGGGAGCCTTTGCTCTGTGTGGTCACCTCCAGGAGAGGCTACAGGTGGCATGCGTCCCAAACTCTTCCCAACACGAGCTGCCCCCTGCTTTCTGCTAGGCATGTCAGAAACATCAAGAGAAGCCAGTCTTCCCAGAAGCTCCATCTGGGAATCTCTGACCTGTTCTAAACCAGTATACCCTTCCAGGGCCCGCTGGAGGCAAGGGTGACGGTTGCATCATTTGTAGGGGAATGGCATGGGCCCTGAGAGGTGCAAAGGGTACGTAATGCCATGCTTTGCCAAAGTCCCTCTGCCCACAGCTCGTCCCTTCTGAAGGGAAGAAGAAAAGAAAGGAGAGGAAAGGCGATCACGAGGAAAGGAGGGAAGATGGGGCGCCAGGCGAGGGAGCGGCTGGGGCGCCCTGCTGCACCCCTCTGTGCCTCCCTGGGACAGGCCTCCTGCCCCTCCCTGTGCTGCAGCCTCCGTCCATCCAGTCTCAGTTCCACCCACCTCAGAGCCCACTGTGGGGACCCGCTGGAGCCGTGCAGTGCGTGCCTGGCCTCTCGCCAGCTCCAGGCTGCACTGTCACCCGTGGACACTGACTTCTGGCGTTCATGCACTCCAGACAGATGTGCAGCCAGCCCCGGCGGCCCCAGAAGGACGTCTGACACGTTCCTAAGCTGTGTTTCCTCTTTCAAGGTCACTGGCTTGAGCTCCTCCCTGTTCCAAGCATACGGACGTGGCAGCGGGCAGCGGGCAGATGGTGCACAGTCTCACGTCCTGGGCACCTGGCGGCGTGGGAACCCCTGCGGTCTCCACACTGCGGGCGCCTCCAAGCAGAGCTCTGCAGACGAAGCTGAAGGCCCCATCCTCACAGGCCAGGCTCCTGCCACAGCCCCTGAGCTGCCCTCCAATCTGGCCTGCGTGCCCGCCAGCCCCCACTGAGAGGCGGGGCTCTGCAGCTCCACGCCCCACGCTGCGCCGGCCACAGACGCCACCTGTGATGCCGAGAACTGGGGGACGCAGGCGACCCCAAACTCTGGCTCTGCAGCCCTGCTCAATGCAAGTCTCCATGAGAGTAATACCTGTGTGTGTTGTATGTATGTGTTACGTGTTACATTTTCTGGGTTATGTTTTGACATCTTAGGAAAGCTTTCTGGCTGGAGAGAGCCTGCCCCTCCAGGGCTGGCCAACTCCGACACAGCGCAGCATAGCATGCCTTTCACACGCAGACTAGCCAGCCAACCTCCGCTCTCTGGCCCGAAGCCCCCCAGGCAAAATTTCCCATATTCCCCCGTCCTGACCTGGGCAACTAGGGACCATGCGCATCCCCAGCCAAACTCGCCGAGATGATTCCAGCTGGCCCGTCCTAAGGCGTTCGCCTCCCTGCCCTCCCTTTTTCGCGGAAGCGCAGTCCTGCCCAGGCGTCCCCTTGCTCCTGTGTGCTGCCTCCTGACAGCTCTGGCACCCCCAATCATGGCCCTGAGCGCACTAAGCTTCCTCCTCATCCCCTCCTGTGGCCACATGACTTCACCATGCCACACAGGCATGGACATTCCCAGAACACCGAGGCAGGCCCGGGGAGGTATTTCTAGGTGGGGGATGGGGCTGGAAGGAAAAGCGGGCGGGCTCCAGCATCCCACGCACCTCACTTCACCCCCTCCCTGGGCTTTGCACCTCCCCTTCCTCAAGGCAGACAGGTGAGGACACATGGCAACAAAAGGAACAAAGGGACATCACAGCAGAGGCGGCGGCTCCGCCACTGCTGGCCTTTCTGTCCTTCTGGCCATCCACTGACCCCTCCTCTAAGCACTGGATAAGTCTCTCGCAGCCACCAGAAGGACGTCCCACAGACTGGGCAGCTTTAACAGTGGACATTCCTTCTCTCCCGGCTCTGGAGGCTGGAAGTCCTAGATGAGAGTGTCAGGGCCTTGCCCCCTCTTCAGTCTGCAGGGAGGATCGCCCCACACCTCCCCCAGCTCTGGCATGGCTGGCAACCCCGGGGGTCCTTGTGGCTCCAGCCTCCCTCTGCTGTTGCATGGCGGTCTTCTCTGGGTGTCCTCTGAGCCTCTGCTCTCCTACAGGGACACTGGCCATTGTACTAAGGGTGCAGCCTCCTCCAGGGTGGCCTCATCCCAGTCTCACCAGTGACACCTGCTGAGGTCCTGTTCTACACAAGGCCACATGCCAAGGTTCTGCGACGAGTCTTAACTCGGGGAATACTATTCACCCAGTACCAGCAGGTTCGGCTCAAGAGCCTGTTGAGGAGAGTTAGAAACCCGGCAGTGGACCAGGTCCCAAAAAGCCATGGTCAGAACCCATGTCCTGGCATCTGAAATCACAGCTGATGGGCCAACAGCACACGGCCAGACCAAAAGCTCACCGTTCCCACATGCTTCCCGATCTAACCGTGAGCGTCGCTTCCCTGGGCGTCATCTGCAAAATGGAAAGCTGGAGTTACTCGGTGCTTTCTGTCTCCCTCTAGATCCAAGGCTTGCCCCAGGAGGCAAGACGCCATGTCCTTCGCCCTGTGAATGTGACTGAAGAAGCTACTGGCTTGCTAACGTCACACAGCCAATGGTGACAGAGAGGGCATGAAACCTCTTCCTCCTGAGTCTCCGGCCAGAGCTGACTCCGCTCAGGTAGGACGCCCACCCCACCTGACCCCCACTTCTGGGCCATCTGCACCTCCTGGGCACCCCAAAGCTCCAGTACTTCATTCTATTAGCACTTGCCTCTCCATTCTGTGATTATCCTCTGATAATTTCTAGTCTCTAGGACAGCAACCGTATCCCGCCCTGTGAGTATTTGCTGACAGCAGAAACGGACAGACAAGGAATGGACTTTCCGTGGAAGGTTGGGCTGCGGGCTGTGCCCCGCGGATACATGGGCAGGACAGTGGCAAGGTCCCCGTCACCATGCATCGAGTCACAGCCAGGCAGTCCCCATAAGGTGACATGAAATACCACACTGGGGAGAGGGCAGGTGAGACTCTCCCAATGAGGAGCGGAGAGGCTTGCTGGGGGAAAGACACCTGTAAGAGTCAAAATCAACCAAAATAAGAAGTTTACAATCGGCCGGGCGCGGTGGCTCAAGCCTGTAATCCCAGCACTTTGGGAGGCCGAGGCGGGTGGATCACGAGGTCAAGAGATCGAGACCATCCTGGTCAACATGGTGAAACCCCGTCTCTACTAAAAATACAAAAATTGGCTGGGCATGGTGGCGCGTGCCTGTAATCGCAGCTACTCAGGAGGCTGAGGCAGGAGAATTGCCTGAACCCAGGAGGCGGAGGTTGCGGTGAGCCGAGATCGCGCCATTGCACTCCAGCCTGGGTAACGAGAGCGAAACTCCGTCTCAAAAAAAAAAAAAAAAAAAAAAAGTTTACAATCATTGAAAAACCGCCAAAGGTCTCAAGAGTGTTGCGGACAGCTGCCGTAGGAGCAAGAAAGAAAAGGAGAAGGAAACACCATTTCCCGAGCCCCTTCTCAAGGCCAGAACTGGGGGCGTTTACGGAGGAAATAGTCCTGAGGGAGTTAATCACTGCAGTGTCACATGGCTAAGTGCCAAAGCCAAGAACGAAATCCATGTCTAAAGCCACATCCTCCCCCAGGACCCGGATGGTGTCAGGGAGGCCCCACAGGCACAGAGGTGTCAGCTGGTGAAATGCGGATGGGCGGGGCTTGGGGTGGGCCAGCATCCCCCGGGTAAGTCAGGAACGCTGCTTGCACGCTTGCTCACGGATGAGGCATTCGACAGTACGTTCACTGGAGCGCTGTTATCCACGGCACCATCAAGAAGCGCCTGGGGGTGGACAGCGGCTGGCCAGGCTCCGTGGAGCAGGCCTGCACCGTCACTCTACTGGATCGTCACAACGCAGGGTGTTAATGAGGACACCCAGGCCCCAGAAGATCAGCTCACACACAGCCCCACCGAAGGGGTGCAACAGAGACTCAACCTCAAGACCTTCTGGCTCCAGAGGCCTCACTCCAGCCACTGGACGACTCCGGCCGACAGAGACAGCCCTTGGAGGAAGGAGTGGGGGAACGGGCGAAGGGCCCCAAAATGCACAGCAGGCTTTGGAGGCCAACACTCAAGGGCTGGAGGAGGGAGAGAGCAGTGAGGGAGGATGGGCGCTGAGCTGCGCACGGCAGGGCCCCACCTCACGGGCTGCTCTCAGTCTGCAAGCATGGGAGCTTTTCAGCATCACTGGGAATCAACTAAACCTGCTCAGGAAAGCCACGTTCAGGCAAGGCCCTCTCCAGCATCCTTGGAAACTCCAGATGTTTGGGAGCTCCCACAGTTACAGCTGTCCCCCAGATTCCCTGCCTGCCCCCGGGTAGTGATGCTGCCTGGCACCCACTCCCTGCACTGTGAGATAGGACAGAATAATTCAGAACTGCCCAACCACCTGCCCCAGCCTCACAGAGCTGCAGGAGGGAAAGGCGCCTTGGCCTCTTTGGGCCCCAGGCGTGCTTCATGTGGGAGGGAGGCCATGTAAAGACCCCCTTTCTAGCCCTTCCTTCCCTCTCCCAGACTCTTCCCAGTTAGTCCCTGATCACATGTTTTTTCCAGGAGCCTTGGAGCAGATTTGTTAGGTAAACCTGCAGAGCATAGTCTCCTATAGCCCTTCTACCGGCTCTGGCAGCTGAATGCTCCTGGAAGGTACCAGGAACTCTCGGGTAAGACTGGAGGTGCTCTAAGGGAGGACCAGAGATGCCAGCTCACCCAGCCGATGCGTCCCAAGTGAAACGCCAAGACAGCTCAGGCACAGAGGGCCCAGAGGACCATGCAGTCAGATGCCTGCTGAGTGCTGGCCAGCCCAGAGCCTTCTCCCGTCCATGCCTCACCCCATCACTCCCCAGACTTGGCTGAGAGGGGGCCCTGCCCTCAGGAAGCACACACTCAGCAGGGAGAATCCTCCAGAAGGAGAACAGCTGTGGCGGGTGCCCACTGGCCACAGAGCCCCGGGGTCCAAAGAGAGTGAGGCCACCTCGGGACGTGCATGGAGACTTTCCCTGTATAGGTGACGTTTTGATTTTAACACCTTCCTGGGCGGTGGGACCCAGGATGATGGTGAGCCGTTTCCTGCTGCAATGTGTCCCATCTGGCCTTCTGTTTCAGGAACTCTGGGTGATGTATGATGTGTGAAGCTCCCTGGGGGAAAGGGACCTGCTGCCAGACTGATATTTACAAAACCAGGCCTGCAGGGAGGGAGGCAGCTGGGTTCTCAGGCCTTAGCACCACTCTCCTGGGCTCACTGTCATCTCATTTGAAAACCAGCTGGGCCAGACGCGGTGGCTCATGCCTGTAATCCCAGCACTTTGGGAGGCCAAAGGAAGAGGATCACTTGAACTCAGGAGTTCGAGACCAGCCCGGACAACATAGGGAGACCCCATCTCTACAAAAATAAAAATAAAAAAATTAGCTAGATGTGGTGGTGCGTGCCTGTGGTCCCCGCTACTTGGAAGGCTGAGGTGGGAGACTCACTTGAACAAGATCAGGCTTCAGTGAGCAGTGATTGTGCCACTGCACTCCAGCCTGCGTCACCAAGTGAGACCCTGCCTCAGAAACAAAAAAAACAAAACAAAACCAAGTACAAAAAGGCTGGCCTGCGTCCTCCTAACTCATGTCACACAGACCTGACCTCAGTGATCTAACCCCCATCTTCTTCCCACGTCAGGCACCTTCTAAAGTGATTTGACTTTCTCTGCATGAAAATCCATTTGCCACCTGCAAAGTGACAAGGAATCCCGCTCCTAATCTTCAAAGGCTCCCCTGCCTGCCCAGGCCCCAGCTTGTAGATGCCTTTCCTTCACTTGTGAGTGCTTCTTCCTGTTTAAACTTTAATTTTGGAACTCTAGATAAACTGAATGTCAAGGGAGGTTCTTTTCCTCCAGGGAAGGTCAGGGGTGGCTGGGTGGCGTGACCACAGAGGCAGGGGGGCTGGGGAAAGGCTTACCAGGAGCCTCCATCTCTTTAGACCACATTGAGTCCAAGCCAGGGAGCGCTGAGTCCTCTCTCAGTTATTTGGGAGCCTATGAGCTTAGGGACTGACGTCCCCCAAGCCTTTACAGCTCGCCTGCCTCGCCCACGGGGACTTTGCACTTTTCGCCTGCATGGACTGCAAAGGTCAGCCAAGGGCAGCATGCAGGTGGAATTCAACCCTGCCCCTTTCTCTGCCTGCAGAGGATACCATTAAAAAAAAAAGATAAAGTCATTTACGCTGCCTCCATTTATGTGGCTTCAGAGAACAGAGAATTGGTTTGAAGCAGGTGATTTCTCAAGGCTGTTTCCATCCCCAGCCACGGTCTAGCTTTGAAATCTAGAACCCTATTTGTTATACAGGGCAACTCAGGTGTGGTTTTCAGGACAGGCCAGTGAGGGGGCCTCAGGGCTCAGCTGCCAGGGGAAGGAAGCCACACTCTTTTCTCAGCACAGTCAAGATACAAATGTGGACGGAAAGGGTAGGCTCTGCAGAAATTCAAAGGCCATGCACCCTGGCTGCGGAGCTCATGGAACACAGCACAGAGGCACAGGAAAAGCAAGGTCTGTGAGGCAGGTCAAACACCAGACCGGCCCCACCAGCACTCACCGGGGCTGTGCAGGAACAGACATGCCCTGTGTGTCTCCACAGGGCACTCCTGAGTGTCCGTCCAAGACAGAGCTCAAGCGGGGACCACAGCAGCAGCTCGCCTCACCCCCAGCACCTTCTGTGCCCCTGTTTCTGCTCCTCCCTCCTTGGGCTTGCTTTATCTTCTCCCCCACCTAAGTCGTAGGCCTGGCATTGAGATCTGTGGGTACAGACGGGCATGACCAAGCCTTGCTGGTCTTGTTGAAGTCTACAGAGAAGAGTGGCTGAGAGGAGCTAGCCTTAGTGACAGGCATTGATCCTCAAAAGTTCATCTCCTCAGCATCCCAGCACCTGTGATTATGATTCCTGCCCCACCTTGGAGGTACGCGGATAGGACTCAGAGGCTGGAGGACAAAGCCGCACTGCCTCTGAGCCCTGATTCCATCGCTGGGTGCTTAGCCTGTACTCAACGCCACCATCCAGGCAGGCTCCTAAGTGTATGTTTGTGGTTGTTTGCATTGCAAAGCCTTGAAATGAACTATAGCAAAACTCTTTGTTTTTGCAGGGAGCTAAGTTTCCTCGATATGTAATAAGAATGTCAACTTTTAACAATATCTTGTCCACTTTGGAAGAAATCATCTAATCTTTTATTAAACAGACACATCTCCTGACTTTTAATCGCAGGGTATTAGCTAAGCTTCACTTTCTCTTGATGACTTGGGGACTTTTGCTTGAGGAAGCAGTGACAGCCTCACTCCAGCTGTGTTGGTACCATCCCATGGGAAGGCAGGAGGTTTCAGGAGTGGGAATCGTTGGTAGGAACAGGTGTTTAGGCCAAAGAATTCCAAAGAGGATGGTACTGCTGCCTGCCCGGAGAGGCGGTGGAAACGGATGGATGGAGGCCAGGTCACCAGCAGGGATTAAAACTCATGAGATCAAAGCCTGGGGAAGAGGGGAAGTGGGATCTGGAGGGCTCGGGTGTTAAGACAACATCTGGAGTCTCTCCCGTGTGGGTTATTGGGTGAACGACATTCGGGGCCAGCTGTGTCCTTTCAGATAAAACTGGAAGATTTAAGGCTTCCTTCATTACATCTGCCCTCAGGGACAGAAAGGTTCTGAGGATTAAAGGCAGGGACGCTGCAGCTGGGTGGGTGGCTGGGCCTTCCTTTGGCCTCTTTTCCATCTAAGCTCACTTATCCATGTTGGACGGGACAGGCACCTCTGTGAGAGGCGGTGCTGGCCAGTGGTTTTGAGCCAGATGGTCTGGAGGCCAATCAAGGCATCAGGTCAGCACTTAGCACAGCTGGCAGGCTGTATGGCCTTGGGGACGTCACCGAGCCCCTGGGTGCCTCTGTAAGATGAGAAGAAGAAGCGCTCCTACCTTTGGGGCTTGCTGTGGGCTGGCACTCGCAGAGCTGCCGTGATGCCTGACGAGGCTGTGGGTTATTATTATTATTACCATTCTCTGCCATGCCTTCCTTCTTTGGGCTCGTGGTTGGGCTCCTGATTGTTGACTCTGTAATGTTTCTATGACAGGTGCCGTGGCTCATGCCTGTAATCCCAGCACTTTGGGAGGCCGAGGTGGGAGGATCATTGGAGGCAGGCGGATCACTGGAGCCGAGGGATTCAAGACTAGCCAGGCAACACAGTGAGACCCTGTCTCTGCAAAATGTTTAAAAAATTAGCCAAGTATGGTGGTGCACGCCTGTAGTCCCAGCTACTTGGGAGGATGCAGCAAGAGGATTGCTGGAGCCCAGAAGGCAGAAGCTGCAGTGAGCAGTGATCGTGCCACTGCACTCCAGCCTGGGCGACACAGCAAACTCTTATCAAAAAAAAATCTTCCTAGACTCCATTTCCCAGGCTCCATAATGGAGGTCTGCACAGGCAGCTTCTGGCCCTGCGTCTTCCTTTTCTGCAGTGCCACTGCCAGCACAGGGACGTCGTTCCACATCGTGTCACTTGCTTGATGTTTTACACCCATGGATGGTGAAACAGCGTCTGCAGCCCGGAGTGCTGGGAGGCAGGGAGGCTCATTTCCAAGGCCAGCTGGCCTACTGCAAGGGCCAGAGGCAGCACAGCCAATGGTGGTTACCAGGGATCAGGACGCAGGTGGAGAGGGCGGGACAGGGGCTGGCAATGGAGACAGGTCCACACTGGGAACCAGCTGTGTTAGGCAGTGCTGCCCTCAGATCCCCACTCAGCAGCTGCAATACGCATTGGCCACAGCAAGTGCTGACTTAGCATGTGTTGGTTCCTGATGCAGTCATCTCTGTGATCCAAGCATTGCTTCTCCCATCGACTCGTCCCTGCCAACCCTCAGCTCGGCTCAGCTCAGCCACTCGCTGATCGTGAAACTCAGACACACGTCCTGTGATCACTCCAACACTTTGCAATTCATCAAAGCGCAGAGCACTGTCTCGCCGCAGCCCGTCCCTCTGTTGTTCTGACGGGGAGGCCACAGCGACCTACAGCAGGGAAGAGTCAGGCCTGGATCCGGTGCAGACGCTATTCAGGTTATGACGGACAAGCAGGAAGGAAAGAGCGTTCCCCACATGGCCCCACCCCGAGCAGAACCTTTTCAGGGTACTCATTCCTTTTTAGTCTGGGCTTTGCTTCCTAACGAGGTCAGCAGGGACAGCTGATTGTTTTTATTTGACAAGTGGGTGACCTAAGCCCAAGGCACAGTACAGGACTCCCTCCGGGGTCTGAATGCCACATCCAGACACAGAAGGGGCAGCAGACATAATGTGCTTCTAGAGACAGACCTCCTGGTCAAATGCTGGCCACTTACTGGTTGGCAGCCTTGGAAATGTTATTTAGCCCCCTTGTGCCTCAGTTTCCTCAGATGTAAATGGATATTATAAATGTACCTATCTCAAGGAATAAATAAAATCACCCACAGGCCAGCCGTGGGCTCATGCTTGTCATCGCAGTGCTCTGGGAGACTGAGGAGGGAGGATCACTTGAGGCCAAGATTTCAACACAAGCCTGGGCAACATAGCAAGACCCCATGTCTACAAAAAATTAAACACCTAGCAGGGCGTGGTGGTGTGCACCTGATGTCTTAACTGCTTGGGAGGCTGAGGTGGGGGGACTGCTTGGAGCTCAGGAGGTCGAGGCTGCCGTGAGCCATGATCGCGTCGCTGCACTCCAGCCTAGAAGACAGAAGGAGACTATCTCAAAAATTAAATAAATAAAATAAAATCATCCACAAGTGTGCTGAGAAGACACCTGGGCTGCCGGAATCACCCGTGAAAGTGAGTCATTGTTCCGGGGTGGCGACTGGTTCCCTCTGTCCCCAGACACTGTGCACCCCAGCAAGTAGCGGCTAGGAACCCACTCATGCTGTATTCAAACCGTCATTGCCTGGCCCCTCAACTCCTACCTTAAAGCCCTCTTTTGCAAGGACTGGGTATGTTTGCCAGGATTCTGCAAGGATTCTGGTTCAAGGGAACCATTTAGGAGTCCAATTGGACACCGTCACAACCCAAGGATGGCCCTAGCCCTTCTAGGAGGGGTTCAGCTCAATAGCACCCAAACATGCAGATGCATGCAAGCGGTCCCGTCCCACCTGCGAGGACCCTGGCTGGGCAAGCAGTCCCTTCTTGTCGGTGGATGGAAGAAAGGCCTCTCGCCCTTTCTGTACCTTGGAAGCCAGGGCAGATGGGGCGGGGAGTGGAATTAAACCGTCCAATCAGCGGTTATTAGCAGAGAAAAATGAAAGAACAAACTCCCCTTGCATTTTCTATCTTGGTGTGCCAGAATGACAGAGCCAGCTGGGAGATCAGGAAAACAACTTTGCGACCCGCTCCATTCCCTCATTCCCTGTTCCAAGCGGAGCAGGCTGCGCTGCCTGGGCGTCCCTCTCCCCTGCGGAAAAGAGGCCGCGAAGGTTGGGACAGTTAGATGCGGGCAACCTAAGCTTCCGGTCCAAGGTTTCCTGGGGACCAACAAAGGCGCCAAGTGAGGCAACCGCCCTGGGGTTCCTCACAGAGCGTCTGGAAATGTCTGTGCTCCCGCGCCCCGGCCTTCCCAATGCAAGGCGCCCTCTCCACCTGACCCGACCGACAGACCGTAAGCAGGTTCGGGAGGGCGGGCGAGAAAGGTCAGGCTGAGCAGAACAGCTGGGCCAACGTTACGCAGGATGCCCTGGACACCCCTAGGCGCCCACCTCCCCTCGCCCCCGGCCTTCTTAACCGGTATTGCCCGTGGAGGCCTGGGGCTCGGGTGGAATCGGATTACTTGTCTGGGATTCGCTGGAGAACATTCTAGGGAGAAGGCACCCCCCGCTCTGGACTTAGCTGAGAGTTTAGGGCAGGAGCGCCGGCAGGACGGGGGCAGGTGCTGGAGAACGCTGTCGGGGGGAAAAAGTAGGGCGCGTTTCGTGGATGCAACCAGGGCGGCAGCCTCGCGCTCTTTCTTCCTACCACGGGACAGCTCCTGGACTGGAGCTGGGCGCACACACTGCGAGAAGCCAGCTCGGGTTCGATGCCCGGGCCCGGCCCGCCCTCCGCCCCAGGCTGCAGGTGCTGCGGCGCTCCCTGGCCTCCCGCGTTTCCTGGGGAAGTCCCTGGGGCAGGTGCCCACGCTGTCCCGTAGAAGCCCACGGGCTCAGGCCGACTTGCGGGGCCGCTTCTCCCCGGAGAGAGAAGCTGAGGCTTCCCCACGCGGCCGGGAACCCGGGGCGTCCCAGCGCGCCCCCTGCCGACCGCACACTGCGGGGGCAACACCACCTCCCCTCGGGAGATCTGGTCCCCGCTGCTGGGAGAGGAAAGCGTGGGTCCGTGACTATCTGGTTTAGGAACGAAAGCTCTGGAACTAAAAACAAAAAATAAAACACATGAGTGCGCAGCGCGGTCAGCGTTTCCCTCTGGGTAATGCTTGGCCAAAGGGGAAGATGGAGAACCCCTGCCCATGTCCGCCTCGCTCAGCAGCGAAGATTCCCCTCTGCCCGCCCACCCTGACCCACGCCTCCCGCCGGGCCCACAGCTCAGACAAATCTGTAGGTTTCTGAGTATCTATCCGTAGCTCGAATAGCTTCAATGCACAAACGGAGTTTAAGTCCATCGCGGCCTCGCACATCCGCCCGGCCGAAAGGGGAAGGGCCTGCTTCCCTAAAAACAAAACAAATCAAAAAGGCAAGGAGGTGCCCTCGCGAAAGGACTGGAATTAATAATCTAGCCAGGGCCTCTTCTAAATTTACTGCAAAATTCGCCAGCATCTCATTCTTCACACAGGAGGCACCACACGAAAATCCCGCACTCCCCAGCATTTTGCAAATCGTGTTTGCTGGGTTTTCTCGCCTTTCCTTCCGAGGAGCTCAAACTGGAACCAGTGCTCGCTCCCCTAGATCTGCCTCCGCGCCCCACCCTTCTCCCCCACCCATACAGTGCCTCCCCGGGGGATTCAGGCGCTAAAAATGCGTGGGCCCCGCAGCTTCCTTCCTCCTCCTCTGTCCCTCGAATGACCAAGCTGCCTCTTTCCGGGCCCTCGGAAGACAGTGCCAGTTCCGCAGCGGCCCGCGCTCGCCAGCGCCACAGCCCTGACTCGGACCCGGAGGCCTGAGTGTTGTCAACCGCTTTCGCTCCCTCTAGGGCCGTTCAACCTTCTGAATACGCAGATTCATTTATTTATGTTTTTTAATGTAGTAAGTGGGCAGCTAAATGAATTGCAATTTGTAATTTTTATGGTTAATTTGAAATCTCGCTCTTGTTGGCTAATCCTGTTAGTTGGTGGCAAAACAAGAAGAAACGCGTGTTTCAGCAGCAGTGATTCTAATAGGCATTTTATGTTAAATTACAGCCGAGGCCACAACAAAAGGAGGCCCCGGACTTGCAGGCCCAGCGGCCTCGGCGGGTCCGCGCTGCCAGCTTGAGCCCAGAAGGAAAGCACCCCAAGTTTGCTGACCCCGCGCGCCCCTGGCCACACCCGTCCATCCTGGCTTCGAAATTAAGCCTAGTTCGGCACCCCGATTATGATTGTGAATATCCCGGGTGCCCTAAAGCTGCGCTCCGCAGCGTCCCCGCTTCCCGTGACGGTGAAGCGTGGCCTCGCCCAGCGCGCGGGGCTTCACAGGCGCCCAGGCCCGAGGGCGGGTCACTCCCGATCCCTTTCTTCCGTCCCTCGTCTCTTCCTCCGTTCCTTTTTCACCCTCTGCCCCTCGGTTCTCAATTCGCGTCGTTTCCTTAGGCCAACCGGGGAGCGCGACGCCCCTTCACCCCCTTCTCTGGTCCCCTCCCCGGCTTCCGGCTCCCCAATCCGGCGGACGAGGCCGGGCGGGTCGGTTGCGGAGCCGCAGTGGTCACAGCTGGAAGCCGGAGCAGGGGCATCCCTGCGGGTGGGCAGGGTCCCCGCTTTTCCGGCGACCCGCGGGCCGGGTGCGGGTTCCAGCTCGCGGGGCGCGTGTGGGCGGGGGCGCTGGGGCGCCCGGCTCCGCTTCTTCGCGCGTTGTCGGCGGCGCAGCGTTTCTTGTCCCGGGCGCCCAGTGAGTTTGATTGAAACGCGGCTGCGGGAAGGTGTCGACCGAGGCCAGCTGCGCGCAAGGAGGGAGTGGGGGCGAGGAAGGGGACCCGGAGCAGCCCCAGAGAGTCCAGGCCGGCCCCCGCCGCGCGGTGCTGCTCGAGGACTGCTATTTTGAAACGCCGAGGCTGCCCCTCCGGGGCTCGGGATGCAAGGGTCAAGTGTCACTTCCTCTGCGATCTCCAATATTCCTTGCAATGTTTTCAAATGGACGAATTCATTACCGGGGCAGTGTGAATGGGGCGATCAACAGCGCCCACTGATAGTTCATTCTGCACCGCGGAGCGCGGGGCCGTGGACCCAGGGAAGCCCCTCAATGAGCTTTGCGTCCTCGCCGCCGCCGGCTCTGCAGGGTCCTTTAGGGCAGGGGGAAAAGTTCAGGCACCGGGACAAATCTTAGTTGTCTTTCTTATTTTTCTTTCCTTTCGGCCCTTTCCTCGCCTCTCCACCCTCAGCCCGCCTTTCAAACGTCGTCGGCGAGCATGGCTGCAAGACGGAGAAACTGGTCTCGTCCAGAGACGCGCGCACAGCGGTCCCCGCACACACGCGACACGCCCACGGCCGGCGTCCTTGTGCCGGCAGCCCAGGTCGGGTCAGCCGAACCCCACAGCGGGGTTCCAAACGGGGTTGGGGAGGGGTCATAGGAAAGGTCATTTTAAAAAACAAAAACAGACAAACAAAAACCAGGGTTCCTACTAGCTAAGGGGATGGCGGTGCGGACGCACAGTTCCTAACAGGTAAGATGGCTGCCTATCCTCCCGCTGTTTTTAAGCCAAAACATTAAATTAAAGGGAAAATACCCCTGCTGTCCCTTCCACCAGGCCTCAGCCACATCAGGACTCCAGTGGGGTAAGAGTCGGCACACGCTGAACTTGCTAGGTCTCCAATCCAACGGTCCTCAGATTACGGACAGGGGTAAGGAAGGGTGCAACGCAGAGAGGGCAGCCAGCCTTCACTGGGAGAGAGGGCAGCCTGCCTTAGATGGGTGGCGGCAGCAGTGACAGCTTTCCCACAGTGGTCCTGCAGCTGGAGCTCCAGAGAAAGACGGGAGGGAGCACTTTCGGAAGTCTCCGCCAAGAGATTTTAAATTGTGTTGCCCACTGATTTTGTGGTTGAAAGAATTACCTGGTGGCCTAAAAGCTCTGAGTTTGTTGAAAGAAAATGGCCTGCCCTTAGAAACCCCTCCATCCCTGCCTACGTCAGAAACCAGAGGCTGTGCCTTTTTCACTTTTCTTCCCTCGTCCCCACAGGAGGGAGGAAGAAGGTTGCAGGTCGGTGGAGTCAGGCTGCCAGGGCGAGGCTGCATGGTTTCTTGTGGCCCACTAAACTCTCCGTCACTCTTCCTGTATACGACTGTGGACGCAACTTCCACACCTGCACCTTATACAGGAGATGTCCAGATGCCCCATAAAGGGCAGGCTTCATAGAAAGCCGGTGCGAGCAGTAGGATTCACTGTAGGAAGTGCTGTGGGTATGTTCTTAAAGGCATTTACACCCAGGAGTTAACACCAAGTTGAGGGGACCAGAGGGTCTTTGGTGAGCAGGCTCCCAGAGATGGAAAGGAAGCTTCTGTTGTTCTCTGTTTCACTGGATCCAGCCGCAGCTGGATCTCCACATCCTGGAGCCAGCAGTCCTGTGATGTAGTGAGTCAATCCGAGACCCACATGCAGGCAGGAGGCATCCTTGCTTCCTTTGAGAACAAGTCAGAGGATCAAGTAGGGAGAAAATTAATGACATGCTAGTGAAAGCAGAGTTATTTACGTGGGTGCTATGGCGTTATCGTCTCCTCATATCTGTCACAAAAAGCTCACTTTTTAAAAAATCAGATTTGAAGGTAGTTGGAATGCTGGTTCTTTATAATGGGTCACGTCTCTATTTTCACTCGCATGTGAGGGTCTCAGTTTGAGCATCATGTTTGAAACTGTCTGCAATTTGAATTACCTGGAAATCCATCTCTACAGAGAAGGCGTACCTTTTCCTGGTTCCTTTCCCAACAGTATGAGGGTTATGTGGGAAGTTATTTGCATTTGTGTTCTCTATCATTTAGTTGCACCCAGTGAAGAAAAGAGTAAATCACAGAATTTAAGAGGTACGTATAAATAGGTAAGTGCACAAGAATACAATACAAATACAACAAAGCTAAAAGAGTTGGCAAATTAAACCTTGAAATTCTTTACAAAATTCCATATCCTAAAAAGAACGACCATTAAGGGGCCTTTGGTGTCAATATTTTCTGTAATCAAGCCCTTTAATACTTTTCCACCAAAACCTAATTTGTTGACAAGCTACTGAGATATGAATTTCGCATTCTCATTTTCCTCTTCCTAGAAGCCTCTGTACCAAAACATTCAAAGGCCAAGCCTTTGCTTTTTATTTATACATATTACAAATTTCTTCTAGGAGTGAAGTTTTCAAACACAATGTGTCTGGATGGGAAGCAAATGTTGTTTTAGGGGAAAGTTCTAATAACTCCATTTATGCAAGCACATTAGAGCAGCAAGAATCATTTCTGTTAGTTAACATTTTTGAGCCAGAAAATTAAAAACAAATATTTAACTTTCCAATTTGGAATTCGTACTGGCATTGACTGCTAAACTTTTACAATGCATACTCAATGAATTAAACACAATCTCTACTAGCCAAATAAAACTGACTTCATGTGATTCAAAATAAGTTTGAATAAACTGAAAGATAAATAAAATGCACGGGGGGACACCCAGGGACAGAGCTGATGTATGTGAACTTGGCCAAAAGATGGCTTTTGGACTCTGCTCAATTTCAGGGGTTTTATGACACCTAATAAAGCTATACTTAGAGAAGACAAATATTTAATAAATATGAATACATACTTACAAACATATTTACAGTTTTCACTTTTCCTCTCCCAAACCTACTTTTACAGCAGTTAATTATTTGGACATGAATTTCCCCTCCTCCATTTCTCATCACAAATCTGCTGGGTTCCTAAAGCGTCCCATTTCTCCCTTTTTATTTGGGGCCCCCCCACCTGATAAGGAGTTGTGATTGCAGATGGATTTTGTCTCATTTCCCCTAAACAGGCTGGCGGTGGGAAGCAGGCATGGGAGTCCCACGGTTCACTGGACTGCAGCAGCACGCCCTTCACGGTTGCAAAGGAAGGAAATTCCTAGCAGGGCCACTGTTAAGCATCCGCCCTGCAGCCCTAGCACCATGTCCCTCCCTGTCTCACGACACAACTGCGGGGCTTCCCCCAAATCGGACTTAGCTGGACTCCTTGGCCCTGGGGATGATTCTTGCCAGTATCTCCAAGTATTTCCCCTACACCCTGCCAGTGCAATTCATGTCTGCAAACCCCGTCTCCTCCACGAAAACGAAACAAAACAAAACTCTAGTTCCAGGAGCTCAGGCCCAGGCCGGATCCTAGACGCAGCGGCCAAACAGCCCCGCCGCGAGCCTGTGAGGACTTGGGGCCGCTTGACCCCAGGAAGCCCCAGCCTCGCGCTCAGCAGCGCGCGCGCAGCGCCCAGAAGCAGCAGCTCCTCCGGGTGGGCCGCGCTCCCCGGCCCGTCGCGGTGCGGTAGGATGCCGAACTCGCGTCCAGCCTCGCGGGCCGCAGACCCGGATCCGTCAGGCTTGACCGCGTAGACCAATGTCCGGGGAAGGCATAAACACAGTGGCCGAGGGCCGGCCCGCCTGGGCTGTTGCCGTGATGGTATCTGCGCTGCCTGCGCCCTGGGGATGGGAGGCAGCCCTCGCCCACAGAAGGACCTGAAGAGGAGCCGCGGCTTCTGGGGTTTCTCTAGCCTCACCCTGAATTCACAAGATAAAATACCACCCCCTTTCCCCTTCACCCTCCCCCCCCACAAACACGCTGGAGAAGAGAGGTTCACTTCTGTCCTGTTGCTGAGTGTCAGCTATGCCCCTCGGCCTCGGAGGATGGCTCGCCTTTACTGTGAATTTCTAGCTGAAGGAGCAATGCTAAGAACGGGGATAAAACAGGACCCCTCTAACAAACGCGGCTGGTTACCAACGGGTGGGAAGAAAAGCGGAGGGAGTGGAGACACACGGTGATGTACTCTACACACTGGGTCCAGGAGACACACGGTGATGTTCTCTACGTACTGGGTCCACTTGCAGCTGCCAGAGAACCCACTCCCCGCAGCCAGCTCTTCCTCCTCTTTTAGTGAGAATTTGGTTCCACATTCTCCATTCTAGGGACTCTTCCTCACCAAATTAAGCTGAGAGTTCCAGCAAAGTAAGTCCGAGGAGAAGGGTGGGGTAAAGGTGGGAGGAAGCTGGTGCTGGGGCCCACTCGGTCCCGTTGGCTGCACCTGCCCTCGGTCTCAGGTACCATGCCGGACAGCGGGGGAAACCTGGTGAACAGCTCAGAAAACTCCTCACAGGTTTTAGACCTTAAAGATGGGGAGAGGAGAAGGCAGGAAGGGTCAGGCTCTGCAGGCCTGTAGAACGATCAGTTGTCTAATAAAAATAAATACCTTGTACCAACACGTGGGTACCTAGTAACCAGAAGAGAGCCTAGACCAAGGAGGTCATGGGTCTTTTCCCACCTGGAAGAAAATAACAGATCCTGGAGCTCTGCAGCCTTAGCAATGGACTGGAATATTGATCAGTGTTTAGAGGCACCCATGCATGAGCTGGCAAACAGAGCCATTGAAATATGGAATCAGCAGGATCTGGCTTTTCAAATGTCCATTACTTTTCATATACATGCATATCTGTGTTAAATATGAAAAGAAAAATTTAAAAGAGAAACAGAACCCCGCTTTACCAGACTCATCGTAATGGAATGTCAGATTACTGAGTTTGAAATAACCCCTGCCCCAGGAATTCTCCAGCGTCTCTGCAAGAAGCTGTCAGACAGACAGCAGTTAAACAAGGTTGGCAAAACCAGCTCTCAGATTAAACAAACTTTTCTTTTTGTTTCTACAACAGGAAGAAAACTTTCCATGAGCTGATGGAAGCCCTCACAGACACACACCTGCCATGGCTTTCCCAGAATCCTGACCCCTGGACAATTCTTCTGGGAACACGCTTCTCTATCTCTGGAAAATGACATTTCTGATCCCCACCCTGGCACCTCACAAATGCAGAGCCTGAAAGGGAAGCTAAGTCCCCGGCCATCCTCACCCTCAGCCCTCTGCCCAAAAGGGGAGGAAACTTTGATCAAATGCAACTTTCTTATCCTTTGGCTGCCAGCTTCTGTGCCCTTAGTTCCCACTCACCCGGAATGCAGAAGCATTTGGATTCAATGCTGTCCCCTCTGGCTTTCTGTCTGTCGTTTGGCCTGGAAAGGATGTCCCGAAATGCCATGGACAGTTACAATTTGACTCAATAACTTCCACATGGTTCATGAATGTCCTTGGCTACCCCGGGAACCGAAGAGCCCTCTGCCTCCCAAGTTAATTGCTAAATGATTTGCAAACTTAAACAATTATACATTCTCTCTTGACTTGCCCCAAAGAAATCGTGTTAATTTATGACACACTCACATGAGCCTGATTAACAAACCTAGACTACATTTGCATGTGGCAAAATGCAATACAGACATGTATTTTTAAAAATAATATAAGCAGGTTTCTGCCACCTCTTTTCTCCCGAGGCTTAATGATCTACCATCCTGGTTCATAAGTTTTTTAACACCTGACTTCGGATACTTTTTAAAAATGAATCGATTTGTAGTCATCGCCGGGTCGCCTGTGGGGAAGGAGCTCCTGCCGCTGGCAGAGACCCCGGCAGCCCTGCGTGGGGTGTCCTTCCATCAAAGCAACGCCAGGGGGCAAGAAGCGTTAACAAAGCCCGGGCCGCTCCACACTCTCCCTTTATCTCCCCGTGCGTGCGTGTCACGCTTTCCGGGGCGAAATGTCATTTTGCAAGGTTATACATTTCCAATTCCACATAGAGCCTTATCGCTCATCATTTACCTCTTGGGCACAAACAAACAGCCTCTTTACATAAAGCCGGGGAAGGGAAGCATCTACCTTTGTACAATTAAAAATAGCACAAGAATGCCAAAACGTATTGAACCTTGCTGTTAATCCGACTTACCTGGCTGAGACTCTGGCCTAATCCTATTTTCTCCTTGTGTTAGAATGACTCTACAAGGTCACATTTGGTTCTTCGGGAGCACAGTTTACCTGGCCAGTGTGCTGAGGATCAGAGAAGGCCCCTGGCCACCGAAGGTGGGGAGCAGGGCTGTGGGCTGCCCAGCCTGGCTCCAGCCTGCTGGAGGTCCCAGTGCAGAGCCTGCCTGGCGAGACAGAAAGCAAACGAAATCACTCAAGGGAAACTTCGCTGGAGACAAAACACATTCAATTTCCTGAGGACTCTGCTTTCTCTCCGGAATTATTTGCTTTTGCAGAGGCACATTAAACAAATTAAACACTAAAACTGGAAGCTCCTTTGCTTCCTGGCACAGAAAATAGTTTTGTTTTTTTGAAAGGATATGATACTAACAGTAATACAAATGAATAAAGCAGTGACACTCCAGCTCTTTAAAATAAACTCATGTGGGCACCTACAGTCCTTTTTGGGATATTCTTATCTCGCAGGGCAGTGCAGACAATGGGAGCTCGTGCTAATGGCTGCTGTCACTCTGCTGACAGTCCCGAAGCGTCCACGCCGATACTTGGGCATCTTTTCACACCTTCACCTTCCAAACCGCAGTCCCTGGCGACCCTGGCTTTTTCAGCCTGCCTCTGGGTCCACCTGGGACTGGAGAAGGAGATTTGGTTTGAATGGGTCTGTGGAGGGTGGGGACGGGGGCTGAACGGAGGACGTGGGGAAGGAGGAACACTGTTTCTTGGCATTTTAGGAATTTATTTCTCCTGCACACCCTCCCTCCCCTGCCCACCCCCTCTCCCAGTATCATTTCTCTTTGAAATGTCATGAACTTGGCGCTTTCAGACCAAACCGCCAGGCTCAGGCCCGGGACAATGGGATTGTCAGAGGGCCAGCGCTGAGCTTTTTCTGCGTGTTCACGGAGCGTTAAGCCTTTATCCCACAAAACGGCTCTGTCTGACCGGGTCAGACAAAAGCCAACTTGCATCTTCCGCTGCGAGGGGATCTGGGCAGAGCCGGGGTACAGCCCTGCGCGGCCGCGGGGAGGGGGGAGAGGGCGCGTGCCCCCAGTGCGGACGAGCGGCGTGGGGAGGGCAAGGCCCTGCTCGGCCGGAGCCGCCACCCCCGGTCTCCGCGGACGCCCTCTGCCCGGTCCTCTCTGGCGGCCTCTTGGCCGCTGCCTCCAAGCCCCAGGGCCTTAGGCCTGGGGTCGACCCCTCGGGCCCCTCAAGTAATTGGCCTCCTGGTGGCCGGGCACTGCCTCTCCCGCCGCTCTCTGCGCCCGCATGCCCCTCGGGCCTCCCCTGGCTCCCCAGCTCCAGGCGGTCGCGGGGCCTGGCACTCGGCGGGGCGAGTTCCTGTGCCCGCGTGAAAGCCGGCGAGTGTAGCCGTGCGCGTGCACGAGCGTGTGTACAAGCGTGTGTGTGCGTGCGCGTGTGTACGAGTGTGTGCGCTCGTGGGTGGTGTATGAGCGTGTGTGGGCGTGCGCGCGTGTACGAGCGTGTGTGCTCGTGGGTGGTGTACGAGCGTGTGTGCGTGCACGTGTGTATGAGCGTGGGTGTGTGTATGAGCGTGTGTGCGTGTGTGCGCGTGTATGAGCGTGTGTGTGGGTGGTGTACGAGCGTGTGTGCGTGTGCGTGTGTACAAGCGTGTGTGCTCGTGGTGTACGAGAATGTGTGCGTGCACGTGTGTACGAGCGTGGGTGTGTGTATGAGCGTGTGTGCGCGTGGGTGGTGTCCGAGCATGTATGCGCCTGAATGCGCACGAGCGTATGAATGCGTGTGCGTGTGAATATGTGCGTGTGCACGAGCGTGCCAGTGTGCGCGTGCGTGGAAGGCGCGGCGGGGATCCTGGCCGAAGGCCCGCTGCCTGCATGTGGGAGAAGTGGGAGCCTGCTGCGGGCTCCAGGAGGACTAGATGGGCGCCCTGGCGAGCTGGCCACCCCGCGGTGAGTGTCAGGGGCCGCCTGTCTCCAGCAGCCCCAACCCCGCCCCCGGCCGCCCACAGTGTCCCTGCTCGGGGTCCGGGGCTGGGCGCGCCTGGCCTCCCCTCGCCCCCTGCACCACCCACAGGATTCAAGGGGCAGGAATTCTGCGCGAAGAGTAGCCCTGGCCCTGGAGTGGGGTGTGCGCGGCATGCTGGGCCGGGGAGGGAGCCCAGGGGAGCCCATGGCGGGGCACCACCAGTGTGGGCTGAGGAGGTGCAGGCCGGGGCCCCGGGCAGCGGGCAGGACCTCAGGCAGCGGCTGGCAGGCTCCAGGCAGGCTTTGGACGACTCGGTGTTCAGGCAGTTCGGAGGCAGGGGTCTGAGTGTTCTGGCTCCCCTCTTCCTCCTTTGAATTCAATTTCTTCAAGGACAGGGGGCAGGCTGGGAGGGAGGGAGGGAGGGAGGGAGAAAGGGACAGTGAGCCGCAAACGCTGCCCCCATCTGCTGCGGCAGGGCTCACCTGCTAAGGCAGGATTCCCTGGCACAGGGTCTGGGGAAGGCAAGGTGGGGGCATAGGCATCCCAGATAAGGGGGGACTTGCTAGGAAGTGGCCCTGGGTCTTGAGGGGCTGGTTCCATCCCGATTGGTGCCCTGGAGCCTGGGGAGCTGTGGAGGGTCCCAGGCCTAGAGCTGGGGGCTGAGTGAGAGGACAGGCCTCAGAACGTGGGATTTCTTTCCAGCTTATGGGTCTGGATCTGGGCCTCCAGCCTCCAGCTGTGAAGCAGGAAAAGAGGGAGGGAGCCTTTCTGAGACCCTCCACCCTCTACCCCGCAGGAAGAGGTGAATGTGACCTTGAGCATGACCTCGAGCCAGTCTTCCCAGTGGTTTTTTTCTTCTCCCCTTCTCCCCTCTCTTCTCAGCTTTTTGGGCCTCTACTTCCTCATCTGTAGAAGGAGCTGATGGGGGTAGACCATCTCAAAAGTTACTTCTTGCTGAGACATTTTTATTTTGCTTTGCTTTGCTTTGCGCCAAGTTGGACCTACTGTCTCGTGGTGCAAATTTATTTCATTTCAACTTCCGAGGCCAGGCAGAGTCCCTGTATTTTCCCAGGGAGAATGACACCTTATGCAGAGGATGGCAACACAGAAAATAACCTTACCTGGGGGGACAGACAACTTACTCTTAAATGAGCAAATGAAAATGAAGCGACATTGAAACAAAAACATTTAGGTGAAACATAACCAGTGATGCTCAGACTGAGTTGGCAGGCTGGGGCGGAAGACCCGGAGGTGCGTGTGGGCTCCTTGGGGAGTGCTCCTGGCTGGGTCCAGTCTCAGGTGGCCAGGCTGGGCAGAGACATGTCAGGGCTTGACGGAAATCCTGTGCCTTCCTGAGCTGCCCTCCTCTACCTACAGAGGCCAAAGCCTTCCCTCCACTGGCTGAAGATGGTTCAGCTCTGTCCATCCATCTAAGCCTACAAAGTACTCACGGCGGTTACAAGTGCTGTCTGCGCAGGCTGGGGTCACAGGGGGACACTTTGTGGGGGCTGGCCAGCCGAGGGCAGCAAGATTATTCCAGCCCCCTTCTGTGTTCCAGATGCCACTGGGGTTGGTTAGGCCGAGAACCGCATCTTCAGAGGGCCTTGGAGGTGTTCACAGCCCGCTGCTGCCCAGGAGGGACACCCAGGTGTGGGTTCCAGCCCAGCCTCTTCTCCTCCGCCCCACTCTCTGTGGGGGTGTCTGGTCTGCAGAGCAGGGTCCAGACCCGCTTGTCTCCACCCTTCGCTCCCACCCCAGTGCCTCCGGCCTGGCTTCTCAGCAGCGGTGGGTGCTGGAGGTGGACTGGGCCGTCTCTCAGCCTCCTTAGCCCCACTCACCTGGCAGGGAATCACCACTTGATTGCCACTTTACCCATCTGCATCAGCTTCCCAGCACTGCCTTAGCAAAGCGTCACAAACCAGGGGGCCTACATGACAGGAATGTGTTCCCCCACAGGACCGGAGGGCAAAGCCCAGGCGTGAGCAGGGCCCTCCCGCCACGGTGGCTTCTGCTCTCTCCAGGAACTTAAGGCTTGCTCTCTTCACTCCAAGGTGCAGCATCCTGAGGCAGCTCCACCTTGGCCACATGGCTGTCACATGGCACGTGTCTGTCCTTCCCCTCCCAGCTTCCGAGGGAGAGCACTCGGAAAAAGGTGGGGATGCTGGCTTGCTGCTCTCTCCCCTGTTGGGTGTACCCCTGACGCCCTCCTGGGCCCTCACACCCTGGAGCACGCTGTCCCTTGCACCTGCTGTGACCCAGAATGTGGGTCCAGCCAGAACTGCAGCACCACAGTGGTGTGTGGGGACATCTGGAGGAGATTTGGGGCTCAGAAGAGAGGGGCTCCAGGGAACCCTACATTGCTCATTTTGGCAGCATCTCCACCGAGTCTCTGGCTACATGCTGGGCAGCACACAGCCAGGACCTCAGGCTCCTCACTTCCTGACTCGGAGTGGAGGAGGAGCAGGTACCGGGCCTGCAAACCTCAGACCCCACGCCTGACTTCTGCTCTGTGGCGTTTGGGAATTCACTCAGCCTCCAGGAATCTGCTTTCTCCTCTATGACGTGGGAAGACCATTCTGTATCCTACATACCCACTGGGCTGAAGACCAAACAAGATGCAGGGTACACGAGTTCTAGGAGCAAGGCTGAGCGTCACCTGGGAGCTTTGGCTCTTCGGGTGGTTCTCAACAGCATCAAGGTTGAGACCAAGCCCCCTACTTGCTAGTTCCAGCCAGGAAGACCCAGGTGATCAGCATCTCCCAAAGCCCAGGCAGACGCACTCTGGTGCCCCCAGGTGCTTAGGGACAGGCGGAAAGAAGACACCTGTGAGTCACTCCTCCACTTCTTCCAGAGACCTCACTGGGCTTTTTCCTTTTTTTTTTTTTTTTTTAAGTGTCAAAAAGCCATGAGTACAAAGGCTCCCCTCTGTGCTATGAGTCTGGGAATCTAAAAGAGAAACAGAAGCTCTCATCCCTGGAACACCTTTCCCAGCACTGCTCCCCAACCTCCTCCCAGCTCCAGGCTGGAAAGGGTGTCCCTCCTCCGTGTTCCTGCGGCAGCCAGCACCGAGGTCTGCCTCCACCCCAGCCACAGCATGCCACCATGTCGCGTTTCAGGGTCTGTCCCCGAGGTGAAATCCTGGAGGCTAGGCCTGTTGTCTCTGTAGCTCCAGGACCACAGGGCCTTTCACAGGCCTGCAGGCAGCAGGTGCTTCACAACTGGGTATGAATGCAATCCTGGCCACCTCTCTGTCCATGAGGACGAGGAAGCTGTCCCCTTTGCCTGGAAGTTGTATTCTAGAAAGATATGACATAGGGTAACATGCCCCCTGCCCCTGTGGTCCTCCCAGCTTGGCGCCAGCACCCCTCCCATGATCTCTGTCAGTCCCAGCAGCTGCAGCGCTTCCCACAGCCAGACGATTGGCTGCTGCCCTCGGTGACTCCTGGAAGCCAAAGGCAGTCTGCGGCCAGCCTGAATGAGCCTGCAGGGTCCCCCTGCTAACTGGGTTCCCTGAGCTCTTCCTGTTTGCAGACTGTGCTGTGTTCTTTGCTGTCCAGCAGGGCAGGTGGGCCAGGGGTGCTGTAGCTTCCTCCCTTCCCGGGAAGGGGGAAGTGAGAAGCCCCAGGAAGGAAATGAGCTGCTCAGGGTCATAGGTGGTAGTGAGGCAGGCCCTAGAACCTGAGGCCACATCGTCTGGGGTCAGATGGGAGCAGGCGGGGATGGGCAGGCAGCCCTGACCCACGCCTGGGAAAATGTGTCTCGTGTGTGCTGTCAAGAGGCATAGTTCCCATTTTACAGTGGAAAGGACTGATCATTTCTGGGTGGGGGCCACCAGGTGGCAGGGCCTGGAGCCAGAATATATATATTTTGAGATGGAGTCTCCCTGGTGTTGCCCAGGCTGGAGTGCAGTGGCGGGATCTCGGCTCACTGTGACCTCCGCCTCCCGGGTTCAAGCGATTCTCCTGCCTCAGACTCCCCAGTAGCTGGGATTACATGCGTGAGCCCCCACAGCTGGCCTGGAGCCAGAATTTAAATCCGGATTTGCTGATGCCAAAGCTGGCCAACCCTCAATCTCTATGCTGAAGTCAACCTTCAGCCTGGGGTGGTGCTGCCCTGGCTAAGAGGCACTGGACATGGAGCCTCTTCTCCTCCTAGACGCTAGGGAGATCCTCCATACACAGACAGGCTCCCAGAGCAAGCCAGGCGTGGGTGCCACACCCCGGCAAGGCAGCCCAGCTGGACATGTTGGGGGTGGGGCTTGCTTCCCAGGAACGTGAACCAGGTACAAGCGTTGAAGCTGGGAGGATGCTTGGAGAGCAGCTGCCTGGTCGGAGAAGATCAGAAAAGACGATCCCAAAAGGACTTCGAAGTCAGAACCCATCTGTCTCCACTGTCTCCAGGAACCACACACTACGCACCACCAACGCAGGAAAGACTCAGGTGAAATACTCGATTTCTGCCTTCTTTAGAAGAGTGGGCTCTTCAAAGGCCCATATACCAAGTGGGAGGTAGCAGTGACGGGCTGGCACAGATGAAACTGTCACTGCTTACCACATCAGCCACTCAGATGATGTGCTCTTTGGACTAAGCAAGGGAGAGCCAAACTCTTCATTTATCTCTGTGAAGTCCCCCAGCCGTGTTTACACCATGAAATAGGATGGGAGATCTCAGCAGAAGCACCTTGGCCTAACGCTTAGGAATCTGCTCGTTGAGTGTCAGTGGCTGTCAGAGATGCGTGGAGAGAGGCACCCACACGCTTCTCACTCAAACCACAGCCACTCACTGCATCAGGTGCCAAGGGGAAGGAGGCTTCTCATCGATGATGGTGACTAAAGACGTTCACGTCCAAACAAATTCAGCTTTTTCTTTCTCTTTCTCTCTCTCTCTCTCTCTTTCTTTCTCTCTTTCTCTTTCTTTCTTTTCTTTCTTTCTTTCTTTCCTTCTTTCTTTTTTTTTTTTTTTTTTTTTTTGAGAGGCATCTCATTCTTGCTGCCCAGGCTATAGTACGGTGGCATGATCTCAGCTCACTGATCTCGGCTCACTGCTCCTGGGTTCAAGAAATTCTGTCTCAGCCTCCTGAGTAGCTGGGGTTACAGACACTCACCACCACGCCCAGCTAATTTTTGTGTTTTTAATAGAGATGGGATCTTGCCACATTGGTCAGTTTGGTCTCGAGCTCCCGACCTCAGGTGATCCGCCCACCTCGGCCTCCCAAAATTCTGGGATGACAGCCATGACCACCCCACCAGTCAACATTATTTCTTTTTTTATTTTTTATTTTTTATTTTACATTATTTCTTGAGAATTGTGTGTCTTCATAAATCGCGTATGTTTGAGCAGAAAAAAGTCATTAAGTATAAAAATTCACAGTATGGTATTTCTGAGTAAATACCACAAAATGGCACTCAGGAGGCTGAGGCAGGTGGATCTCTTGAGTCTAGGAATTTAAGACCAGCCTGGGAAACACAGCAAAACCCCATCTCTATGAAAATTACAAAAATCTGTGCTGTGCTGTGCTGTGCTGTGCTGTGCTGTGCTGTGCTGTGCTGTGGTATGTGGTGTGGTGCGGTGTGATGTGTGGTGTGTGGTGTGGTGTCGTGTGGTGTGTGGTGTGTGGTGTGTGGTGTGGTGTGGCATGGTGTGCTGTGCTGTGGTGTGCTGTGGTGTGGTGTGTGTGGTGTGGTGTGGTGTGTGGTGTGGTGTGTGGTGCGGTGTGGGGTGCTGTGGTGTGCTGTGCTGTGGTGTGGTGTGTGGTGCAGTGTGGTGTGCTGTGGTGTGCTGTGGTGTGCTGTGGCATGGTGTGGCGTGGCGTGGCGTGGTGTGGTGGTATGTGCCTGTAGTCACAGCTACAAGGGAGACTGAGGTGGGAGGTCGAAGGTGCACTGAGCCGTGATCGCGCCACTGCACTCCAGCCTGGACAACAAAGCAAGATCCTGTCTCAAAAAACAAAAACAGAGAAAAGCATAAAGCGTATGTCTCCCAGTTTCATTAAAATATGAGTGTGACACCCTGTGTATGAGGGTTGTATACTAACCTAATGCCAGGGTGGCTGAGAGCTCACAGTTCACATAACTGAGCTCAAAATCCTGCCGCCTTGAAAGGGTCCGTGCCCGCTGGCCTGTGAAATGTCGGAGAGCCAGTTTCAATATGCACAGCCTGGGAGGCGGGATTAATAATGCATCGTCCCTCACAACCACAGGTTCTACGGCTGCGGATGATACTGCAGAGAACGCGCAGCCAGCGCAGTCCCTGAAGCCTGCATTTGAACGGCCTTGAGTCAAACATTTATGGAGCCTAAGCTGGAAGCAGCGATGGCTGAGAAAATGTGCGGTCATTTGGAAACCCAAATATATTTCTTTGCTCTTCTACGCACATATCACGCCTCGTGATAAATTGAGGGAGTTAGAGCAGTCTGTTGTTGTTTATTTTTTTTAGGGGGGCCCAACCCAGTTAGGAACATGCTGAGACCTAGGAGGCCAAGAAGACCCACCTGAAACCCTTCCCCGGTAAGGGCTGATGTGACACCCCTGCAAACCTACTCCCTCGGAGCAGGAGACGCCTCCTAGGCAGAGTCTTGTTTCTGAAATCTGTGCAGTGTGTCCAGTTGAGTCACGATCAGGGCACCGTGAGGGAGAGCTGGGGGTGCCGAGAGGCACAGGGGTGGGGAGGGTGACCAGAGCAGTCCCAGGGTGGAGAGACACGGAGGAGAGCCAGGAGCCTCCTGGCCTGCCCGGGACCCTGTGTCCAGCCCGCCTGCAGGGAACAGATCGCAGCCTTCCTTCCTCTATGGGGTGCATGTTCCATGAGGGCTTGACCCTAGAGTCAGAATACTCTCAGGTTGCAGATTTCAAAAGTCAGCCCACGTTCTAAAGGGCTTCCCAAATGGGAAATGAGAGTGCTGTGTGATTCTGTAAGGTTTCTGGAATTTCCATTCTAGACATTGGAAAACAGGGTAAAAATCCGAAAAGTCAAAAGAAAAGAGCCATTTACCACAGCTCAGAAGAAAAAGTATAAAATATGTGCATTTGTTTTTCATGGGAAGTATAAAAAACCAGTTATGTGTTGCTTTAGGAACTGGGCTGGGCTTTGAAAGCTGGAAGAGACGATTTAAAATTCAATTTTAAATTAGTGACGCCTTCTCTGGAGTCTCCATTTTGTGCCAATAGCCCTAGCAGCACGAGACCAAATTTTCCTTAGATACCAACTAAATGACTTTCCTCGGAAGCTCGGGGCGACCCACAGAGCGGGGGAGGGCCTTCTCCCGCCACCTCACCAGTGCGGTCAGCGCTGATGTTTCTATCAGATGCCAGGCGTCTGGCAGGCGCCTCTGGTGACGGTGACGCGCCATTTTGCACACACTGGGTTTGAAAGACCTTTTCCAGACTTGCTTTGGGAAAAGCACAGTTTTGCCCTGAGACGCTGTTCAGGTGATCTTTAGATGCTGCCTGGGAGGAATCCCTGGGGATTCTTCGCGGCGTGGCTCTGCCTGTGGACAGGTGTCCTGGGAGCTGCTGAAAGGTGGGCCTGTTTCTCATCTCCGTCCATGATGGACTTGGCCTGGTGTTCCGTAACCGGGCGGCTTCCCCGCCTGGCCAACTTCGGTCTTTCTACCTAAGCACCGACACCGAGCCTGTGTCTGGTCTCTGTGTGAGACACTTGCTTCCTAAGTACTGCAGGGGAGGAGAGCCTGAGAGGCAGGCCCGGCCTCCGCCCGTGTCTGCAGGGCCTCTGCCTGCGGGGACTCAGCTCACCGGGATCGCCTGGCAGGGCTCACCATGTAGGCTGTTTTCCAAAGTTGTCTTCTGGAAACAATAGCGCAGGGATTTCTCTTCACAGGGCAGGGAACGGCATTGTCTGGAAGAGGCCCCTAGGGCAGGTTCCGGGGGCAGGCGTGACCCTGAGCACACACTCTTTTCCACTGTGAGTATTTTGGCTCCAGTGAATCGGTGCCAGTGCTCGGCGGTCCCACATCAGGAAGCTGGCAGCCGCAGAGCACGCATCCAGGGCGCGGACAAAGAGGCCGCCATCTCATCTGCTTTGCAGAGGACCGCGCCACGGTGACTTACCCCAACCCGAGTCGCTCCCCGTCCTCTGGGGCCCATTGTTCCTCCAGCCACATTTCTGAATTCACAATATTTAATTGCAGCTTGACAGAAAAATAATCCCGCTTAAGGATGTTTTACCAATGGCATGCCAGGGAGCCGGCTCATAATCACACACGGTGGTGAGGGACCTGTGTGATCGCCCGGCACAGGGCCCGGGCCCCCTCTGGGGGTTCCTCCTGCTCAGGGACCAGCCGGACACATGAAAACAGACTCGGAAGGGATTTGCACTCCCAAATGTGAAAGCGCGCGCGGGTTAGCCCTGAGGGCAGGTGCTGCCAGCCTCAGTGTCATCTGGAGTGGTGTGACTTTCAGCCACTTGTCATCAGAACTCACGTGAAGTCTACTAGTCACTTCACGAGAATACTCCTCACAGGACGTCTGCAATGAGTCCCCTGGCTCGTCATCAAACACAGCACGGGGAAAAACACACCCGCCACGTAACCCTTCATTCTCGTCACTCCTCTACCCCGTGCCTGCCATGAAAAGAGAAAAGCGTCAGTAGTAATGTTGCGGGGGAGTATTGGGCTGTGGTGGACAGTTCTTTTTTTAAAATAGTTCTTGTTTTCCTTTTTTATTATGATTATACTTTAAGTGCTGGGGCACATGTGCAGAACGTGCAGGTTTGTTACATAGCATACACGTGCCCTGGTGGTGGTTTGCTGCATCCATCACCCCGTCATCTACAGGAGGTGTTTCTCCTAGCGCTCTCCTTCCCCTAGCCCGCGACCCCCGACAGACCCCAGTGTGTGACGCTCCCCTCCCTGTGTCCATGTATTCTCATGGTTCAACTCCCACTTATGAGTGAGAGCATGTGGTGTTAGGTTTTCTGTTCTTGTGTCAGCTTGCTGAGAATGATGGTTTCCAGCTTCATTCATGTCCCTGCAAAGGACATGAGAGAGTTCTTATTTATTAATACGTCATTCTTAAGCTTTCTTAGAAACAGGGAACTTACTCTATAAAAGGAACCAACCATTTCTATTTAATTTTTTAAATTTTATTTTTTTAGAGACTGGGTCTTACTCTGTCACCCAGACTTGAGTACCGTGGTGCAATGATAGCTCACAGCAGCCTCAACCTCCTAGGCTCAAGCAATCCTCCTGCCTCAGCTAGGACTACAGGCCTGCATCATCATGCCTGGTTATTTTTTTTTCTTTTTCTTTTTCTTTTTTCACCCGGTTATTTTTTTTAAAATTTTTTTGTAGAGATAAGGTCTCACTATATTGCCCAGGCTGGTCTCAAACTCCTGGGCTCAAATGGTCTTCCTGCTTCGGCCTCCCAGAGTGCTGGGATTACAGCCATGAACCGCTGCACCCAGCCTGGAACCAGCACTTTCTAAGAGAGTCAAGAGCAGGAGCCGGACTGCTGGAGGTGGATGTGCACGGGCTTTGGGGTCAGCACAGCTGAGCTGGGATTCGGCTGCTGCACAGCAGTGAGACGTCGTCAACCGGTTTACTTTCCCTGAACTTCCATGTCTTGTATCTATAAAATATGGTTAAACATGAAGGGATGCTGTAAGCATGACATAAGTACCTGAGTCTGAAGCCTTGAGAAACTGGCGACACATCGACACCCTTGGTGCCACGTCATGGCCGCCATGGCCTCATGGCATCACTTTTGTACGGAGCTTCAATGTTGGGCTTCCACTCACAGAATGGCTTATAGAGCGCCTACTCCGTGAGGGTGGTGAAGCAGGGAGAGAGGGTGGTGAAGCAGGAAGAGATGGCACCCAGGGTTTTGCCCTGGAGAAGCTCACAGGCCCCACAGCTGTACAGGTAAGGGGCACGGGGCTGTCTGTCCAGTGCGGGCTCCTGGCGCGACCTCCGTGGGGTGCTGAGGAATGGGAGGAAGAGCTGCCTTTCAGAGGGGGGACACCAAGGAGTTTGGGTCTGGGGGTGCCAGTGAGGCTGGGAGGAACATTTTGATGAAGTTCAAAGCGCAGGGCCATGGCAAGGCCAGGCATGTTCATGGGGCTTCTGGGGGTCCGAGGTGGGCAGGTGTATGTGAGATGAGGCTCAGGGCAGCGTGGGAGGCTTCTACCCCATGGGGAAGGGGAACCGGGAACTGAGGCGGGTGGCTTGTGATCAGGGAGTGACGCTGTCATCTTTTTGTTTCAGGAGAACAATTCTGCCAAGGATATCTGGATGGATGGGGGTGGCCAGCAAGCTGTCGGAGGCTACTCAGATCGTCCGGAGAAGGATGGCGTTCAGCCAGGGGAGGCGCAGGCAGATCTGAGAGGCATCTGCAGGGCAGCACAGGGGACAGCGGCTGCCTCAGGCTGCCGCAGCTCCGGAGGTTGAATGATGCCCTTGAGCAAGCACCACGCTGTGGTTGTAGGTTTAATTGTTTTCAAGAGACTTCGCCCTGCCCTGTGGGATTGGCAGCTCAATTGCTGTTCCGTCTACTTTGCAGATGTGGCAACTGAGGCCTGGGCAAATTTAGTAATTTGCCCTTGATCACGTGGCAAGCAAGGGCTGGAACCAGAGCAGAGCCTCTGCTCCAAAGCGGGTGCTGTTTTGATGGCTCCGCAGCTTCTTCCCAGAACCTCACGGAACAGCCAGTGCAGGGAACCCTGCCCCATCCACTCTCTTCGGGACCTCCTTCCTCTGTCTCCTGGGTGCCTGGGGCCTTGGGTTGGGCCTCTGTTGGGGCCGGCTGCTGACTGGCACTGCCTGGTGCCCTTCTGGCTCCCCCCACAGTTTCCCAGGCCTCCGAGGTCCCAGCACTCATGCTGCGGGGCTGACAAACAGCAGGTGTCCTTGCGTCGGACTAAAATGACATCCGCTCAGTGTGGTGACACTGGTTATCCCGGGCTGCTCAGATACTTGGCTCCATGTGGAGGGAGAACTGGGAAGAACTAATTTCTTCTTAGTTCATGCCCTCTTTGTTAGAGGAACAATTTCATTTCAAAAATGAAAACACACTTGGGAGGAATTTTTTAAAGGGGATTCTAGCAGTGAAAAGATGGAGAACAACTGTTCAGGAATCTTTATTCCTTTCCACTCTGCCCCGATTCCGTGGATCCTACCCCGGCAGCTCAGGCCATGTAATCTCTCTGTTCCCTGCCCTTTCTGAGCTTCCTTCCTTGACTGCTCATAACCAGCATCTCAACACTTCATGATCGTCTGCCAGAGATGGGTTGGGGTTGTCACCGAGTGGGAACCTGGGTTTTCTAGCTGGTGAATACGCCTCCTGCAGGCATGGACCGTGTTTTGGTTTAGCTGTTAATCTTGGTTTCCGCATGCCTTCCACAGTGCTTCAGACATAACAGAAGCTCAATAGACGGGGCACCGTGGCTTACGCCTATAATCCCAGCACCCTGGGAGGCCAAGGTGGGCAGATGGTTTGAGTGCAAGAGTTCAAGACCAGCGTGGGCAACATAATGAAACCTCATCTCTACCACAAAAATAAAACAATTAGCTGGGTGTGGTGACATGCGCCACTGGTCCCAGCTACTCAGGAGGCTGAGGCAAGAGGATCGCTTGAGCCCAGGAGGCTGAGGCTGCAGTGAGCCATGATCACGCCAGTGCACTCCAGCCTAGGCGGTGGGGACCCTATCTCCAAAATAAATAACTAAATAAGTAGCGTAATAAATGCATGATGGGTCTCCCCTGAGAAGAGAAGAAAGATGTCTTCCTCTCCACAACACTGAATGTTCAGTTCTATTTTTGCTGGGGAAACAGTCCCAATTTTACACTTCTACTTAACTATTTTCCTGTAAGTATTAGGGTTCAGTAGTTGTAATACTAAGGCTCAAGGAGGCCTCCTGGCGACCAGGAAAGGCTGAGGAAGGGCAGGTGACAGGCAGTCAGGGCCACAGAGTCAAGGCGGGGATGCAGAAGGAAGCAGGAGCATCCGGGACGACCGGCAGCCCCGCCCCCTGCCTCGGAGAGACGGCCCGCCCTCCCACTGAGAGCACTCCACGCCTGCTGTAGTAGCACTAACCACATTGCTGCCCTGGGGCAGCCCGTCTCCCTTCCCCTCTGACTGGGGTCCCCTACGGACCTGGCCGTCCTATTCTTAGAGCCACACACAGTGCCCGACTCTGTAGATGCCAGCGAGGCTTGAGCATGGCCACAAGGGACATGTCGCATTCCGGGGCTGTCAGCTGGGCTCCAACCCCAGCTCTGCTGCCTTCCAGACAGCCGCTGCACCTCTGTGCCTCCCTCTCTCTCCTTGCTCGTAGGAGTAATAGTGCTCACCTCTGTCGGTTCTTATGAGGATGAGGGGAAGGGACCAACCCCATGAGATGCTGCGATATGGGCCTCCAGCCCTAAGAAACTCCCTCCCACTAGCAGCCCAGCGGCCTCAGCAGCTCCCGGAGTGCCTGAGGGCAGGCTCCCCCCGACCTCCATCTCGTTGCCCGACCATCCCGGGGTGTCACCCTCACCTGCACATTGAGGGGGCAATAGCACCACATCCGTCATCTGTGCTCCAGGTGGAGGCGGGGAAAACAAAAGCTCCCTCCGTGAGGATGAGTCCCGACGGGCTGGCGCCTCTGCTCAGCCCCCTGCAGCCCCAGCTCCAGCCCTGCTGACACTCATCGGCCTGGCTTCATTGCTGAACGAAGTTAGGGGAGTCTGATACCGGGGGACAGTTAGCAGACTCAGCCCCAGATGTAAAACAAAGCAGCTGTCATCTTGAAGCCATGGTTTCCTTTGCAAATGAAGCAGAGATGAAGGCAACGTGGAAGCCTCTGTTCGCTTCATGCCCACGATTCTGCACCCACAAACAGCCACGGTGCTAGGGGTTTCCATGTGGTGTCCATCCAATGCTCACAGAACCCTGGGGAGGCTGTGAGGTCACCCCATTTTCTGGATGCATCTTCACCGTGGGAGAGGGATTTGTCACAGTCACACAATCCAAGCATGTAAGGGAAGAGGTGTCTTCAGGACTGGAGCCCAGGCATCACTTCTGCCCCCTGGCTCCCTCCGCAGAAGCCCCTCGCTCCCGCTGTGTGCATGCTGACCGCGCCCTGGGCAGGCTGCTCGGCTCCCGTTGCTGTGTTGCGTGTACACGGTGTGCCCCTGCAGCAGCGAGTCACTGACTCAGCCTGCTTCCTTCTCGCGCAGAGGCTTCGGCTAGCAGCCCAGTGCTCTAATGCTCTTCGCTGGACTGAAGGCACCTCTTCATTCTTTTTTTTTTTTTTTTTTTTTTTTTTTGAGACGAAGTCTTGCTCTGTCACCCGAGCTGGAGTGCAGTGGCATGATCTCAGCTCACTGCAACCTCCACTTCCTGGGTTGAAGTAATTCTCCTGCCTCAGCCTCCTGAGTAGCTGGGATTCCAGGTGCCCACACCATGCCCAGCTAATTTTTGTATTTTTAGTAGAGACGGGGTTTCACCATGTTGGCCAGGCTAGTCTTGAACTCCTGACCTCATGATTTGCCCACCTCAGCCTCCCAAAGTGCTGGGATTACAGGCATGAGCCACTGCGCCCAGCCACCTCTTCTCTTTGGAGAGACATTTTCAATGGTTAAGCCTAAAAATCAGGACAGATTTGACTTTGTTACTGTTGTTTCTTGAGGACTAATTTTTAAAAAGCCTGAGTGTTGGCTGCTGACGACCTCGATGAGAAAGTGTCCGTCAATTAAACGGACGTGGGGGAAACCGAGAAATCCACGTCAGCACAATTTTATGATATGTGGCAGTGACCGTGACCTGACTGGGCTTGAGCTGAGACTGTCAGAAGAAGTTGCTGGAACGTCAGATAATACCGTTCGCTCCTCGTCTTATCAGAGGTGATCTAACATGACGTCCCACACCAGCCCCTTTCAAAGATGCAAGTCACGTGAGCGCGTCTGTAAAATGCTGAAGGCGGCACTGTGTGAGCTGCAAAAATTCAAAGTTTTCTGACTCTGCCAGCCCCGTAACACTGCCAGGTGCCAGCTTGTGGCATTTCTGTCAGAAACCCAGCTGGCATGAAAGCAGATTTTTAATCCAGCCTGGAGTAGCACCCTGCATTCAGAAATTCTTTGCACGAATACGGAAGTCTAAATCAGGCCTCGCTTTCCCCCGAGCTAGACGAGGAGGCATGCAAGGCCTTGGAAAGAGTTGGCACCATTCTGGGAGTCAGATTAGCACACCCCAAGAAAAGGAAAGTGGCTGGACCAGCCGCACCACGGTTCTGCACCCCGCCCATCCCCTCACCGCCCACCAAGCCCAGAGCAGCCGGAAGACGGCTCTGAGGACGGAAGACTGTTCAACTTGTGGCTTACACACATTGTTAAAACCAGAGGAAAGTTCTTTGAAGAGATGGGATGGAGCTGAATTTAAGAGAAATAATAAAAGTCATCACCAGGTTTTTCCACCCCTGTTTTTCTTCCCTCATTTCTCCAGCAGCCTGGGGAGCACCGGCAGAATCATTCCCCCGCCATTTCATCATGGAGCCTCCCCTTCACCAGCCTTCCACTGCTCCACATCGCCTGGGGAATAAAGTCAAAATGCCTTTGCTTGATTCCTCCTCTTCTTCCTCACCAAGCAAAACCCCTTTAAGCTAGCAATCGTGGTCTCCTGTGTAGAGATCAGAAGGAATATGGAAGGTGTGGGACAGCAAGCAAGGTTGCTAAGGCACCAGTCAGCCACCGCTGTGATAAGGCTGCGTAACAAATGGCCCTAAAGTGGAAAGGCTTCCTGCAGCAAACGTGTATTTGTCTTGTTTTGGGGTCTCTGGGCAACAGGCAATCCTGTTTGAGGCTGTTGGTCAGGTGCAAGTCTGTTCCACATGTTTCTTATTCTGGGATCAGTGAGGTCTAGGAATGCTCTCCTGAGTGGATGGCAGAAATGCCGGAGAGCAAACCAGACCGTGGAACACTTAGTGTCTCTGCTTAGATGTGGTATCGTCACTCCTGTTCATGTTCTATCAACTACTGGAAGTCACCTGGCCATGGCCAAGGCCAAGTCTCAGAGCAGGAACATGTCCTCTGTCTACCACAGTGAGGACCATGCAGAACCCCATGGCACAGGCAGACAGGCACCAGTCTGTAACAGGGAGTGAAGGACTGAGAACAGTGACTAGTTTACCACACACGCACTGTCGGAGTTTTGGGGGCTCCCCTAGCAAATATTAATACCATGGGCGGCTTAAACAAGAGCTTTCCTTCCTCACAGCTCTGGAGGCTGGAAGTTCAGGGCTGAGGTTTCAGCAGGGCTGGTTTCTCTTGACACCACCACTCTCTTGGCTTGCAGTCAGAAATCTCTTTGCATCCTCACGGGGTGTCCCCTCTTCATAGGGGATCAGGACACAGACACACACAGACTTCACTAGGGCCCACCCGTATAACCTCACTTTACCTTCTTGATCTCTATAAAGACCCCAGCTCCACATACAGTCACATTCTGAGGTTCTGGGGGTCAGGATCCAACATATGAAGTGGGGGGATTCAGCCCACAGCACACGCCTTCCTGTGTGCTTCTCCCACCCTGTAAGATGGCCGGTTATGTGCATAAGGGGGCAAGAGAGTGTTCAACGCACAGTCTTTCTCTGTTAGGGGCTTACAACCCATGATGCAATCACATATATGCCCAGAAGACCACTAAGATGTCCCATTGATCTTCATCGTAAGAGACAGAAGCAGTGCTGTCTTGGGACGTGCCCATGGAGAAGGGAGTAATTCGTTAGGATTTTGTAGCCATGGCAGCAGGAGATCCCCTTAGAAGAAATGACCTTTGTTCTGTACCTCAGAGGGCGAGCAAGGTTGTGGGAGTGGGAGGAGCAGGGAGCGGAGGACATTTTCACTGAAAGTCTTTGTGGTGCCGGGCCATCATGCGCCTGGCACAGTGGGCGAGAAGGGAGCTGGGCAGAGGGCCTGAGGGCTGAGAGCATCCCAGGAGGCCATGTTCTTTAGTGGAATTGGGGACCCAGTAGAGAAAGGCAAATCGATTTCACTGGTCACCACGCTGGGACCCAGGAGCAGATCTGGGAGAGAGGAAAGTAAGCCCAAATGGCCTCACAGGGTTAGAGACCGGGACCCGTACAGGCCTGGCATCAGGCTGGGGCCACTCTCCAATGGCGCTGTCAGGGTTCGAGCCCAAGGCCCCTCCCAGGGAGAGAAGTGACCCCAGGAGCCAGGGCAGGAGCCCACAGACGCTGTTGTGTACCTGGCAGGATCTGTGGGTGAGCCCAACGAGAGGGCTGGCCACAGACCCTCGCTGGCAGCCCCTGGGTCCTCACTGGCTCCAGGAAGAGATAGGTTTTTAAGTCTTCAGATTAAAGGGCTTTTACTCCCAGGGGCTGCGGAGGCTGGACAGAGGGGCTAAGGGGCAGGGACCCAGTGGATCTGTGAGGAAGTGTCAACTGGTGCTGTGTGAACAAGGATGAGGCCCAGGACTCCTAGTCCTGCTGCGGCCCCCCACACCTCTTGTCTGGCTTCCCAGCTGCCTTAGGACCCAAACCCACCTCACCCTCATCACATCCGCCAGCTCCGGCCCCTTTCCTGAGCTGCCCCCATGCCAGGAGCTGGGGCTGAGGCCCCCACTGAGCCTTCACTGTGGGACCAGGCCAGGTGGCCAGGTTCACAGTGCTCTCGATTCTAACAGCCCCTGTGACTCAGGTGGATTGGATGGAGAGCCAGGGTTGAGCCTGGGAAGAAGCTCAGTCCATGCAGGCAGCCCCCGGGCACTGCCCACCCACCCCTCAGCAGCCCCCTCCTTCTGCGAGGATCCCTGGGGGAGCCCCTTCCTAGAGGCAGGTGCCCTCCTGAGCCTGGATCACCAGCACCTCCCAGAAGGAAACAAAGGGGCGGGAGCAGCCCAGGGCTCTGGCCTCACTGCTGGAGGTGCCTGGAGGGACAGCCAGCTCCTGGTGCCAGGCAGGGGTCCGGCAGCTGGGGAGTGACAGCTCAGGCCTGCTTGCTCGCTTGCCACACCTGCAGGAGACCTGCCTCCGCCAACACAGGAACAGAGAGGGAGAGACCTGCTCTGGTTTGAAGATGTCAGCACACAGCAGATCAAAAGTTTAGCCTGGAGGCTGCTGTCAGCCACGCAGCCGCATAACTTTATACGGTTCCAGAAGCCTGTGGTGCAGGGCTTGTGACCGGAGAGGACCGCTGGAGGAGGCCGTTGGGTGGGGACGTCGGAGGTGGGCAGCCCCTGCCTGGGCTGGGGATTGGGCTGGTGCAGCCCCAGGCTGGAGGTGGTGACCCAACCTTGATTTTCTGGGGGCTGCAGGTTACGCTCCACAGCCTGGGCAGCAGCACGGCCTCCACACCACGGCCCCACTGCGGGGCCTGTCCTCAAGAGAGGTGGGGCACCTGAGGGGCTGCACCCACGTCCCCTTCAAAGCCTCCCCTGGTTCCTTTTTGCCTCCTCCCTAGGACAGCTCCCCCCAGCAGCTGTTCTCTTCTAGATTGGGCAGGGGAGGAAGTAGGCCCAGCGCTCGCCGGGGGAGGAGCCAGGACCACGGCCCATGTTGGGGCCACCGCCTGGGCCTGTCCCCGCTCACACCGGTCAGAATGCAGTTGGCACTGCCTTCCTCCCAAAGAGGTATCCACCATCGTTACATGGCACCAGTAGCCCCACCACCAGGTCAAGGGCCTGAGTTCAGGGCTGGCATTCCCATCCCCCCCTCCATCATCATCATCACCATCATCATCACCATCATCTTCATCACCATCATCATCCCCTTCACCACCACCATCATCATCAACACCATCATCACCATCATCATCCCCTTCATCATGGCCATCATCATCGCCATCATCTGAGTCTGAGTTGGATTCTGCCATCAACAAGTGCTGAGACCTGACTGAGTCACTTGTCCCTTGCAGATCCTCCTTGCCTGTCAAGTGGGGCGATGATTCCTGCCCATGTCACGTGACGGGGTGAGACTCACACATACTAGGCCTCCAACAAGGTCTGAGAAGCCAGTAGTGCATCGCAAATGGTGTGGAAGCGAGAGGTGTCTGGAGCCAGGCAGGGTGTTAGAGATGGCAGGCCTTCCACCCTGGGCATCCCTCCTTGGATGCTTAGAATAGCCAGAAATGTTCTGCCCTCCTCCTATCACCCCTGGAGAAGCAGAGGTACGGCAGGGTGGACTGCATGTCTCAGGCCGCCCAGCTGCATGTGGAGGAGCCAGAGGCAATTCTTGCCTCACCATGCTGCACGTTGTCTCTGTAACAGTAGTCAGCTATCACCTCTGCAGAGAGGGATAGTGTGTAGAGTGCGGCTCCATCCCATGCGGGAGGCGCTTGGAGGGCTTGGGACCTGGAATGACCCAGGCCCTGCCCTGGCCCTGCAGAACTGCAGCATCACATGGCAGGTCTGGATGTGTACCTGAATGCTTTCAATGTCCTGGGACAGAAGGTGGCACTGAGTGTGCACACCCTGCCAGGGAGGACGTGGGAGCGCTCCTGTGCCCAGTGTCTGCAGGCACGGGAAAGCCCCCCAGAGGGCACTCGATGAAGTTCAGAGACATGCATCTGCCTGGCAGAGAAGGTGAGAGGGAGAGGCAGTCCCCTGTGAAGTCACAGCTGCCAGGAACCGGTGCACCTGCCGGACAGCGTGTGCTGCAGGGACGGGGCCAGGCTGGGAGGGAAGAGGCTTGGCACCCACAGCCTCGCCATTCCCTCTGAGGAGTTCGCAATCCATTCTGTGAGCCATGGGACCAGCTCACATCTTAGAAGACTTACTCCAGCGGCAGGGTGAGGAGAGGTAGGGAAAGGTCAGAGGAGACCTGCCTAGGACAGCTACGGAGACAACTAGGAGGAACCAGAGCAGCCACACCAGCACCAAGGGGGAGCCTCGCCCCGAGATGTGGTCACTGCAGGGAGTGGTCACTGTTCTCCTCCGTGACATGGGGGTAACCCCAGCACCCCAGGGCCTGGCTCTGAGGCTGACGGGACATCTGAGTCTTGCCTGGCACGTAGTAGGTGTGCATCAATAGCAGCTGTGACTCAGATGGTGATGCAGGTGTTACGGGAAGGGAGGCGTTCGTCGTGGACCGTTCCTGGTGGCTGGTCAGGGAGTGACAGGCCCTGGGGTCAGAGAGGCTGGTGGGTGCGGTGGACAAGCACAGGTAAGGCAGGGTGCCAGGGCAGTGAGGAAGCTCCGGCCATCCTCCAGGGACGAGGTAGAAAGCAGCTCAGCAGGCAGAGAAGATCTCACCTCCCAAAGCGGTTTCTCGTCTAGGCGAGGGTCTAAGGAAAGCAGCTCCCGGGCAGCAGGGGTGGCACTGAGACCTCAGCGACTTCTTCCAATCCTGGGAACCCACCTGGGTGGGGAGCAAGGCCAGGCAGGGTCCTAACTTTCCTTTGCGATGTTCGCTCATTCCACAGCTCCTGGGTGAGTGTCTGCTGTGAGCCTAGTGCCAGGAGCTGGGAGTCGGGGGGAGCAGGACCGACGGATGGAATGAATGAGCCCGTGGAGGACCTGGCCTTGCCCGCTTCGCGAAGAACGCAGTCTTGTCACTGGTTTGTCATCTGAACGCTCACCCGTTCGTTGGACAAACACTCACTGGGGCCTCCTTTATTCAAGACAGTGCCTTTGGAGCTTAAACTCCAGCGATCAAAATGAATAACAATAACCATTGTTCTCCTGGCACTTTTTTCAGAGCAGCCTCAAGGTATTCATCGATGTCTGACTCATCAGGGAAGACTCTGAGACCCTGAGAGTGGCTTCATCAGCTCCGGGGAATAACCAGCACTCACCGGTAGAGTCTAAAACGAACATAAATGCTTAAAAATCATTTTTAAAAATACTATTCTCTCTCTCCTTTTCCTCTAAAGCAGGCACCCCCAAACTTTTTACACAGGGGGCCAGTTCACTGTCCCTCAGACCGTTGGAGGGCCGCCACATGCTGTGCTCCTCTCACTGATCACCAGTGAAAGAGGTGCCCCTTCCTGAAGTGCGATGGGGGCGGGATAAATGGCCTCAGGGGGCCGCATGCGGCCCACAGGCCATAGTTTGGGGACGCCTGCTCTAAAGTGTTGATTTCTAAGAAAACTGAAACATGTTTGACTCTAAAACTTTGATTTTAGTGTTTAGCATTGTGAACCCCAAAATCTGAGACAGGTCTCAGTCAACTTAGGAAGTTTGTTTTGCCACATTAAGGAGGTGCATCTGTGACCCAGCCTCAGGGGGTCCTGACAACAGATGCCCAGGGTGGTCAGAGCACCGCTGGGTTTTATACACTTTAGGGAGACAGGAGACGTCAATCAACGTATGTAAGACAAACACTGGCGGGGGAAGGCGAGGCACCTTGGAGCAAAGGCGGGAAGCAGGAGGGGGCTTCCAGGTCACAGGCAGATAAGAAACAAACCCTTACATCCTTTTCGCCTCTCCGAAGGAGGGATCAGAGATGCAGTTATCTCAGTGAGCAGAGGGACTCCGGATGGAATGGGAGCCAAGTTTGCCCTGAGCAGTTCCCAGCTTGACCTTTCCCATTAGCTTAGTGATTTGAGAGCCCCAAGATTTATTTTCCTTTCACAATATGTGGTGGTTCTTTATTCTCACAAATGATTTCCAAACATTATGCACGTGGAGGATTTTATAGTGAAAAATCACGGTGTCCTCTTGAAGTACAAAGAGGCGAAGCGGAGGCGGCAGGCGGGACGTCAGAGAACCCGCGAGCGCTGCGCCGGGCCCGGGGCTTCCCACAGCGGCTGCTGTCATCCTCCCCAGTCGCTGGGCTTGAAGCTCAGCATCTTGCTGAGTTTTGCTCCAGAGGTGAGCAGACAAGTGTGTCTCCCACCCTCCTGACCAGGCCTCAGAGGACGGCGCTGGGAGCACCCGCAGCCTCAGGACTCTTTCCATGAGAGGAGAAATGAGATGCCCACTGACTCGCCGGGTGCAAAAGGCTTCAAGGCCAACAGAGAGAAAGAATCTGTATGAAGGTTTGGGGTTTGGAACTGGATTCCTCTTAAGACTGTGATTCTCAGATTCTCTACGGAACTACAAGAAAACGTCCTCCTCATTGGAAGACAAAATGTGGTAGTACGATGGCCACAGCAACGTACCCATGATCCTAGACGGAACACCATGTCCGGCCTGTCAGGCAAACCTCATAGGCTCACTCTGTACCTGCAAGAAACGTTAGCAAAAGAAATGGGAACATTTTCCTTTTTCTATAAATTTCCACTTCATGTTCCCAACTATATGATTTTTAAAGGTAGTTCTATATGGAATTTTTGGAAATTTCCAGAAATTTGCAGCTTCAGTTATCCTGAATCCAGAATCTTTTTCTTTTCATTTCTCTCTTTTTTTTTTTCCTTTTTGATTCTCAGACAATTGCCTTGTATTATTTCAGTGGCAACAGTAATGCATGTGGGTGGGAAGAAATGCACTCACCGTGGAGATGAGTGGAGACCCCCCAGAGCCCCACCCCTGCCACCCCCACCAACACACGCACAGCCGCGTGCATCCACGCTCAGACACACTGAGCTTTGCTGTGATTCGTTCTTATAAAAATGGGGCCAATGTGTCCGTTTCCAAGGGCTACCTAACAAAATACAACTGAGCAGGTGCTGTAGACAACAGAAGTTTTCTCCCTGTCCCGGAGGCTGGGGGTCTGAGATCAGGGTGTGGGCAGGGCTGGTTTCTCCGTGGGCCTCCATGCTTGGCTTCTGAATGCTCCCTCTGTGGTTGCTCCCTCTGTGGACATCCCTCTGTGGATACTCCCTCTGTGGACATCCCTCTGTGGACACCCCTCTGTGGACACTTCCTCTGTGGACATCCCTCTGTGGACACTCCCTCTGTGGACACCCCTCCGTGGACACTTCCTCTGTGGACATCCCTCTGTGGACGCTCCCTCTGTGGACATCCATCTGTGGACGCTCCCTCTGTGGACATCCCTCTGTGGATATCCCTCTGTGTCCATGTGCTCACCTCTTCTCATTAACGACAGTCAGATTGGACCAGGGCCCACCCTCATGACCTCATTTAGCAGACCGTGTGAGAGAATGTTCTCTGCATTCTCACCACAAAGGCATATAGTTCTTTTTTTTTTTTTTTTCTCAACTCTTTCTAAGGAAAATCTCAAACACATACAAAACTCTAGAGAACAGAACAGTGAACCATACCCATCACCCAGCTGCAACCACCATCAGTTTTTTGTATTGCATCTGCTTCCCCGGGCATTCTAGGGAATATTTACAAGGAATCCCTGGCACATTACGGCATTTTACCAACAGACAGCCATATGCGTCTCTAATGCACCAAGACTTTTTAGCAACTTAGGTGCTATCCCATTAGTTCCTCAATTCAGCAGATGCCACGTGGCTTCTGTTAGTGCATGTCAGGCTGTAGCGCACTGCCCAGTGGCCTCAATTCCATCTGAGTCATCAGTAGTGTTGGGGGGTCACCTTCAGACCTTTGCTTCTGAGGTAGGAGGTAGGACTTGAGTCCAGAGGTGGAGCTCTTGGACACTGGACCAAACTGAGGACTAGCTGAAACAGGGTGGGACAGAACACCCGCGTGCCGGGTCGGCTCACCATTGCCACAGCAGTACCCAGAATACCACCCCTTTCTATGGCAATAACCTGACAACCTGGAAGTTACCACCCTTTTCCTAAAATTTCTGCATAAACCACTGCTTAATTTGCATGCAATTAAAAGTAGATTAAGTATGACTGCAGAGCTGCCCCTGGGTTGCTAGGCTGGGTGCACCGCCTGTGGGGGAGTCCTGCCCTACCGAGAGCAGCCCCTCTGTCGCGGCTGCTGTGCGTGCCTACTTCCACACAAGCTGCTGCCTGCCACCCCGGCCCGCCTCGGGGTTCTTCCCTCCTGGGGGTTCTTCCCTCCTGGGCAAGCCCCAATATTGGTGCTTGTCTGCCCTGTGTCACTTTCATCCGGATTTCCTCCTGTGGGAAATTACCTGTGCAGATTCTTCCCTTGTTTTCTTCTCTTTAATCGTTTTCCTCTTATCAATACGTACGTTCTCTTTCTCTATGAAGGATGATTGCAATAGTTATATACAGATTCAGGAGAGGAGGCTTCAAGCAAGTTTCTTCTCCGGCCCCTGCTCCCATCTCTCTCCGCCCTGCTTGGAGGCATCCAGCCTTCTTCACGGCAGGGAACATGAAGCGGGAAAGACAGCATACACCCCCTTAATGCTGCTGACAGCTGCTCCAGTGGCAGAAGGACATTTTTCATCACCTACATCTTGTTTGACCAGTTAGAGCAGGCGTCCCCAAACTTTTTACACAGCGGGCCAGTTCGCTGTCCCTCAGACCGTTGGAGGGCCGCCACATACTGTGCTTCTCTCACTGACCACCAATGAAAGAGGTGCCCCTTCCTGAAGTGCGGTGGGGGGGCCAGATAAATGGCCTCAGGGGGCTGCATGCGGCCCGCGGGCCGTAGTTTGGGGACACCTGAGTTAGAGGGCTATGTTTCTCAGAGTCAGGAAGCCCTGGGTCAGGTGGAGGGGAGAAATGGCACAGCCACCTCTGGCCTCCTCCTGCTCCTCCCAGATCTGGGGGAGGGCGCCCAGCCAAGCCCCCCATGCCCTGCCCGTGAGTGGGATGTCTGGCTGCTCTCACTGCCTCTTCTTCTCCCCTTAGCCCCAGGCCCGACCCCTCTGGGCTCACTGCTTGTCATTTTCTGCTTAGGAATTGGTCTCTGGGTGTAGCCCGGGCTCACAGGGCCCCGACCTCCCAAGCCCTGCTCCCCGCTGTTCAGGGGCAGCCCCCCTACTCCTCTCACCTGTTCAGGCTCCTTGCTGCACCCTCCCTGGCCCAGCCTTGGCATTGGCCCTCATCAGTTCTCCCTCTTCTTTGAAGCTGAGACAGAGTTTTGTCCCCTGCTTGCTTGCAGATGCTGAGATGGAGTCTGGAGTGCAGGATACTGACCAGGGACCCATACCTGGGAAAAGGGCCGAGAGAGCAGCCCGGCACGGCCTAGCCTGGCCCAGCCTCGCCACCCCCAGGGAGCCCTGGGCTGAGGGCCCTGTTAGAGCTGCTGCCTGGTGAGCAGGAGGGGCTGGGCATTCACACCCCCCACAGCTGGTCCCGGGTGTAGGCCACTTTGAGTAAGCTGAGGCAGCTTGAAGGAGGGACGGCCGGCGGTGTCTGAGGTAGGTTGCTCTCGCAACGCTGGATGGCAGGCCTTCCCTGGAGGGGTCTGAAGCGGCATTTTCGTGTCCTGCCCATACCGGAAGCTTATTGGTGCCTTGCGTCTTGAAAGCCGTAGGGATCTGTACAGTGCAACTATGCCCGGCTCTGCCTTCCCTCCCCGCCCGGCTCGGCTTTCCCTCCCTGCTGTGACCAGGCCACTTTGGTGCATTCTTTGTGCTCGGCTCTTTCCTCCTCTATTCGATGCCTTTTCCAGGCAGCGGGCCTGGGGGGTGAAGCCCCTACACGGGCACCTGGAGCCCCTGGGCTCTTCCCCTGCGGGGAGCTGTTATCAGCCTGCACGTTGCCCTCCCCCCAACCTGCCCACGGGAGACTCACAGTGAACTCCTAGCCCTCAAAAAGGCTTAAAAATCGCTCTACATTTTATGTTTAACGTGTGGTTTTGTTAAAAATTTCATAACTCATGACTCGAGGCTTTGTGCTTCTCCGAACTCCACCAGCGAGCCCCCGCGGAGCCAGGCACGTCTCCTGACTTACCTTGGTTCCTGACTCCTCCTCTGTGGACTGCGAGGCCCTAGGGAGTCATTTATGGTGGGGGAGGGAGCGCTTCCCTTCCACCGCAGGGAGTCACCCATGGGACAGTCTCTGGTCTGTGCGCCTGGCTGCTGTGGCAGGGCTTCTCCAAGGCCCCAGAACCATGTGACAGAGCTTCCCTCCCCAGCATCCAAGTCCCCCTCTGCGGTGCGGCAGGCGGAACCCAGCCTGAGGCAGGGGTCCCAGTTGCTGGGTCTGAAATCTGTTCTCAAACACTGTCAGCTGGCTCATCCTCATGTTGGTAGAAGGCTGGGCCACAGCTCTGCGTGCAGGGACAGTCAGGGCGTGCGGGCAGCTACTCCCATACGGACCCATGGCGCAGGGCCTTCTGATCCCATTACCCCTGATCGGATCCGCATGAGAGGCTCTCCCTCTGCCTCGGGAAAAAAACACAGGAGGGCAGCGGTGTTCCCAATCCACATGAAAGCATGGCCAAAATACATGCACACAGGCACACACACTTGCAGTGCATGTCCACACACATGCATGCACACACGTGCACACACACAATGCAGCCATGCACACACGTACACAATGCTCACACATCCATAGCCAAGCATTTACACATAAATACACACACACACACACACACACACACACACACACGCACACACACAAAAGCTCCAAGCTCCAGGTAAGCAAAGCCGTGAAAGCACGGGGCGCATTTGCAGAGAGCGTGGAGTTCTCGAGTTCTCCCAGGTTAAGTCACCGGAGCCACCAGGGAGGCGGTGAGCCGGGGGAAGGACTTACTGCCTCTGGTGCCTTAGGCGGCCTCTAAGAACTCAGCTAACCGGGACAGGGGATATTTTTTAATGAATTTTATGATGTTTTTAAAGATACCTTTTTCCTGTAAGTCCTGTGGTTTAATAAATACCTAGGATTTACCCTTAAACTCCCCAAGGCTCAGTGCTAAGGACTTCATGACAGGTTTGTCCCTCATCTGCGAAGTGGCCTGAATCCCAGCTGATATCAAAGCTCACTCGTCGGCTCCCAAGCCAGAGAGGAGCACAGAGAAGCTGGCAGGAGAGATGAGGAGGGTTTGGGAGAATTAGCTGAGAGATGGCAGAGACGCAACAGGAAAACGGGCCAGGGGAAGGGCTTCAAACATAAATCTTTGAGGATGGAAAGTCCCTATAGTTACAAAGCAAAGATGTGCAAAGCTAGGTTCTCTGTTTTCACCAAAGCAGCCTCTCCAGGCCCCAGCACAACTGAGCCGGTTCAGGCACGGTCAGCTCCGGGATGAGTAGCTACACGGACAGGCTTAGACCAGGTGGCCATGGCAAAGGCTCCTGTCAAGGCTGCCTCCTCCGCCCGCAGTGCAAATTTCCAAGCAAATTGCTGAGGGCCCTTGCCCTGATTTCATGATCAAACTTCCTGCAGGCAGAGAGCTGCCCTCCCCCGGACTTCTGCATGCTCCTGGGGCATGTGGGGATCCCCGACCCTCCCTCTCTCCCCAGTGGCCCTTCTGGTTCTCTTGCTACCAAAAGTGACATCTCATGATTTACACAGCTTTCCCATGGGTCTCATGATGGGTAATTTTATGTGTCAACTTGACTGGGCCACAGGGCGCCCAGATATTTGGCTAGGCTTGGTTCTGGGTATTTCTATGAAGGCGTTTCAGATGAGATTAGCATTTGAATCAATGGATTCAGAAAAGCAGATGGCCTCCTCAATGTGGGTGGGCCTTGTCCAGTCCATTTGGGCCTGAATAGAACAAAGACTGGGCAACAGAGAACTCACTCTGCCTGACTGCGCGAGCTGGGACATCTCCTGCCTTCAGAGGGGCAGGTATGCCCTCAGCGCTCCTGGTTCTCTGCCTTCGGGCTTGGACTGAACCATACCACCAGGCTTCCTGGGTCCCCAGCGTGCAGACAACAGAATATGGACCTTCTTGGCCCCTGAAATATGTGAACCAATTCCTTATAATAAACCACATACACACACGCGCGCACACACACACACACACACACACACACACACACAATTGCTTCTGTGTCTGAAGAACCCTGAAAAACACAGGTATGTGTTACGGAAGCACTCTGTGAGGTGTTCATAGGCTCACCTGCGCCATTGCTGGCTGAGTCCACGGCTCTGATATGGGGTCCCACCCTCCTGAGTCCCCTGCCACTTGGGGCATCGGCCATGCCTCTGCCTTCTGCCCATAATCTTCACTTTCCAGCCAGCTCCTTGTCTTACTTCTGCTAATGGCCCTACTGTCTTCTTAGGTGGAAACCATGGCATTCTCGGAACCTCGGAAAGGATCCCATCCATTATGGCTGTCTGAGACTCTCGGCTGGACCTTCTCCAGAAAATGGCCAGGGAAACAGTTCCTACCTGCCACATCCAGTGGAATCACAGGTCACTGCCGGCAGGACTGCCGGTTGGCATCAGACCTAGAAAGGGGAGGATGCGAACTAAGCCATTAAACCTGTCCTTGCCATGCTCACGAAAAATCACCACAACACGTGTGCAGCAAGCACCTCCTGTGCTCAGGTCATGCATTTGCTGACTCTCTGGCTAATATTGTTCTTTTGTACAGAGAAGTTAGTTTTGGCTTCCAGCAGCTTCGTGGGACACAACCACAAGAATGTGAGATATGTGGCCATTAGGATTCTCACCTCTGGGACGAGAAGGATGTACATTCACTAGTTGCACAAATGTAGTCAAGTAATTTAAACTCTTAGAACCGCACATGTCCTTGTCTATAAATTGAGAATAATAGTAGAGCAGTCGTGAGGCTGAGGCTTAAGTACTTCATGTAGAATGTGATCGCTGTTCGGCACATAGCAAGTGCTCAGTGCACATCAACTATTATTACTATCACCGTCACATCTACAAAGAACTCGAGCTACTAACGAAAATTCAGTCAAGATTGTCCCCATCGTGAGTACTGGTCTCTATTATCAAACTCTACTTGAGTTCACCTATTCATAAGGTTGAACCCGTCACTAGGGTTCCATTGTGGGTTTGGAGGATGGGGTTCACCTGCATACTGTGGGCAGAGCCGTGAGTGCGTTTTAGATTTGTAGTGTAGCTTTCTAAAATGTAAGGGCCGGAGGTAGCCTGAGCCCTGATCATCTAAAATGTAAGGGCAGGAGGTAGCCTGAGCCCTGATCATCTAAAAGGTAAGGGCGGGAGGTAGCCTGAGCCCTGATCATCTCCATGTGAAAGGCAGGCGCTGAGGTCCGCAGACCGGATGCGGGAGAGGGAGCCACGTTTCCTTCAGGCTTCATGGCTCAGTAAGAGCCACCAGCAGCGCTGCCCAAGCTGTGTTCTGAGGAGCTGGGATCCGGGGCTGACACCCAATGCTGCCGTGTGGGCTAGTGTGGGTTAGCACTAGTTAGTGCTGATTAGTGCGAGTTAGTGCTTGTTAGTGCTGGTTAGTGTGGTTAGTGCTGTTTAGTGCAGGTTAGTGTGGGTTAGTGTTGGTTAGTGTGGGTTAGTGCTGTTTAGTGTGGGTTAGTATTGGTTAGTGTGGGTGGTTAGTGTGGGTTAGTGCTGGTTAGTGCTGGTTACTGAGTTAGTGTTGGTTAGTGCTGGTTAGTGCAGGTTAGCGTGGGTTAGTGTCGGTTAGTGTGGGTTAGTGCTGTTTAGTGCAAGTTAGTACTGGTTAGTGTGGGTGGTTAGTGTGGGTTAGTGCTGGTTACCATGGGTTAGTGCTGGTTAGTTTGAGTGCTGGTTAGCACTGGTTAGTGCTGGTTACTGCTGGTTAGTGCAGTTTAGTGCTGCTTAGTGCTGCTTAGTGCAGTTTAGTGCTGCTTAGTGCGGGTTAGTGCTGCTTAGTGCAGGTTTGTACTGGTTACTGTGGGTTAGTGCTTGTTAGTGGTGGTTACTGTTGGTTAGTGTGAGTTAGTGCTGGTTAGTGTGGGTTAGTGCTGGTTAGTGTGGGTTAGTACTGGTTACTGTGGGTGGTTAGTGTGGGTTAGTGCTGGTTAGTGCTGGTTACTGTGGGTTAGTGTGGGTTAGTGCTGGTTAGTGCTGATTAGTGTGTTAATGCTGGTTAGTGCTGGTTAGTGTGGGTTAGTGCTGCTTAGTGTGGGTTAGTACTGGTTAGTGTGGGTGGTTAGAGCTGTTTAGTGCTGGTTACTGTGGGATAGTGTTGGTTAGTGCAGGTTAGTGCTGGTTAGTGTAGGTTGGTGAGTGCTGGTTACTCTGGGTTAGTGCTGGTTAGTGCTGGTTAGTTCTGGTTACTGCAGGTTAATGCTGGTTAGTGAGAGTTAGTGCTGATTAGTGCAAATTGCTACTGGTTAGTGCTGGTTAGTGTGGGGTTAGTGTGGGTTGGTTAGTGCTGGTTAGTTTGGTTAGTGCAGATTAGTGCTGGTTAGTGAGGGTTAGTGCTGGTTAGTGTGGGTTAGTGCGGTTTAGTGCGGGGTAGTGCTGGTTAGTGCTGGTTAGCACTGTTGGCAAACTGCCACCAGCCCAGTCCCTGCGCACCCCCTTACCCAGTAGCTGGTGGCTGTCCCACTCCCCCATCCACATCCCAGCAGCTTTGGGGTGCAGCCTGCCTGAGGCCAGAGTTCACTGGAGCAGCCTGTGCCACGCAAACCCTGAAGCACTTCGTATATGCCCCTCTGGGAACCCTCAGAGGAGATGATCTGAGGGAGTGCCGTGATGCCCCTGGAGCTCCACAACCATCCTCACCTGAACATGAAACTCTTATTTTGAGGGAACATGTCGTAACACTCCCAAAACAAGTGCGGAGAATGCTGTGTGAAATAAATCTCTGGGGTTCCTGTTGGGAGAAGGAAAACAGAAAAGAGGAAGGCCCAGGAAGTGAGCAGGATGTGTGCGTGAAGGCGTCGGAGGCGGCTGGGTTCCAGGTGAGGTGAGTGTGGCCCCTAAGGGGGCAGCAGCAGGCTGCAGGACTTCTCAGGGCTTTTCCTGCACCAGGATGCGGGAAAGACCAGCATGGGAACATGTTCTCAAAATGAGCATGCTCTTCTGTGGGGCCTCTTCAGGCTCATTCACTGTGTTTTTTATCTCTGCATGTTGCCTGTGTTTTGTGTATGTGCGGTTTGGTTTGTGCATGTGCGGTTCTGTGATGTCCTGGGCAGACACTCAGTTTGGGCACTGTCCAGTGCCCCTTGGCAGAAGGCCCCCCTGCCCTACACACCCTCGACCTTGAAGTAACCTTGGCATTTGGAAACGGATGTCACACTGGATGCTCTTCCACACTGGTGACCATCCACAGCCCTGCATGGTGCTAAAGGGTGGGCTTCGTCCCCGCTCCCTGTGAGCCTGTGACAGCATCAGCCCAACCACCTGCCAGCGAGCCCTGGCCCCCCTCCCCCAGAGCAGCCCCAGGCATTCCAACCCATCACAGAACACCTTCCAAACTGTCCCTGCACTGTGGCCTCCTCCTCCCCACTCCACCCTTCTGTGCCCCAGCAGAGCCCTGTGGAACTGAATGGCTGGAGAACACATGGCTGTCAGACCTCAGAAAGACGCTGAAACCCAGGTCCCCATGCCGGCTCTGGCAGAGGGAGGCGAGGGAGCAGGAGGAATGGTACCCAGACTCAAGCTCATGTCCCAGCGTGGCTTTCCACGGCCAAGTGACCTTGCACTGCTGACTTCATCATTGTAAGCCTCAGTTTCCTCATCTGTAAAATGGAGCCACGGATTCTGAAGCCAGGAGTCCTGTGCAATGACGTCTTCAGGCAGTGACCCCAGGAGACTGGTCATAGGGTGGGAGAGGCAGAACAGGGAAGTAGAGAGGGCCCAGCAGGGGCCACTGCCGAGGGCACCTCCAGCCACGGGGAGTCCTGGGGGAAACTACCCAGAGTCACCCTCAGCAGAAGCAAAGGTGATGGGCAGCCACAGCCAGCACTGGCCATGCAGGGCCCTGTGGGTGGAGGCAGAAAGCGGCCGGTCAGGCCTGCCCAGCTCCCGTGTCCGATGGTGCCTGGCTCCGGTGGCCTGAGAGGAGGTATCCCGGGAGCTGCCCAGGTGCTGGGGAAGTTCACGGAAGGGTAGGGTGCAGAGAGCAGCGGGAAGGCAAGGGGTCAATCTTCGGAAGCACGGCTGTCCCCCACCCCTGGGACCAGCCCACCTGTTGCCAGGGCCGTGACAGGGCCCAGGAAACTGCCCGCTTCTGGCTGAGGGCCAGCACACAGGATGCCCCGGCCCTGGGAACCCCGTTCCCCTCCAGGACGCCCTCATTCATCGCCGAATGGCTTCACCTACATCAGCAGCGTCGGGCATGAAGTGGGCCTGGGCTTAACAACTCGATAAAACCACTTTAATTCTGCCAGTTGTCTGGCCTGCCCCCTTGTTTGCCCACATGTCCATTACGGGAGCTGATGAAGATGAGACTTAAGCTGACCGGCCTTAAACAAGACCTCCAGCCAAGGTTTGGCCTTCCGGGGCAGGAGGCCTGAGGCCTGTACCAGTCCCGTGGGGGCCGCAGCTGCCAATTCCCTGTGCGCTCCTCCACTGCCAACACAGTCCCGGCTCCGTCTCTCCTGAGCCCCACTCAGGGGAAACCTGAAGAATGCCTCTCACCCTCAGCTTGGCTGTGGGGCAGCTCGAGGACAGGCTGGTCACCATGCACACTCTAGGGAGGTTTCAGGGGAGGCACCGTGACACGGGGTGTCTGAGGCTGCCCACCTCAATCACCACGCCTGGTCTGCAGGCGGACAGTGTATGTGGAGGCGGCCTCTGGACTCAGGGCCAGGAGTCACAGTCAATGGTTCTGGCTGGTCTGGCTATTTCAGCCGCCTTTGGGGTCCATTCCGGCCCCTGTCTGGGATGGTGAGATCCCACCAAGTATGTGAAATTGACCAAAAACACAATACCATGATTAGCAGACCTTGACAGTGCCCCTAACCAAGTGAGGCTGCGGACGAGGGGCCGGGGGCACAGGAGGGAACAGGTGCTCCAGGGTCCCCACCGCACCCCTGGGCGGGAGAAGAGGGTCAGCATGTGGAAGCACAGACGCCTGATGAATCAGAGCAAATGAATCTCTTCTTCAACACGGCTCCTTCAGAACCACTCCTGACTCCACACCGAGCCTATCCACCCAGCTCACACTCGGGCCCCCTCTGGCCTGTCCCGCACAGCTGCAGCACAGCACGTGCAGCACCGTTACAGGGGGGTCAGCTCGTGGCCCCGGGCCTGCAGACTGCGTCCACCCTTCTGCTGCAGGACCTCGCCCTACAAATTCCACCCCCACCAGCCCTACTTCCCAGGAAATTTCTGTTGTCTGAAGCTACCAAGCTGCAAACCTGGGAAAGGAGTGGGGCTTGGATAAGAATCTCCTGGGCAGTCACCGTAAACTACAGCTCCCGAGGCCCCGCCGGAAACCCTGATTTAGTAGCCGCAGGCTTCAGGTGACCTTGATGAGCACCGCTCTGTGGAATGAAGCGTTCCGGCACGGAGCTGGGCAAAGATCATCCTGTTTGTCTATGGGCTTGAGACCCTTATCCCTACCTGTCAGCCCACACTTCTCTCTCGATTCTGACCACTGGTCACCTCTGGTTACAACCCAAGCCCCCGCCACCCCGTAGCCCAGAGCCATAAACGCCCCAGACTCCTCTGAGATGGTCCTGAACATCCGTGTGTCCCTGCTTCTCCGTCTGTCTGTGTATTTACGATGCCTGCTTGCACCATATCACACCTAACCAGTAGGTGCCTCTGTGCCCAAAATGAAAAATTAATTAAGTTCAAGGCTTCAGGTTATGTAAAACAAATTAGGTCTCTGCTTCACCAATTTAAGTCCCCAAACCTTGCCACTAAGTTTACTTAGACTGTGATATCTTTGAGTCAAATAATACGAACCTTAAAAAGCAGAAACCATGTGTATAGAGCGATGATACCAACTCATCAACTTTAGGAACTAGGTCAAAAAGAAGGTTTCCACCCCACGTGTGGGAGAACTCTGGCCCTTGAATTATTCATGCCAGTGTGCGCTCCGCGGCTTTAAACCAGACAATTGAGTGTTGGCTTGGAAGGTCATTAACACCCAGGAAAAATGCAAATGGTTTTTTCTCCTTGTTAATTGTCATAGCCTGAGAATCACCCCACATGAAAATGAAATGAAAGCAGGTTCCATCCCAGGTGGGGGAGACAGGGGCTCCCGCTACTGACAGGCTCGTCTTGGATGTCGGCCGGAGAATGTCCCCACGGGCAGCTGCTTCTCCGTGGAGACCCCGGCTTGCTGGGTGAGGAATCAAATTGAGGTGCTATTTAAAGCGACGTCTAATAAGTGACTGATTGGGAGTCTCTTTCTTGGAGAGGGTAGAATTGGGGTCAAAGCTCAATTAGCCTAGAAATCATCCCCCTGCCTGACCACTGGTAAGAGCGGTCCTGGGCAGAATCCACATCAGAGGGGACTGATCCAAGCCCTGCATTTTGGAAGCCCATGAAGGTAGTGAGATTTGCCCAAAGCTATGCAAACACTTAATGACAGAGTTGAAACCAGAATCCCTTCTCATCCCCAGCCCAGTGCACCTCTCTCCGTACCTCCCGTCCCAGGGGAGCGCAGATTTGAAGGTTCATGCAAAGCCGCGCTCCCTGTCAGTAAGTGTAGCTGGAGGAGAGCAGGCTTCTACCCTGCCTTCCAATCCGGAGAAGGCTCCAAATAGAAAACACAGTGTCGTTCTCTGAGTCCCTTTGGGGCGGGATGGAGGGGTCGTGGGTGCTCCGGGCCTGCCAAGTAGCTTGGCGAGGTGCTGGTCTCCAGCTGAGAGCCCCCCATTTCCACCCCAGCTGCGGCTTCGGCACAGCCAGGGGTCAAAGTGTTGCTCACTGGCCCTGCCAGGCTCCAGGCGCTGCAGCCATGGGCATCGTCGGGAAGGCCCTTCCTCTCCTGTGTCTTGCAGTCCCAAAAAACACAGGTAGTGGGTAAAGAAAACAGGGCCGTGCTCACTGATGTTGGGTGGGGGGTGAGCGAAGGCCTCAAATCGCTGGTTCTAGTTTTGCTAACCAGCTCATTCTGTCTGGAATAGAGGTGATCAAATCTTAGTGTCTGTAAAAATTACCCAAGAGGCTTATTAAAAATGCAGACTCCTGAGTCACAGCCTGGACTCCGACGTGGAGCTGTGCCTTCCGCAAGCTCTCGATGAGACTCGGATTCTGCTTTTAAACAGCTCCCCTGGTGACTCTGGCCGTGTGGGAAGCCGCCGTCTAGGGCAGGTTGAGCCTGATGTTGAACGATGCCAAGGGAGCTGTCGGCCTCAAGCCACAAACCCGCTGCAGTGCTGGCTGGGGCATTCCAGAACCTTCCTTCAGGATCCCCGCAGGCCTGCTGTGCCAGCTGGAACAATGGCCCCCAAGGATGTCCTCGTCCCCCTCCCACTCCCCTGTGACTATGTCACCTCACATGGCAAAAAGGACTTTGCAGACATCACCCAGCCGGGAAAGTTACCCTGGGTCATCCACATGGGCCACCATGATCTCCAGGGCCTCTGTCGGAGGAAAGCAGGGGTCGAGGTCAGAGAAGGAGGTGCGATGCCACAGCAGAGGCCAGTGCTCCGGCTCTGAACACTGGGCGGGCCACAGATAGGGGCATAGGTGGCCTCTGATGCTGGAAGGGGCAGGAACTGGAGGCTCCCCTGGAGTCCCCAGAAGAAACAGTCCTGCTGATGCCTTGATTTTGGCCAGTGGGACCTATGCTGGGCTTCTGACCTACGGAACCTGGAAGGGTGATGTGTGTGGTTTCGAGTACTGGCTTTTTGTGGTGATTTTTTTTTACAGCCATTTTTTCCAGCAGCCGCAGGAATCTCGAACACCTCCCAGTGAGCACATTCACAGCGGCCCCCTTCCTCCCGCTGCTGACTGGGCCTCACTGGGCTTCACGCTACCTCTGAGGAGCTTCCTGGCTTCGCTCCACTTCCCCAATAACCAAGAGAAAGCTTGGGGTGTCAGCTTGCACTGTGGAGCCTGGGATGCGGCTGCTGCTGGTCCTGTCACCCTGCGGGACGAAAGCCTCAGGGACATGCACTCCTTGGTCCACTCAGAGCTCCGCCCAGGAGCAGCACGCGACAGGGACCAGCTTGGAGGTCAGGCTGTCTCCCTTGTCTTAATGAATCAATCCCCAGGCAAAATCGAAGTTCTTCTTGGACAAGAAGTTAAAACCTGTAAGACAGCCTTCCCCCCGGCAGCTCCCCGGCCAGCCTTCCAAGACCGCATCTGTGTGGCTGCTGTTACAGCGTGGGAACCAGGGCTCCAGCATGGGGTGGGGACACTAATGTCAGGCCTGCTGAGCGGCAGTCCCAGTTACAGCGGCAGCGCCAGGGCTGAGCATCTGTCTCTGCCAGCCACAGTCCCCACGGCCTAATCCCATACAACGGGCCAGGTTCTTAGGTAAAGTCAGGGCCAACCTTGACTCCAAATCCTGCCTTTCGGATCACGTATCCCCGCACCTGTCACAGGACCGTGCACCCACAGGGTGAAGATATTTATGGAATGAGCTGTGTGTGAGGGGCTCACTGACTCCCCCCACTCTCTGGGGGCTGGCTGTGGCACCTCCATCGTCCGTTCCTTCACATCCCCATACACTGAGGGACTTTGCCACGGCATGGCTCCTCAGAGTTGCGGTGTTTCCTGCACTTGAGGGGGGCCCGGTCACCCTGGCTGGCCCAGTAGACACGGGAGGAGAGAAGAGCTAGTAGCTGAACCCCAGTGGCTGCAGGGAATTCCGCACTCCCTGGCAGGCACCTCCCTCCACGGGAGCAGAAACCAGTATGACACCAGAAGAAGACCCGGTCCTTGTCTGTAGGATAAAACACTGAGGCCCAGGGAGGAGAGGCGGCTCAGGCATAGCCCCACGCCTTTTCTCATATTCCTCCCCGATCATCCTCCCTCCTGCTGCAGCCTGTGGGGTCTGGGAGCTAAGGTGCCAGGCCAGGCTACAGATTCTCGGCTTGGTCCTGCTTTGAGAAGCACACAGGAAATGCCTGCGTGGGGCCACCATGAATAAGACAAGGCCCTTTCCTGGTAGGACTCACAGACCAGGACAACCAGAGGAGGAAACAGAAGGGGACGGGGTGAGGGGGCCCAGGCGGCTTGCATTGGTGGAGACTGCTCACAAGGGCTTTGTGGAGAGGGAGACATCGCACCACGTGTTGTTCTGAGCATTAGGGAATCTCCTTGGAGGGACAGAAGGCACGGGACTGTGTTCCCGGCCAGCCCCAGCACCTGCGGGCACTCCGTGTGGGTCCATGCACCATCCTTGGAGATTCATTGTGGGAGAAGCTCATGGAAGCTGGATCACCTGGAAATACAGCAGGGTCTCCAAGATTAAGCACTGAGAACAGCTGGCAAGAAATGAGACGCGGTGGGATAAGCCACCCCTTATGAGTGACATCAGTGCCAGGGTAAAGCCTTCAAGCCAAAGGAAGCTGGAACAGTGTCCCCAGTGTTCACAGAGTTGGGTGGAGGTGGGGGGATCCAGAGAGGAGGAAGGCAGGGAAGGGGATCTTCTAAATCTGTGCATGAACCCAGACAAAGCCGTGCACCTCCAAGCTGCACAGGGATAGCAGCAGAGCAAGGGTTTGAGAATGGGGGGAAGACTGAAACACCCACCCAAGTGTCTGATCAACCCCAGAGTGATAGGTGTGAGACACACTCAACGCAGCATAACAAACACTTTGAGAACTGAGCTAACATCCTAACCCACTGCATGTGGCTCAGATTGGCCCCTCGGTGGGCAGGCACAGCTGAGACAAAGTGGCAGAGCGATGGCTTTGAAAAATGAACACGGAAGCAAGATGGAACTTACAGCCTCAACTGTGTGCACTGATTGATCGCCAGACAAGGGAGAGAAATCTACATTCTCCAGAGGTTCATCATAGGATCTGGAGTTTGCACAGCATGACATTCACAATGTCTACAATACAATTTAAAATTACTAGACTTACAAAGAATCAAAAGCATAGAGCCAATTTCCAAAGGGAGCTGGCAAGGATGCCCTAGAACAAGTGCCAGTGATGGGAATGTGGAACTCACAGGCACAGGAGTCCAGGCCCAAGGGCCTCTGCAGAGCAGCCTCCAACCTTTGGGCCTTTGGGCAAATTCTAAAGAAGAGCCATCTTCAAGAGAATATTTTTACATGGATGTATCAGTGCATGACATGAACTTTCTGCTCCTGAAGGGCTCTGCAGAGCCCCGTGGGCAGCATTCTTGGTTTATGCCCGGATACCCTGACTCTTGCCTGCCCACCGACCCCAGCCTCCAGGCACGTGCAACGTCAGCAGGTTAGCTGAGGGTCAGGTCGGAGTGTGAGATGGAGCCCCTGGGGGGGACACCAGGCAATGAAGACAAGTGTCTTTTGAGAAATCCCAGAGGGCCAGGGGAGTGGAGGCGTCCATGCATGTGCATGGGCTCTGCCATGTGTGCTTGTGTGAGTTTGTGCAGGTTGCAGGTTTCCTCTGCATATATTTCTAGTTTAAAATATCTTGGTATTTTAAATACCAAGGTGCTTAATTTAGGGAAACTCTACCTTAAACATGATCTCGTCCTATACGAGAAGTAGGTTTATCTTTGCACTAATTGAAGCATTCTCATCTATCCCCTATCCAGATTAAGTAAATAATAGTGACTGTAGCTGTGGCACATGCCTGTAGTCCCAGCTACTCAGGAGGCTGAGGCGGGAGGATAGCTCAAGCCCAGGAGGTTGAAGCTGCAGTGAGCTAAGACTGCAGCACTGCACTCCAGCCAGGCAACAGAGCAAGACTCTGGAATACCACTATCACTGACGGTGATGATCATGGTAACTGTGACACAGGTCCTCCCGTGTTCAAGGGCAGCATAGATTCTGTAAATCCATAGATTCTGCCCCTCTGTCTCCCTCACCAACCTCCCCAAACCCCATCCTGGCTCTCAGAAAATCAGTATTGACTTAGAGAGCTATATTTTCTCCAAGGTCTTGGAGGGGCTGTCGGGAGGCAGGAATCAAGGACCCGCAGCAGCCAGGTTAGACCTACTCGTCCCAGGCCAAATGCAGAGAAATCATTCAGAGGCATTCAGGATGTACTCAAACGGTGTTCCCGAGGAAGCTGTTTACATGGTCGACGCAGGCCCAGCTGCCACATCACGCAAGACAGCTCCACGCAGGTTAGCTGCTCAGCACCGTCCATGTTTCTCCAGACTGTGTTTTCCCTGCCCTTCCACCAGCTTGTCTGGCCCCGTTTCAAGACCCTTGTCCTCTCCTGCTTGCTGCCTTCTGAACATCCTCAAGGCTGTCAGGGTTCCACCCCGTCCCCCCCACCGAGCCGAGAGGCTCGGAGCACGAGCAGCTTGCTGTTCAGGTGTAGTCTGAGCAGTGAGCATGAAAACATCACCTCCATGGTCCACACACTGATTTCCTTATTGTCTCTGCTCCTCTCTGAATTCCACCAACTTCCTGCCCACCTGGGCTACCTCTGTACCCTTCCTTGTGTCCCAGCCTCTCCCATGGCACTGGATGCCCCAGGGTCATGCTAAGCTCCAGTCTGGCCTGGATCTGAACAAGGACTGCCTGGGACCTTGGTAGACCTCCCACCATTGGTCAGGGACAGGATGAAAATGGAGAAACGGGCCGAGAAAGAAGATCACAGAGGACCCGCCTGGCCACCTCGTTCTTTGACATCCTCTTCCCCAATAATAGCTGTTCGTCTATTCCACTTGGCTACCTGCTCCCACAGCCACTCTGTAAAGCAGCCACCTCTGAAACCTCAGCTCCACTCCCGCTCCCTCCTAGGCTCAAAGCTGTGGCCAGGCAACCCCCTCCCTTACCCCTGGGAGGCTCCAGTCCATTCACCTGCTCCCTTGGGGTCCCCCACACACAGAGTCTCCCACCATCCCTGGAATCACTGTCTTGCAAACGTTCCCTGGCTAGCTTCTCTCCTCCATCATTATCCTCGGACAAACTCCTGCTCCTGCTCCCTGTCTGTGCCCCTTCTCGCTGCTTCGGCCGCTCCACCATCCTCTGTCACCAGGATTCACGGCCAGCCCCTCCTTCCACTCCTCTCTACCTGTGTTCAGTACAGCAGCCGAAATGATCTTCTTCCTCTAAGCAGATCCGCTCCCTTGGATACATCCTCCAGGTGCGTCTGTCAACCATTCTGGACTTCAAGCTCTACCCCAGGGATTGCAGGGCTCCCCTTCCCTGCTCCCAGAACACCTCCCATCGGACCTCCTGGCACACCGTCCCCGTCAGTCCACCCGACTCCCTTCGGCCCTTTTATTTCCCAAAACAGCCCCGGCTGGTTCCCTCCGAGCCCTCTGTATCTGCCGTTCTCTGGCCTGGAATGAAGCCTTTCAGGTTCCTCCAGGTCCCAGTGCTTCCCATCCTCTGGGCCATCACCAAATGTCTCCTCCTCAGGGAGAGTTTTTCTGACCACCCAACCTACAGGGCCCCCGCCCAGCACTCTTGACCTTGCTACTCTGCCACGTTTGCATTTTTTTTAAAGCTTTTGGCCGCATGAAGCTGTCTTGTCAATGTGTTTGTCTGTTTGATTGATGGCTGGACTGTGGGGGCTTAAAAAAGCCCAGCTCCCTGGTGCGATCCCAGAGCCCACACCCCAACCCTGTGCTGGCCTCCTTCTGATCAGAGGAGAACTCTTGATTCACTGAGGGGCTGCCTGGGGGATTTCTGTCCCTAGCAGGTGGACACAGTTCCTAAAGATGCAGGGAAGTGAGTCCCAAAATTGGGGCTTGGCCCAGGAGGGTTCTTGGCTTCACACAGGTAAGAATTCAAGGACCAGCCAGTGGTGTTAGACAGCAGCTTGCACAGCTGAGGCAGGGGTGCTGCCCCTTGGAGAGCAGGGCTGCGACATGGTGGTGCACCCAGAGCCGCAGCTCAGAGACACGGCTGCGCTCACATTTATACCCACTTGTCATTACACACAAATTGAGGGGCAATTTATGCAGACATTTCTAGGAAAAGGTTGTAACTTCCAGGTTATTGGGTTATTGCCACAGAAAGGGGTGGTAACTTCCAGGTGTTGCCATGGCAGTGGTAAACTGGCATCGCACACTGGTGGGTGTGGCTTACAGAAAGCTGCTTCTGCCCTCTCCCTCTTAGCTAGTCCTCAGTGTGGTCCAGTGTTTGAGCCTCACCTCTGGAGCTGAGTCCAGCTTCCTGCCTCACCAACAGAGGCTCCTCAGAGCACACACGCGTCCTCCACAGCGCTAAAGCTTCCATGGATTCTCAAAAGGTGGGAAACCATTTCAGAAGGGGAGCATCTAGCTGTGGGCTGTGCTCCAAGGAAAGTAGGACCGGAAATGACTCCAGGGGTCCGAGAAGTCCAGCCTCAAACGAAGAAAAGACAGGGCACAGTAGCAGGTGAGCTTCAGACCCAGGGTCCGGAGGTGAGGGCAGCAGGCTCCAGGGGACTTCTGGCACTGTCGCTTCCAAGGAGCCCAGAGCCAGCGCTGGCTGCCCACCTGCCTGCACCTTTTCAGGTTAAGTAACTGCTCCAGGCAAACAGGAGACATATCCCCACATCCCAGGGCTGGGTGGGGACACCTGAAGCCAGGTGAGGAAGGCTGGAGACAAGAGAAGGGTGAGAAAGAGGCTAACAAGTTGCTAGGTCAGCTGTGACAGCCACATCCACAGTGGCTAGGATTCCTGCAGGAAGTGCCGTCTGGGAATCACTTATCTTTGAGGTGGGGTTGGGGGCGGTTCCCATCTATTCCCCAGATACATTACTGGGTGTAAGCCTGAGACTTGCATATGGTATGGAAAACACAACGAAAGGTCCACGATTAAAGAGGCAGGCCTCAGTTTCCCCATTGGGATCATTGCAAGTGGCATTCCAGGCCCTCCCTCAGGGCCATCCTCCCTCCCCAGTCATCAGATTGGCTTTGCCCCCACCCACGGCCCCAGGCTTCCTTTCTCTGCCTCCCATGGGGAATCCAGGCTTCAGGAAGGGCTGACATTCCTGTAATGCCCCAGAGGACTGACAGGCGAGCAGAGGAGTCTAAGGTTTGCTAATTAAATGCTTCCTTTTTTTAAAAAAATTGTAATTTAGGTTCTGGGTACGTGTGCAGATCATGCAGGACTGTTGCATAGGTACATACATGGCAAGGTGGTTTGCTGCCTTCATCGCCCCCATCACCTATATCTGGTATTTCTCCCCTCACTACCCCTCCCCACTCTCCCCAACCCCACTGTCCCTCCCCTAGCCTCCTGCTACTGACTGCAGTGTGTGATGCTCCCCTCCCTGTGTCCATGTGTTCTCATTGTTCAACACCCGCCTATGAGTGAGAACATGCGGCATTGGGTTTTCTGCTCTTGTGTCAGTTTGCTGAGAATGATGGTTTCCAGGTTCATCCATGTCCCTATGAAGGACATAAACTCATCGTTTTTTATGGCTGTGTAGTATGGTGTATATGTGCCACATTTACCCTGTCCAGTCTATCGATGATGGACATTTGGGTTGGTTCCAGGTCTTTGCTATTGTAAACAGTGCCACAATGAACATACGTGTGCATGAGTCTTTATAATAGAACAACTTATAATCCTTTGGGTATATACCCAGGAATGGGATTGCTGGGTCAAATTGTACTTCTATTTCTAGGTCGTTGAGGAATCACCACACTGTCTTTCACAATGGTTGAACTAATTTACACTCCCACCAACAGTGTAAAAGTCTGAGTTAAAGGAACATGTTCTCTCCCAATGCAGAGAAATTAAAAACCTTGGGAAAAGATTAGATGAAATGCTTCCTTTTTTATTCCTCTCGCCTCCGAGCTAAACGTTGGTCTTTTCTACGCAGGTGCCTGTGTCTGTCTTTGACAAAGGAAAACCAGGAGAAGTCGGGTTTATGCAGCACAGGGGCAGAGAGTTGGAGAGAGGAAGGCTGAGCCACTCCGAGTTATGCCCCCGACTCCCAGGGTAGTCCTGCCAGGGCCTTTCCCAGCTCAGGACTTCTCTGTCTCCCTAGGAAAGAAGGACAGCCCCTGCCAGTCAAGGGCAGCGCTGGAGGGTTTTCCAAGCTCCCTAAATTCACAAGCCCTGGGCTCCCTCCTCTTCAAGATCAGCCTGATTAGCCGTCAGTCCTCTGGGCTAAGCCATTAACTTCTCCTGTGAGGCTGGGACCGAGGCATGGGGGAGGTGAGTTTATCAAGCGATCTGATCTTGGCTGAGATTCATTTCTTAGATCAGATGAGGAAGGGTGGCCTGAGCCACAGGACACGTGAGCCAGATAAGGAGACAGTGGGGGTGGGGTGAGGGTGCTGCGGTGGCGCCCCGGGAGGGCCAGGCACTGGAGGGGCAAGAAATGGCCCCAGATATGGACTCGACACCTTCCCATTTCGTCTTGAGCAGCCTGACCAGCCGTGGCCACAGGACAGGCTCGCCAGGAGATAAAAGAGAATGTGCTGTCCTGTCTCTGTCCTCCAGGCCAAAGCCGGGACTTTTTTTCCCATCACACACCCACAGTCACTTAGAAGGAACTGGCAGTTTGTTTGTGGAAAACACAATTAAAAGAAAACAAAAACAGAAACAGAAAACTCCACCCAGGCCCTGTGATCTCGCCCAGAGTAGGGGGAGGAGGAGGGGTCAGGTCAGGTCACTCCCTGGCGAGTGGCCTTATGCAGGGAGTCCCTTGGGTGGCCCCACCCAGGCTCTCCAGCTGTGGGAGTCCAGGGGACCCAGCACCATTTGTCCACTGCAGCCAGCCCCAGGAGTCAAGGGGTGATGAGGGATGGTGCCCAGAACTTGGCATGTCCCCATCACGGGCACCGTCAAGTTTCTGTAAATAAACCTCCCCTGATGTTAAAAAACAATTCAGAGCGCCTCGCTGCCAATGTAAACCCCAAGAAAAGCCAATCCCCTTAGATGGGTGGAGGACAGCAAGTCTTGTTCCTCCTGGACCCTCCTCCGAAGCTCAGGCTACAAATGCTCGTAACAAACACTGACTCTGCCACATGCCCGCCTGACCCCTGGGCCTGCAGCGGGCACCATGGGTTCTTCTCCAGTCCACGTGACCTGGCAGGAGCAGCAGCGTTGTCTGATGGACGCTGTTCCTGGTCACGAAGGACCACTCAGTTCACGTGAAACTTCGGCTCCAAGTGGCCGCCCCTCCTGGAAGACCCCAGCTCTCCAAAGACCCCCACCTGGGGCATGGATTGCTCTAGGACAGAGGACACCTCTGCGAGAAATCAGCCACAGATGCCTCCCTCGATCTCTGCTCTCACCTCTCTCCCCAAAGCAAACCCTTCCAGGGCCTGCAGGCACAAAGATTCTCAGCCAGTGGCGGCAGCTGCAGCCTGCTCCGGGAGGGCCGCAGCAATGGGACCCAGCAGTAAGCAGTGGCCACGTCAGGTGACCTGCTCCTCAGGTGAGCTTGGTTCCGTGGAGAAGCCGGGGTGTCACATTTGAACTTTCTAACCCACAGGGAGCCTGGGCTCACTTCCTTCCACCCCTGCTGAGTCCTTGTTCTGATCCCTCCCCACACAGGGCCAGCGCCGCCCAGCCCTGTGTTGTCCCTGCCCACAGTGCCCTGACTTGACTACGGCAGGTGCATTCGAAGGAAGTGGCCAGTTTGCAGGGAACTCCACCAACCTTCTAACGCCCAACACCAGGCGTTTCCGGACCTTCCTGGGGTCCCATCATCTGGGGAATCTGTTAAAATGAAGGCTTCCAGGTCTCATGCTCAGGGAGTCAGGCCCAGTAGGTCTGGGGGAGGGCCTGGGAACCTGCACTTTAATGCCCTACTTTATATCTGATTTGGGCCTAAACGATGAGTTTTCTGTGTTGACTTGGCAGGACCCCGGTACCCAGAGGTTCATCCAACACTCGTCTAAGGCGTTGCTGGGACGGTACATTGCAGATGTGACTCCATCCACACTCGGCTGACTTTAAGCAACAGAGATTGCGTCTGTGCTCTGGTGGCCTCGTCCAATCAGCCAAAGGCCTGAGAACAGAAACTGAGGCTTCCCAGAGAGAAGGAAAGTCAGCCTTGAGGCGGCCGCTCCGCTCCCCACGCTGGCCTGCTGCAGGCCTTTTGGGTTCACCAGCCCTATAATGGCAAGAGCCAGGCCTTTCAAATACATCTCTCCACATGCCTGCCTAGAGCCCCAGCTGATAAGCACCCCTTGGGGCTGTCGTGAGGCTGAGTGAATGGCTCTGTGTAGACAGTGCCAAGCAGGGCCCAGCCCACCGTGATCCCCCGCAGATGTGCCCGGTGGTTACTGCTGGGTACAGCAGACGAGCAGTGGCGAGTCATGCTCCCTGCCCTGGGAGGCTGCGCCCTCAGCTGCCATGCTCGCCAGGAACCACCAGGCGTCTGCAGGGCCCCTGCAAATGCCCAGGATGGCCGTCTCCCTCCAGAGGTGCCCAGCGATGTTGAGTCCTGAGGGGTAGGTAAGTGAACAAGGAAAGCTGGGGCAGTGAGGAGACTCAGGAGACAGCCACGCCAGGCCAGGCTCACGGGGGCACACAGCACGCCCCCCTCCTTGCCCCGGCCCCCACCTGGGCATCCCCTGCACTCCCAGCCTCACCCTCCCGAGACTACTCTCCACCACCTCCCACGGGCCCTGCCCTCCATCCTCCTGGCCCTGCCCTGGTCCTGAATATAGCAGGAGCTGCTGCTGTCCCAGAGAACTGTGCTCCTGGCTGGCCGCTCTTGGTGTCTCAGGGGACTGAGCCTCAGGCCACCGGCTACACCCCAGCCTCTGTTCTCCCTCCCTCAGCCTTCTTCCCCGCTGACCTCGCTTGTCTTCAAGTGCAGCTGCTGACCTGGTGCCCTGAGCGTCTCCCTTCCCTCCCTCCCTCCTCCATGTGGCTCTTTGGGAGGGGAGGAGGCTGTCCTGCTCTCACCTTCTTACCCGATAGGGTTAGTTCCATGTCCCCACTCAAATTTCATCGACTTGTGATCCCCACGCGTCAGGGGAGGCGCCGGTGGGGGGTGACCGGATCATGGGGGTGGATTTCCACCGTGCTGTGCTTGTGATCACGAGTGAGTTCTCATTTGATCAGTGTCTGGGCCAGGCTTCCCCCTCTCTGTGTCTCTCCTGCCACCATGTACGACATGGCTTGCTTCCCCTTCATCTTCCTCCGTGATTGTAAGTGTCCTGAGGCCTCCCCAGCCGAGCAGAACTGTGAGTCGATTAAAGCTCTTTCCTTTGTAAACTACCCAGTCCCAGGTAGTTACTTATAGCCGTATAAAAATGGACTAATACATTACTCCACCTCCTTCTTTCTGGTGTCCACTGCCTCACCCAGTAGCACCGGGACTTCTGCAACGCTGACCCTGCTCCTTCCCACTCCCCAGGCCCCTCCTCGGTCGTCTTCCCAAGCTCCCCTCCCTCCATCCAGTGCATCAGTGGGGAAGTCCCTTTCCACCCGCAACTCCTGCTGCACGTGGGAGGGGACGGGGCAGGACCCAAGCAGAAGACCCAGCCCCATGAGGCCCCTTCCTGCGCAGGAGGTGTGGCTGATAAAGCACATGAACACCTGTGCGCTGATGCTCTTAAAAACCAATACACAGCGTCAATTGTAATAGACAAATAAGTCAGCGATTGCTAATAAAAATAATACATAAAAATTAATTTGTAACAAAATACCACATGCTTCCACATGTAAATGCACCAGATGATGTAATCACCAGAAAAAAGGGGCAGCTGGGCTTTCCCAGCCCCTCAGTCCCCAGTGTGCTGTTGGTGGAGGTGGGGTTGTCCAAAAAGAGAGAGAGCTTTTGGTGAGGTTCTACGAAAGCCCGATACAGTCATTCCACAATTCTCCATTGCTTGCATTCCTAGGCTAGTTCGAAACCACACAAACGGTGCTTAGTAACTGTGACACACAGACTCTGGTTCCCAGCTCAGCCTCCTTCATCCAGAGTCCAGTGGGACATTCATCGAGACACGGACAAGCCTCACTGCATGGCTCTCCCACACATGCCTGAGAAGGAGCACCTACCTGCTCAATGCCAGCAGCATGCCTCCCATCAGTGTGGCAGTCGAAGGTCCCTGCAGAATGTGAAGATGCTCCCTGAGTTCAACCGCTGGGCTCATAACCTGGGCTCAGATCCATGTCCTACCATTTCCTCGCCCTGTGAACTGGACACGTTACATGACCTACTGTTTCTCAGCCTCGTTAGCTGAGACACAGACACACAAATAGTCCATCTCCCGTGGGCTGTGGAAGGAGTACGTGAGTATGGAGCGCTGTCCATGAGGGGTTTGGGACTGTGTCTGGCCCATGGTGCCTGCTCTACCATCAGTAAGTGTTAGAAGTTATCGTCACCATCACCACACTTGCCCTGTTATTGTTCTTATTCAGGGTCCCCATCTCACCACTGACTACTCAGCCAGGACGCCTCCCTCCACCCTCCCAGGGCTCACCACCATGCCCTCTCCCCAACCTCCCTGCCGGCTGCGGCCCCTCCCCTGGGTCCCATGCCTCTCTGCACGCCCCTCCTCTCCTTCTCAGTTGCCTACAGGTCTTCTTTCCACTACAATGGGATGTTCTCCATCTGCACTGCCCAGGGCCGTACTCTCTGGCCACAGAACGTGGCTCATGAGAATGAGGAGCTGATCTGGCCATTTTACTTGGTTTAATAAGTTAAAATATAAACCGTTGCATGGAGCTAGTAGCAGTGATACCGAACAGGGCAGCTCTAGAAACTGATCTTTCCTCCTCGCTCCTTACCTCTCTGTCATTGGAAACTTTTGGTGGCTTTCTTCTGCCTTTAGGAGAAATAGCAATACAAACAGTGAAGCAGGTTGGGCATGGTGGCTCACACCTGTAATCCCAGCACTTTGGGAGGCCAAGGTGGGCGGATCACCCGAGTCCAGGAGTTTGAGACTAGTCTGGCCAATATGGTGAAACCCAGTCTCCACTAAAAATACAAAAAAAAAAAAAAAAATTATCCTGGTGTGGTGGTGGGCACCTGTAATCCCAGCAACTTGGGAGGCTGAGGCAGGAGAAGTGTGTGAACCTGGGTGTCAGTGAACGGAGATACCGCTATTGCACTTCAGCCTGGGTGACAAGACTGAGACTCCATCTCAAAAATAACGAAAAAGGAAGCTTCCTTTAACACTACCGTGTGCCAGGCATTGAGGACGTGCCTTCCCCACACACACGCTTCCCTCCGCTGCAGCCCTGTGAGGGGAGTGCTATGTGCTATGCTCTCTCAATTCACAGGTGATGAAACAGGAATAGACAGTTTCGGGAATGTGCCACAAAAAGGCCAGGGTTCTTAGCAGGACTCACATGCCTGCTGGAATTCAGACACTGCCTACCTCCCTGCTAGGGGCCGGCCAAAGAGATAAATTGAAGTCCTGATCCCCAATACCTGCGAATGTGACCTTATTTAGAAATAGGGTCTTTGCAGATGTCACCAAGGTACGATGAGCTTATTAGGGTGGGCTCCAATCCGATGCAACTCGTGACCTCGTTAAAAGACACAGACACTCAGAGGAGGCCACCCAGTGATGACGGGGCGGAGGCCCCTCCCAGGGGAGGGACCCCGGCTGACAGGGGGGGTAGGGAAGTGTGCAGTACTCTGTTAAGGCAACGTTCACTCCCTGAAGCCACCCACCGTACCCCCACCTCACAAACGAGGCAGCCAAACCCTATGCTGACTCCTGACAGCAAATCTGAGCGCCTGGTTTCCTGCAAAATTCTTCTTCCTCTCGTTCCCTTCCCTGACGAGGTCAGATCTGTTCTAGACTAGCACATCCAACAGAAAGGAAATGTGAGTCGAAATGCAGTTGCGAGCTTTTTAGCAGCCACACAAACAGCAGAGGCAGGTGCAATTAATTTAAGTAATATTTTAGTTGACCTGATTTATCCAAATTATTATTATTTCAAAAGTAATCAATATACAAATTAACAAGACATTTTACATCCTTTTTGGGGGGGAGGGTGCTGTCTTCCAAACCCAGCATGCCTTGACACCTCGAGCAGACCTCAATGTGGGTGTTACATTTCCATGGCAAATACTTGACCTGCATCTAGCGTTTATCAACCTGCAGATGCAGAGTAGATTCACACACCCAAGTTACCTCAGACACCTTTGGGGGTTCCCAGGAGCTGAGTTGAAATCCATTTGTAAATTTACATTTACATTAATTAACATTAAAAATTCTACTCTTCAGCCACCCTGGGCCTATCTTAAGTGGTCAGCACATCTGTGGCTGGGGCCATGCAGTCCTCAACCCCTCCCAAGTGACACTGTCCTTACCTGCTGCCCCCCTTTCCCCTCCCATTCCCAACAGGACAAGCTGAACTCCGGGCGCTGAGTCACGCCACACCTGCTGCACGGCTCTGCCTTGGCCCTTACTATGCAGGGGCAAGGCTGGAATCCCAGTCTCTCTCCCACCGGGATGGATGGCCCTGGGGACAGGGACTGTTCACGGAGCTTCAGAAGCACAGATGAGGGTGCAATGAACTCTGCTGGGGTGGGGCAAACCGCTGGGCTGCAGGGGTCTGGAGCTGGGCTGGAGGTCTGGGGACTCCTCAGGCAGGCTCTGGGTCCGGGCAGTGTTTCAGGTGGAAGGAGCGTGGTTTTCAAAAGTCTGGAAGCTGGTATTACCTCATACTGATAAGGATGGCTTCTATCAAAAAAAAAGAAAAAAAATACAACAACGAGAAAATAACAAAGTGTTTGCCAGAACATGGAGAAATCAGGCCTCTTGTGTGCTGTTCGTGGAAACATAAAATGGGGCAGCTGCTGTGAAAAACAGTATGGCATTTCCTCGAAAAATTACAAACGGAACTACCATACATCCAGCAAATCCACTTCCGGGTACACACACAATCATTACAAGCAGGGTCTTGGCCAGGCGCAGTGGTTCACACCTGTAATCCCAGCACTTTGGGAGGCCGAGGCAGGTGGATCACCGGAGATCAGGAGTTTGAGACCAACCTGGCCAACATGGTGAAAACTTGTCTCTAACAAAAATACAAAAATTAGCCAGGCATGGTGGCACACGCCTGTAATCCCAGCTACTCGGGAGGCTGAGACAGGGATTGCTTAAACCCAGGAAGCAAGGGTTGCAGGGAGCCAAGATCGAGCCACTGCACTCCAGCCTGAGTGACAGAGCAAGACTCTGTCTAATAAAGTAAAAATTTTAAAGCCCGGATATGGTGGCTCACACCTGTAATTTCAGCACTTTGGGCGGCTGAGGTGGGCCAATCACAAGGTCATGGGTTTGAGACTAGCCTGGCCAATATGGCAAAACCCCGTCCCTACTGAAAAAAAAAAAAAATTAGTTGGGCATGGTGGCACATGCCTGTAGACCCAGCTACTGGGGAGGCTGAGGTCGAAGAATCGCTAGAATCCAGGAGGCAGAGATTACAGTGAGCTGAGATCGCACCACTGCACTGTAGCCTGGGCAACAGGGCGAGACTCCATCTCAAAAAAAAAACCAAACCAGGGTGTCACAGAGAGATTAGCACCACATCTGTGTTCATAGCAGCACTATTCACAGTAGCTGTGAGAAGTGGAAGCAACCCACGTGTTCACAGAGGGATGGATGGGCACAGAATGTGTGGCGTGCGTGTGTTGCGTGTATGCACACAGTGGAATAGTAGTCAGCTTTAAAAAGCAAGGAAACTCCAACACAGGCTACAACTCGGATGCACGCTGAGCACGTTACGCTGAGTGAAACAAGCCAGACACAAAAAGACAAATACTGTAATACAAGATGCCACTCACACAAGGCTCCTCGAACCGTCAGATTAGTAGAAGCAGAAAGCCAAAGGTGGTGGTTAGGGCCTGGAGATGGGGGAGGGGGTGAGGGGATGGGGGCATGGGAAGTTGCTATTTATTGGGGAACAGAGTTTCAGTTTTGTAAGATGAAAAACTTCTGGAGATGGAAGGTGGCCGTGACAACCTTGTGAATGCGCTAATGCCACTGACCTGTACGCTTAAAACGGCTAAGGTGGTCACTTTTACGTCATATGTACTTTACCACCATTTTTTAAAGAAAAGTCACCTCATTTCGTAATGCAAGGAATCAAATCTTAGACTGCACGCACAACAATTTTCACTGTGAAATGTCTTCTCTCGCCATATTGTGAAGAAGATTTACGCTTCTTAACAGTTTGAAATGAAAGACTGTTTTCTAAATAATATTCGACCTCCAGATATCAAATTTGTAGAGAGACAAAATTTCTGTTTCAATCTTAGATATAACCGTTTTCAATGTAGTACAAGCCCTGGTAGAACTTGAATTATCATGAGTGATACCGGAATAAAGGAGGTCCAGAAGTGGGAAAGCTCCTTGGGAGTGCAGGGATCTGAGTGGGCCTTCAGGAATGAGGAAGGGGTGCCTCGTGGCTACAAGACCGTCAGTAGAAAGAATGAATAAGATACTATTTGATGGCACAACAGGGTGACAGAGTCAATAATAATTTCATTGTACATTTAAAAATAACTAAAAGGGTATAGTGGGGTTGTCTGTAGCACAAAGGATAAATGCTTGAAGGAATGGACTTTTATCTTCCATGATGTGATTATTGCACATTGTGTTCCAGTATCAAAACATTTCATACCCTATAAATATATACGCCTACTATGTACCCATAAATATTAAAAATTAAATTCAAAAAGAAGTGCATCCCAGGGAGGTCAGGTAAGCTGCGAGGACGGATAGCTGCTGTAGCCCTGGACAGACAAGCCCCGGGTCCAGAATTATTGGAGGAATTCCGGAGGAATATCAGAGGACCACACAGAGCAGCCCCGCATGGCCGCAGTTCAGAGTGTGTGGAGGACACAAGGCTGGAGAGGGGGACGGAAACCCAGGGCCCGTTGGCAAAGGCTTTGGATGCCCTGGTGTTAGGAGGGCCAGGTGGTCAAGGTCAATGCAGGGTGGATGGATGACAGAGTGGAATTTCAACAGGCCCTGGGCACTCCGTTCCCAGCTCCTTCACCCAGCAGGAGACCTTGGCCGTCTGTTCCCCGAGGTATCCTTCTGGAGTGCAGGTCAGGAGACAGGCCCACAACCCCTGGTCTATAACTCCAAAATCCAAATGCTTTCCAATGGAAGGGCATTTTCCTACCTCCTTGGAGGGCAGAGCCTAACTCAACAGGCAGAGGCCTCTTGTGGCTGTTACCTGCTGGTGCAGCTTTTCCTCTTCACCGCAGAACTATGACTGTTAGACAGGACGCTGCTCACACTCCACGGGGTTAGGTAGCACGTGGTATGTACACTGCCTGACCTCTCCAAAATCAAAGAAATTCTGGAACGTGTCCAAGAGCTTTGGATGAGAAGCTGTGCATGTCTAGTACCTACCATATGTGATTGTAGGAAAAGTCATTCATTCATTGATGAAATCTCATTTAATACAGATCCTGGGGGTCCCTCAGACCACGTCCAAACTTTCTTTAGTTACACTGTGAGTCATTATGTAGCTTTGTTGCATGTAGACGTCAGCACTGATGTGCAAAAAGAAACCACACACACAGTGAACCTAACTGCACTTGGATGAAGGCAGTTATCGGCGACTGGTAGTGGACATTGTGTTCTTCAGCCACACACGCACCGGTTTTTTCTTTTCTTTTCTTTTCTTTTTTTTTTTTTTTTTTTTTTACAAATGTCAGCTTCACTTAAGAATGTTCTTGAAGAAGCAGTAAAAAGAATTCATTTTATTAAACCTCAGCTCTGGAGCACATTTCTTTTCTATATTCTGGGTGAAGAAATGGGCGCTGTCCTACAGAAGAACAGCAGCTGTGGATGAAAAGGACTGGCAGGTGCAGCCGTGAGCTGACAGAGCCCTCTTTTTCATGGAGCTCCATTTCACACGCAACACCATCCAACAGACAAATCACAGCTATTCAGACCTAGGTTTTTGGCAGGCACCCTCTCAAAAATAAATGAAATGAGCCTGTCATGTTGAGGAAAGTAGTATTTGTTGCTAATGGTAAAATATATTTTCAAGTGAAAATTAAAATTCTTGAAAACTTGTATCCAACACCGTGATCCAGACAAACTCCCAAATTTAAAGAGTTTGCAAATGAGATTAGTGGTGATATTGACAAATGTGATTTTTGTGATATTGTTTGAGAAAATAGTTTGACATTTGGAAGACCTGCATAACTCGGTGAATCAATATTTTCCAAATGACCAATATATGGTGGTATAAAATATTTTGTAAGCTGAGGCAGGTGGGCCACTTGAGATCAGGAGTTTGAAACTAGGCTGGACAACATGGTGAAACTCCATCTCTACTAAAAATACAAAAAATTAGCCGGGTGTGGTGCTGCACACCTGTAATGTCAGCTACTTGGGAGGATGAGGTAGGAGAATTGCTTGAACTTGGGAGGTGGAGTTATCAGTGAGCAGAGGTCACACCACTGCACTCCAGCCTGGGTGACAGAGACTAGAAAGTAAGAAAGAAAGAAAAGAGAAAAAAGAAGAAAGAGAGAAAGAAAGAGAGGAAGGAAGGAAAGAAAAAGAAAGACAGATTTTGTGGGCAAAGGAGCCATTCAAAGTGCAAGCTAGATCAATGGATTTTAATGTAATGGAGTACGAAATGTTCATTGACATGGTTTCAGATGCCACATTACAACCAATCAACCTTCAAGAACCCACCATTTGTTGAATTTTGGGATAATATCAAGGAAGAATCTCCACAATTATCTGCCAAGGCTAAGAAAATACTCCTACGTATCTGTGAAAGATTGCATTTTCTTCATATATTTGAACCAAAATAATGGACTGCAGAAGCAAAAGTGAGAATCCAACTATCTGCTATTAAGCCAGAGGAGTGCAAAAATGCAAACCACTCTTCAGACTTTTTTGTTTGTGGGAATGTAATAAATGTTCATTAAAATATGTTAAGTAAACATGAAGTGAGTTTTTATTGTCATTGTAAATGAATCAATCAATATATTTAAACATTTCCATTTCAATTTCTAATACTGTACAAATTACAGATAGATGTCTAAATCTGTTGTTACATACAAAAACTCTTTGTCGGGGGGGCTCAGTAATTTCTGAGGCTAAAGCAGTCCCACGACCAAAAAGTCTGAGAGCACTGGCTTGTTGTTACTGTGTGACGGCCCCTCTTCCAGAACTGGGGCTACAGCCAGAAAGAAGACAAAGCCCTGCCCTCTGGAAGGTCAGGTTCTAGAGGTGAGACTGGCAATAAACGCACTGACACCTTTACAACTGCAAGTAGCCGTAAGTGCTGTGGGGAACACAACTGGATTAGGGAGTCATTTTAGATCCTGGGCCCTTCTCTGGGGGACAGTCTGTGCCCAAAAATGTGGAGAAAGAATGCACCAGATGAACTAAGAGCCAGGACCAAAGGAAAAGAGCTCCCTGGGGTGGTCATGGCTTGGAGGCTCAAGAGCTGGCAAAACTACACTTAGAACCTGCAGTGAGGGAGGTGATTTCACGGGGCCCTGAAAGACATTTTAAGGATGTGTCTGATTCTCAGCGCACATAGAAACCACTGGTTTTGATCAAGGGCAGGTCTGATCTGAAACTTACTCTGTTTTTCGGAGAGCGGTGGACCAAGGGGGCACCTGTGAGGTGGAGAGCTGGTGAGGATGCCATGCGATCCTGCAGGTGGGGGAGAATGGGCTTGGGGGCCAGTGGAGGACGGAGGAGAAGCGCGGAGCTGTGGAACAGAAAAAAAAAACCATAAACTTGAATAAAAAAATATTTTACTAAAAGATACACATCTCGTGAGAGTGGATCAGGGATGCCTCCTGGGGGGTGGCCAGCTGGTGCCTGGGAAAAACTGGGAAGGCTCAATGGGGGAGCAGGAGGAGCCGGATCGGCTGTGCTCTGAACCAGGGCATGTGAAATTGAAGGTGCCCATCGGCCTTCCAGAGAAGGCGTCCAGGCGGCAGCTGGAGCTGGAGGGAAATGGTGACAGTCGTCAGCACTGTGGCGGTGGCAGTGTCGGTCTTGGTGGTCAAGCCCTGACCCCTCTGGGCTGGTGGGAAGTGGGAGGTTCGGGTACAGCTGGCAGGGGAGGTGGAGAAGGAGAGCTCGGGGTCACATCTTCACCCTGTTCTTGGCTGCCATATTTTCAGGAAGTCCTTCTTGAGGCTGAGACTGAGGGTGGGGACAGTTCGGTCCCCCTGAGAGAGTTTATTCTCTGAGGCCTGCGGTGGGAGCCAGGGCGCGGCAGAGAGGCCTTCCCACCTCCTCGCAGCAAGTGGGAGGGAGCCGCGGAGCAGAGGCGGCGCTGAGCGGGTGGAGCTCGTCGTCCGGGTGGACCCCTGCGGTTTCCTGCGCCGCAGGGGCGGAGGCCGAGTTGGCTGTAGCGGGGTGCGGTAAGAGGCGCCGCCCCGTGCCGCGATCACCGGGGGTGCACGCCAGTCTTCTCTCGCAGGCCCCCGGATCCTGCCATCTTCAGTTCCCCGGCCGCTCCCCAGCCTTCGCCGTTTAGACTCTCCCAGTGATTTGTGGAACGCAAACCCTCTCCCAGAGCTCGGTTTTGCAAAAGACGCCCAGACCCCCCGCTACAGAGCCCCTTCCTGGGCCTTGGAGGATGAGAGGGGTCACCGAGCCGAGCCGTAATCCTGCCTAACCCCTGACCTCTCTCCTTCCCCGCCCCCACAGCACCCCACCTCCCCTCCCCCCTCTCCGAGGACCTCCAGAAAACAGCGCGGCAATGTGCAGATGCTTAGGAGATGTGAAGATGCCGGGAGAGCCTTAGGAGGCTGTGGTTACGCGAGGAGAATCGCTTCCAGGTGCGCTTCTGGAGCGCACGGAGACCCCCCGGCGGGGAAGGAGCCGGGGCTCCCGTGGCTTGGTGTCTGCCCATCGATTTCCCTCTGAGGAGGGGCCCAAGGCCTCTGCTGCCGGAGCGGGGAGGCTGTGCTGGCCCCTCCCGGGCACGCGTGGGTGTCCGCCCCTCCCTTCCCCTCCCCAGCCCTCCCCTCCCCTCCTCTCTCAGGGAGAACGAAAGGGAGGCGGCCAAAGACTTTAATTTTGAAAGGGGAGCTGCCGGCGCGGGAGCTGTGAATGAGACGGCTGCCAAGGGAAGCAAGTCCAGCCAGCCCTGGAGGCGGTGGAGACCCGCGCCCGGAAGTAACCGGATTAGGTCTCAGGATGTGATCGCCCCCGGGTCCCAGGGGAGACGCCGAGGACGCGCGAGCGGAGGGCGCGGAGACAGCCGGGAGTCAGAGTCACTATCACTGGGCTGGGAACGCCTCTGGGCGTTCCGGCGGGGTGGCGGGCGGGGTGGTGGGGGGAACGGAAGGCCCCCGCGAACCGCGCGGCTCGGGGAGACCCCACCCATAGCCGAGTCCCGACAACCGGCTTTGAAGTTGCTGCTGTGGCTCGGCCCCTCCCCCGTCCGGCCCCGAGCTGCGCGGAGCCCCCGAGTCCAGGCTGTGCCCCCGCTCTGTCGCTAAGCGCTTATTGCGGCGGCTCATTGGACCACGTCGGTGGGGCGATCGCAGCCTGTGATCCGTGAGCTGCGAAGAGCTCGGAGGTTCATTCACAAATCCGCAACCCGGGCCTTCCCTCTGCTCCCCCGAGCCGAGCCCCTGGGCCAGCGCGCCCGGGATGTTGGGCGATGGGAGGAGGCCCCGCTCCAGCCGCTCCCTTCGACTCCGGCCCCCCGCGGGACCTGGGGGAAGGAAGAGCAAGCTTTCGCTCCGGAAGAAACGTTCGGAGCCCAGGAGTCTGCCTCCTGGATCCGGGCGCAGGTCGGATCCGGGCTCCGACGCCCGGGCTCTCCTGTCAAACTAAGGGTCCCGACAGGGCGAGAGGCCCCCCATCCCTAGGAGACAGGAGCTCGGCCAGGGCGCATCCACCGGGTCCTGCTTCCTAGCCAGAGGACGCGAGTGTAGACACCCACTCTCACCCCGCCCCTCCACAGAGCTGCCTCCCTCCTCCTTGGGGTATCGCTGGGCACAAGGCAGGTCACTAGGAATCCCCCGTAAAACCGTGCTCTCCCAGAAGTTCTCTGCTCCCTCCGTAGGCGCCGAGGAGAGAGAAGGGACTTGATTTCCTTGACCTTCGGAGAAAAAGTGCTGGGGCCTCCTGGGGATCCAGCCCTGGAAGCTCCCTACATCTTAGCTCAGGCCGCGGCAAGATGGGGAGGAGAGTTAGGAGAAGGGGAGAGGGGCTGTGCCCCTTGCAGAGATCTCTAATTCTGGAGGAAAAAGACTGGGGCACACCCTAATGAGTCAGGGCCAGCGCTGCGCGCACCTCCACCCACCCCCGGCATCGCACAGCCAGCTCCCGCCGGGCGTGGGCACTCGAACATGGGAGCGCGCCGAAGGAAAATCCATCTGGGGCTCCCCCACCGACACAACTGTCCCGCGGTCCAGCCTCCGGATGAGTCATTCCCGGGAGGTGTGGGGAGCTCGGGACCGGCTCCGGCTCCACAGGGCAGACAGGACTGCCGCAGGTGCCTGGAATGTGCCTGCACTCTGTCCCTCGGACCCGAGGGAGACCCGCGTGCCACAAGCCCCGCTTTTCACCCTAGTCTGCCCCACCTGCACCCTGCTGGCGAGTGTGTCAGCCCTAGGCGTCTCCTTTCCCGGAAAGGGAGTTCCCCTCTGCGCAGACCCGCGTTGCCCTTCTTTTTCCTTGGTTTTGTGTTTTCCGGGAGCAGTTTCTGCAGAAAGGAGATTCTCCTCCAGGCAGAAGGGCTCTCAGCCTGCAGTCAGCTCAGCCTTGGACTGTGGGAGACGCTCACCACCCTGCGGATCTTGATCCGAAATCGTTTCTGGCAGCCGACTGCGGAGAGTGCCCTCGTAGCGAGATTTCCAACCCAAGGAGACCTGGGCTCCACATTCCGTCTTCAAGCCTGAACTTTCAGGGCTGCTTTGTACGAGGTGCAGCAGAACTTGTGTCTGCAAACAAGACAGAAAACCCTAAGTGCCACCCAACCTTCCTCGTTCGGGGCACCCGTACTTCACCCTGGGAGCGCGCCCCCGAGCCTTGGTACCAACCTTTCTGGCCGGGCTGGCGGAGCTCAGAGTCCCCCTTCCCCCTAGGCGTGACCCCCTAACATCTGTAACCCAAACGTTGCTCCTCAGCCAAAATTAACCCTGGCAGGGCGAACAGAGAACTAAAAGCAGGCAGTGAATTAGAACGGCTCGCATTTCTCATTCCTGGTAGATGGGGAGGTGTAAATCCCGAGGAATTCAAGAGCATTGGCTCCATACACGGGAAATCTTCGCGCGCGTATCTCGTTTCTTTCTCCTAGCCTGTGTTAATGCTCCAAATGGTGTCGAGTTGCTCAACTTTGCCGTCATCACAGAGGCTGCTGTGTCTTAGGGGATTAACTGATGTGAGACACACAAAACCCTGCAACTCCGTAACATAAACTACAACACACAGCCTTTCTGGAGGGGACTGGGATATTTCAGTGAGTTTCCGACAGGAAAAAGGACTATTTTAGGGGAGAAAGAGAGCACTTCTATAATGTGCCTTAATTGAGAAATCTTGGTCTACTGAGCGTTTCTTTAAGTGGAGTCAGAAGCGCTGGGATGAGAGGAGAAGGAAGGGAGTGGGTCCAGAGCTCCACAGCAGGTCCCCAACCCTGGTGGGAGTGAGACTGGACGACTGCCCTGGGAAGGGTGGTTTGGGCCTTGGGCAAGGCTAGAGGCAGGAGTCCAGGATGCAGAGGTGCCCCTCCGCGTGTGAGTCCACGAAGGTCACTATGAGACTTTGTGCTTGTAAAAGGTCGCCACGCTTCACACGAGCTTCTATACTCAACACAGGGATTGACTGGGTACAGGAATTCCCCCATACCAAACACGTAAGCATGTGTGTCAATTAAAGATGCTCGTGCTAAAGAAATGGAACGCTTTATGGAACTCAGAGGAACTGATCAATCATTTAACTGAGTAGAAGAAATGTTTGAATTGAATTTGCAATTTAGTTGCCTTTTTATATTTAAAACTATGTATCTTTATATATTTATATTTGATCAATAAAAAAGAAATCAGTTAACATATATTTTAAAAAATATATTTCCCCCAACATAGCCACTATATAAATTAATTGCATTCTCCCAGTTAAGCATGATTCATTGTGATATTTAGGAGTGGGGGTGATTGTTGAGATACTTTCTTCATTTCATAAAACCTAGACTAATGAGTTCTCATCTCACAAGCTGTCGGTAGTTTGCCTGGGCTGGATCCATATGGTTTGAGTTAAACCGAGGCTGCACTTGCCTAAAATTTTGCAAATCTCTAACCACACAAATTCCATTTCCAAAAATGCTGGAAAAGTCACTACATAGGAGGTTAAACTACACTGGCCTCTCTGTGATTACTTGCAGCCTTTGGGGAAAGAAGAGAAGAAAAAAAATATTCAGCCTCTGTGAGATGGGGCTGGTGTTTCAGGAGTTCCTTTTGAACATCTTGTTTTCTTTCCAAAGGTCAAAGGAAGACAGAGGATGCATACTAGAATTTCTTCTGTCTGTGAGTGGTTGCAAGGTTGGAGAAGGTGGTTAATTTATTTCAAAGCTCATTATCGTTTTCTGTGTTTTCCTTCCTGTTTTGGTGTGCTTAGCAGCTCATGCCATTCTTCGAATTCCTTTGTCAAACCGATTTTACTTATTTGACTCTGGAGTTTTTGAGAGGTGGCTGTGATTTTGAGGAAGCGTTTTCACGAGGGTCCAGACATTAGGTGGTGAAACGGTCTGTGCTAGCAAGCCCCTCCCAGGACTCCAGGAAGACTTCAGGGTGCAGATCTGTTTGGGGAGACTCAGGGGTGGGCCTTGAGTGGCAGTGGGCCCACCTTCCACAGGAGTCCAAATTTTAGGGAGTAAGAACGGCAGTAAAATAGGATAAGAGTGCAGGCAGAGAGCTGCAGGGGAAGGGTGATTTCTGGGAAGGCAGGTCATCCAGAATAAGGCTCTCCCGGCGCTGGAGAGCCCGAAGTGGGAGTGCGCACAGAGGTCCCGGTTTGGGTATGGGGATTGTTGGCACGAGTAGAGCCATCCTTCAGATTCTCATTCAGAAGCCACCGCTTTCCAGAGACACCAGGTGAGGGACAGTTTCTGCATTTTTAGTCGCCAGCTCTGGAGATCTGCCCAGCTGCCCCCAGCTGCCCCCCTCCCCGGGGAGCCTGGGCCAAGCATCATGCCAGGACAGAAGGGCAGTCCCCCGTGGGCGCCTGGCCCACTCTGCTTCCCCAGCACCCAGGAGCTTTGGCTGAGCACAGGCGCTTCTCCGGCGATCTGGGCAGAACCAGGACGTGCAATGCGACTGCTTGCCGCTCTTCCCTGACTAGCTTCTGCCGGCGCCAACCCACCCACCAGGCTCGGCCAGCGCCACAAGCGCCCCTGACGGGCCTGGGGCGGGGAAAGGCGAAGCCCTTGGCACCCGAGGGCCCAGCGCCCCAATTCCCACGAAGCTCCACGGCCCTTGGCAGGCTCGCCGTTCCTGCATTTAACCCCTTCCTTCCAGAGGTTATTCCGAGGAAGCCCCAAACCCTAGACCCTGCCTCCCATACTCCGTCCCCGAGCTCGCCCGGTGGGCATGTTGGTCCGTCCTCCGTCGCTCAGAGGTGAGCACAGACACAGCAACCTCTGCGTCCGCTGGCCCCGCCCGCCCCGCCCCTGCTCCCCGCGCCCCTGCGTTTTGGCCTTTGTCTGCAGGTCGTGTTTTAGCGTCTGCAGCGGGAGGCGAGGGTGGCTCTCCGACCGCCCGGGGGAGATGTTTCTCTCCAATCGGCCCCAATTCTCTGCCTGGAGCCTGGGGCCTGGCCCTGCGGGGCTCGGTTCAAGGCCGGGGACGCAGGGCTGGTCCGGCCTGCTTTGACTGCGGTGGAGATCTCGCCCTCAGGGATTGTTGGGCGTCTCTGCCCCGCGAATGACTAGGCCGCGGCCAGTGAACGGCTCTCATTGAGTCCATTTTTCCAATTGTCCCGTCAACCTAGAGAAGCAAGGGGAGTGAGGCGACGCAGAGGTGCCGGAAAAGTCACCCTTCTCTGGCCTCGTTTTCAGATAAAAACCGGAGCCTGGCTCGGCAGCCGGAAGCCCCGCGTCTCCGGGGTGCCTCGCCGAGATTTTGTTTGCAAAACTAGCGTCCGTGTCCTGAAGCGCCCGGCGTCTGGAAGCTGCTTTCCTGCTCGCCCTCTCCGAGGCCCCTCTTTGTGCAGCGAGCCTGGGAAATATGGAGGACCGTCCTCCGCAAGCGGGTAGTCGCGGGGCTCTCCGATTCCCGGGTGAGGCTAGAAGGAAAACGGGGTTCCCGGGCCGGAGACTCACTTTCCATGCCGGGAGAAACAAATGTCCGGTGAGGTCTCCTCTGATCCGAGCAGAAAGGCCGAACGTGAGGGCGGCGGTCGTTTGGGGGGAGAAAGCGGAGGCGCTGAGCTCGCGGGCGCGTGGCAGCCGAGGCTGGCATCGCGGAGGAGAAGAAACAGGCCACTGCCCCGCATCCCCAGAAAATGTCAGGCGCCGTCCCAGCTGGGGCAGGAGGCCGGACCCGGGCCTCACGCACGCTTCTCGAAGCTTCCTGAAACACCCTTCGGAGAGTGCCGGGTGTGTGGAGCTTGGCACCGCCCAGCCCCTGGGCAGCTCAACTTTCTGCAGCACCATCCCAGCTTCCCCGGCCCTTCCAACGATGACTCTCTCGACGCTTTCCCGCAGTTGTTTCGTGTTTGGGTCCGCTCTGGGGGGTCCGGTACCCTCGAGTTGTCTCTTCATTTCTTTCTTTCTCCTATTCTTCCCGCCACCTCTCACCCTCCTCCCTTCCAGGTGAGCAACCCCGAAATGCCTCTTCTTTCTCCAGCCAGCCCCGTGGCGCGGCCCACAGACCCCGGGCGGGCAGGTCTCCGCCCACTGGCCGGCCTGGCGCCCTAGAGGTGACGCTATGCTTCCCAGAGTCTCTGTTGCAGCCAGGAGTTGGGATCTGGGTCGCCGGAAAGCACAGGGCTGAAGCCCAGCGTCTTGGGGCCATTTATATACTGAGGCTCTCAAAAGCAAAGAGTCCTAAGAATTCAGAAAATACTTCTCAGGAAGCCGCCTAATTGGTTTTCGTGGGACAGATGGAGCCATTAACCTGGGATGGTTCTGCAGGGAGCAAAACTGCTCGAGGCCCCCTCCCTCCACACCGGGTTCAGGAGACTCAAAGTCATCGGATCCTCCCTTTCCTGACTGGTGATCATCGAGGTTCCCAGAGCTGCAGAAAATTCTACACCCCACCCTCCCAAAAAAAAAAAACAGCCAAGTGTCAATAAGACTTCTCACGAACTCACCGGCCCTATTTTCCTGGGGGCAGGTTTGATTCTTTGAGACTCAGGGAGGACCCCTGACAGGTGTGCGCCTAGCCAGAAAATTTGGTAAGGACTCCTCCAATGAAGAAAAAAGTGGAGGAATCAGCCCCAGTGAGAAGGGGCTTCCCCACCCTGCCCAAGATCAGAGGACAGAGGGCACAACTCTGACCAGAGCCCCCTTCAGTGGCCAGGTGGCCAGCCCAGCACCTCTCTCCCCTCCTGGGGGGTTCATTTTCCTGGGAGTAGCGCTGTGGGAACTGTTGCTTCTTGTAGCCTAGCCAGCATTCTGAAGCCTGCTGAGCTAAGGACAGCCCCCAGGATGGACGGGAGGCCAGGTGCGACCTTCAGCCATCCAGGTGGCCTGGCAGGCCACACTGCCTGGGAGGTGCTTGCCCCAGACTCTCGGAGTTCACCCAGGGCCTGGCAGCTCCCCACTGGCTGCCTCTGCGGGGATCAGGGCTGCTGAGCACCCCGAGGCTGCCCAGGGCCAAGCAGCCCTAGGATGGCCTGACCAGGCTGCAGTCTCCCCGCCTTCCCGGCAATGAGGGTACTCATGGTGTGCAAACGCTCTGCACCCTCAGAGCTGCCCTTTCTCAGGTTTCCAGGAGTTCACACATTTCCATAAAAATGCATTTTAGATGACTGACAGGCGAGCCTGGGGTAACAACCAGTGTTTGGTGGGTAGAGAAGAGCAAATGGGAAGGAGCCAGGGGGAGGAGGGGGAAGAGAAGAGGAAACAGAACTTCCAGTTGGACATTCTGACAACAGCTGGAGGGAAAGTCTAGAAAGGTCTATGAAGAGAGAGGAGGGGAGAAACCATTGGGGCTCCCACCTGTGCCACTGGATTCCTAATTCTCCTTTCAAATTGGCCCTGCTCTGCAAAACTAAAGGATTTTAAAATAAAGAAAATGAGATGACCAGTCTGGGAGCTCCTCAATCAGTGCCGAGAAGTTGGAGGGGGGCGGGCGACTTGGTTTTGAAGGCTTAGCTGAACCGCCACCCCTCCTTTCCTCCGCAAAACGGATTCCCTTAGAACCTCCGAGGCTCCCGGATTTCTCCCTCCTCAAACCTAGCGGCACGCTGCATTTCTCCGCTCTTCCGGATCGCTCTGCATGTTTCATGAGGGTCGCTGTCCCCGAGTGGAATGCGGCCGTCTGCACGCGCCTCCCTGCACACGCACACGCACACACGCACACTTACAATAAGTGTCTGCAGGAGGAGCGTCCTGCGCGCCAGCTCTGCGTTTAAGACAGGAAGATGCCGGGTTACCGAGTCAAATGGGAGTGACACTATCCTCTCCACCAGCAAGGAAAGCGGACCACAAAAGTCCCTTTGTATCTCGGCAGCTCATTTAATATTATTTATGCATTTTGTGCAAGGAATTGTGGGATTTCGCCCCACGGTAAACAATATGGAAATGTTAAAAATAGCGACCTTCCACCTACGCGCCCCGGGGTGACCTGGCGGGGCCGTCGCCCGGTGGCTCAGAGCCCCGAACTGCGAAGCCACAGGGAAAGCGCGGGCGAGCACAGGAGACGCGATCGCGGGTCTCGCCGGGTTCCTGGGCTCCCGCACCCGGAGCGAGGGACTCCGCCGCTTTAAGGGGGGGAGGGGCGGCGGGCGGCTCCTGTCACCCAGCGGCGGCCGGAGAGTCACGTGGGCGCGCGGCGCCGCGGCCATTGGCCCGAGGCACGTGTCCAGGAGACCGGCCTGCGACGTCACTCGAGGGGGCTCTGTTAAAAATAAGAACAAAAATCCAGAGTGAAAGTGTCTCAGGTTGCGCCGAGTGGCCTGGAAATTTCCGAGCCCGCGCGGCAGCGGAGGCGGCAGAAGGCCGGGGAGCGCGGGCGGCCCAGCCCGGCCCGGCCGGGCCCTGGCCTCGCGTCCCTCACTCATGCAACTCGGGCCGCGGGGCTCCGTGGGGCTCGGCGGGGGTGCGGCCGCACGCCGGTGGGGCGCCCCGGCCCGCAGCGGGGTGGCGGCCGCGCAGAGGGAGCCTCCATGTGCGTGCGGGCGGCAGCAGGCGCGCTGACCGCGGGCGCCGCGCACCCTCGAGGGCCGGCTGGGGCGCGCGGGCGGGGACCGCGGGGCGGCGGCGGCGGCGGGAGCCGGCCCGGGCGGGCGTGAGCGCCGGAGAGCGCGCTGCCTGCATGCGCGCAGCTCTCGCCCCGGGCGGCCCAGGCTGCAGCGCGGGAGCCAGAGACGGCCGGACGCCGAGAGGAGCGCGGAGCCTGGGAGGCGGCCCGCGTCCCCGCCGGACCTTCGTGACTGTCTAGAGCCCGGCGGCGCTGCGAAGTCGAGGGCTCGGCTCTGCCGAATCTCCCGGCGTCTGGGCGAGCCGAGCGGCTCGTGGTGTTTCTAACCCGACTCGTGGATTCAAACGTGGCTCCGCGCCGAGCACGGCCGGCGACTTCTAGGACCCCAGCCCTGGCCGTGGCCGCCGCGCACGCCCTCGGAAGACTCGGCGGGGTGGGGGCGCGGGGGTCCCGGAGTGCGCCGCGGGAGGGCCGAAGACTGATTTGGAAGGGCGTCCCCGGAGCACCAGTCTGGGATTTACTGTGAACAGCAATGGAGGAAAATGACCCCAAGCCCGGCGAAGCGGCGGCGGCGGCGGCGGTGGAGGGACAGCGGCCTCCGGAATCCAGCCCCGGCGGCGGCTCGGGTGGCGGCGGCGGCGGCGGCGGCGGCGGCAGCAGCCCGGGCGAAGCGGACACCGGGCACCGGCGACCTCTGATGCTGCCCGCGGTCCTGCAGGCGCCAGGCAACCACCAGCACCCGCACCGCATCACCAACTTCTTCATCGACAACATCCTGCGGCCCGAGTTCGGCCGGCGCAAGGACGCGGGGACTTGCTGTGCGGGCGCGGGAGGAGGAAGGGGCGGCGGAGCCGGCGGCGAAGGCAGCGCGAGCGGTTCGGAGGGAGGCGGCGGCACCGGCGGCTCCGAGCACCTCTTGGGGTCGGGCTCCCGAGAGCCCCGGCAGAACCCGTCGTGTGCACCCGGCGCGGGCGGGCAGCTACCCGCCGCCGGCAGCGACTCTCCGGGGGACGGGGAAGGCGGCTCCAAGACACTGTCGCTGCTTGGTGGCGCCAAGAAAGGCGGCGACCCTGGCGGCCCCCTGGACGGGGCGCTCAAGGCCCGCGGCTTGGGCGGCGGCGACCTGTCGGTGAGCTCGGACTCGGACAGCTCGCAAGCCGGCGCCACCCTGGGCGCGCAGCCCATGCTCTGGCCGGCCTGGGTCTACTGTACGCGCTACTCCGACCGGCCTTCTTCAGGTGAGCCCGCAGGGACCACGCATCCCGGCTCGCTGCAGGGAGGTCCGTGGAGCTGGGGGGCGGTGCTGGCGCGGGAACTTAGCGGGAAGAAAACGTTTCGAAGCTCCTCCGCACACTCGCACAAAGACTCACACGACATTGTGTGAAGCTGACGCTGGCCGGGGCAGCGGCCAGGAGTCCATCGAGCGGCAGGACTGATTCGCCAGGGGGTACAGACTTCCTAGGACAGCATAAGGGATCTCTCTCTCTCTCTCTCTCTCTCTCTCTCTCTCTCTCTCTCCTTTCTCTCTCCCCCTCCCTCTCTCCCTCTCCCTCTCCCTCTCCTCTCCCTCTCTCATCCTCCTCCCCCTGTCCCCTCTCTCTCTCTTCCACCCGGCCTTCCCTTCCGGCATCTCTTCGCAGCCCCTAGCCCACATCTCCTCTACCGTAGTTTTTTGGGTTTTTGGTGTTTTGTTTGGCGGGGCGGGGAACGGAGTGGCTGGACGATGGGCCAGAAATGCCCACTCTCAACCCCTTCCCTGCGATCTGTTAACTCTGACCAGCCCAGACCCCCGTTCCAACCCACCCCAGACTTGTCCTACCATCCCGTTATCCCGGCTGTGGTCGGGGAAGAAAAGGCGAGGCCCATCGCCGCTCTGCCTTCTGCCCCTCCGGCCTGCGCTGGCGGGTGGGACGGAGGAGGACGCGCACAGGGAAGGGTGAAAATAAAGGCGCCCTTTTCCCTGGGCTGCACTTTGTTTGCCAGCGCCAGCCCGCAGCAGCGGGACTCAGCCCCCTTCCTGCACACAGCGAGGACAAGGGAGGCGGGCGTCCCTCCCCGCACCTGCCTTCCCCAGATAGAAAGGACCTTCTCGCAAGGTTTCCTGGCGGATAGGAAAGAGGCAGGGGCCGTGCAGAGATGCTGGGTGTATTTTTGCATAGATCTGGGATTTTAAGAAACTAAGTCCATGTCCTTGTAGAAATCATCACCTGCTTTCCATGCGGGTCTGCATCTGGGAACCGCCATTAGGAGTGGGCTGTTTGACCCGGAGCTGGCAGCGGATCCCCGCTACCCCAAAACGTTCAACTATTTTGCGGGGGTCGTTTGCCCAGATCACAGCAGGAGTGAGCCACCCTTCCTCCGTCTTCCTGCAGAAATACGCTTGCATATTTCTGATGAAATTCAGATTTCTCCAGCTAGAACTGAAATTTGCTCCATTGTTCTCTTCTTCCTCCTTTGTTAATATTTAATTAACATACAGGCTCACAATGCCGGGCGAGGAGCCTCGGCCGGGCTTTGTGAGGCGACGCTGGAGTTCTGAGCCAGCCTCCACTGGCCCCGGAGCTGGGCTCACCCCCCGGCCCGGCCTAGCCCAGCTCAGACCAAGTCTCCGATCTTCATGTGCTTTAAAATATCCCTGCAAGATAACGTTTTTGTTATTTGGCGTCTCCAAAAGAAGCGGCGGAGACGGAGAGTTTTCTTGGGGAGGTTTGATTCTGTTTCTGAGACTCCTAAGTATTTGTCTTTTGAAAGAAAATCAAGAAAAAAAAGGGAACTAAAAATTCTGATTTTAGGGAGATTCCTTTCTATAAAATGGTATCTTTTTGAGGGCTGATTTATGGGTGCATTAACAAGAGTCCCAGGACCAGAGGAGTTTGGGGGTAGGGCGGGAACTTCTCTGGGGAAGGGAGTGGAGATGGAGGCAGAGACGGGGCTCTTGGAGCAAGAGGCTGGTCTTGCCCGGGCCTCCCCTGGAGCCTTGTGCCCCATCCCCCACCACCGGTCCAGAGGGCCAACCCCCCATGCCTAAATCTGCACCTACCCCCACCAAAGCCAGGCCCACTGGTGTGGAGCCCTGAGTATAAAAGAGTCCCTGAGTGTGCACGTGGGGTGGGTGCCCAAGTGTAGGGTGTGTGCTCTCTCGGATGGTGAGCCTACCTGTGGGTTGCTTTAGAAGCTGCCCTTGGTTCCACCTCAGTGATGCCCACAGACCCTCTTTCTCCAGGCCAGTCTCCTGGAGAGAGCTCCAGTCTCAGTTGCCAGGGAGGGAGTGCTTGGCATTCACCCTGGACCTCTTGCTGGGCACAGCCCCAGCACCCTTGTCCACTCTCCTGACCTGGCCAGGTCCAGTCCCAGGGCCTCCAATGTGATCCACAGTCCTCTGCTGCCCAGGGTGCCTGGCAGTTCTCTGGCCCTGAAGGGTGTGGGGTCCAGCCTTCTCTGGCCTCCAGTGGCAAGGACCTCTGATGAAGCTGGGGCCAGATGCTCCTTAAAGCTGATTCACACACCTCACAAATTGAAACCCAGAGGCGAGGTCGCCACTGCCTGTCACCAATGGCTTTGCCCACCTCTTCCCTCATGGGGAATGCCAAGGGGTTGAGCTTCTTAACACCAAAAAGAAACTGATTACATGTCCTTCTGCTCTCCTCCCTCTGCCCTTTCCCCATGGATAGCAGGTTCTAGGAGGCTTAGAGCGACCCTGCCCCAAACATGGGCAGGTCCACAGGGAGGAGGCCAGGGCAGGGTCTGAATGGGGGGGGGGGGTAGTGTCAGAAGTGTGGACCTGGCAAGGTCAGCTGGACCACTCTGCTGCCAGCAGTGAAGCAGCCCCTCCTCTGGGGAAAAGGAGGTGCAGGTCTCCATTGTCAGTACCCTTCCAGACCCAGATCCCCTCTCCTGGACAGGAAACCTGGGAAATTTCCAGTGGGTGAAGGAGTCCCCAGTAGCTTGGTGCTCCACCCCACCCAGGAGGGAAGTGCATGCCCGCCTCATCCTTATAGGAGTGAACTTGGCCCACAGAGCCCTGGGCTGGGAGTCATAGAGGAGCTTGGGTGGAGGCAGACACTCGGAGCCCCTCCTGTCCTCAGGGCCCACCTGCCTCTGATTCCCACAGCCCTTCGCACCCTGTGGGGTATCCCCGTGGGGTCCCCAGCACAGCCCTCAGGGAACCCCCTGCTTCCGTGCCTCCCCTGCCGTCGGACTTCTCCCGTAACCTCTCTCCCAGCACCTACCCCCATCCCGGTTCCTGAACAGGGCCTCAGAAAGGGCTAGGAAAGAAGTTTGGGGGGGCTTTGCTTACACCTGGGAGTTTTACTTTTGTCTAAAGACCCCTGGTTTGTGATCAGCCTGTCTACTAGGCCTGCCCCACAGCCCCTTGTACCCCACACCCACTCCTCCCTCACCAGGTCGTGGCGTCAACATGAGGCCACGCCCAGTCCCAAGTCCAGCCCCACATCTGCCATTCAGCCTTGAGTGGCCTTGGACGAGTCACTTCTCCACTCGGGGTCCCTGCCTCCTTCCCGGTGCCCGTTGGGTGGCACGCCTCTGGGTAACGTGGCTTCTCTCTGTCCACCACACCTACCCAGGTCCCAGGTCTCGAAAACCAAAGAAGAAAAACCCGAACAAAGAGGACAAGCGGCCGCGCACGGCCTTCACCGCCGAGCAGCTGCAGAGGCTCAAGGCTGAGTTTCAGACCAACAGGTACCTGACGGAGCAGCGGCGCCAGAGCCTGGCGCAGGAGCTCAGCCTCAACGAGTCCCAGATCAAGATCTGGTTCCAGAACAAGCGCGCCAAGATCAAGAAGGCCACGGGCAACAAGAACACGCTGGCCGTGCACCTCATGGCACAGGGCCTGTACAATCACTCCACGACGGCCAAGGAGGGCAAGTCGGACAGCGAGTAGGGCGGGGGGTGGAGGCCAGGTCTCAGTCCGCGCGAAACAATGCAATAATTTAAAATCACAAAGGGCCAGTGTCTAAAGATTATACCAGCATTAACAGTGAAAATATCGTGTATTCGCTAAGGTTCTGCAATATTCTATGTATATATAATTTACAGGTGGTATAAAATCCAAAATATCTGACTATAAAATATTTTTTGAGTTTTTGTGTTTATGAGATTATGCTAATTTTATGGGTTTTTTTTTCTTTTTTTGCGAAGGGGGCTGCTTAGGGTTTCATCTTTTTTTAATCCCCTAAGCTCCGTTATATGACATTGGACACTTTTTTATTATTTCAAAAGAAAAAAATTAAAACAACTTGCTGAAGTCCAAAGATTTTTTATTGCTGCATTTCACACGACTGTGAACCGAATAAATAGCTCCTATTTGGTCTATGACTTCTGCCACTTTGTTTGTGTTGGCTTGGCTTGGTGAGAACAGCAGGAGGGGCCGAACCTCAAGGCCTTGGGGAGCTTAGGGGACCTGGCGAGGGAGAGGGGGCTTCAGGGTCCTTGGGCCAGCTCCGGGGTTTGGCCCTGGGAAGCCACCCAGCATAGCCCAGGCCTGGCCTGGGAAGTTGGCTCCATGCTCACCAGCAGCTGCCTAGGCCCCGGAGCCTCACCCAGCTCCCTCTCCTCACCCTCCTGCCCTCCTTCTCCCTCTCCTTCTCCTCCCTCCTGCTCCTCCCTCCTCCTCCCACCTCCTCCTCTTCCCTCCTCCTCCTCCTCCCTCTCCCTCCTCCTCCTTCTTCCTCCCTCCTCCTCCTCCTTCTCCTCCTCCTTCCTCCTCCCTCCTCCTTCTTCCTTCCTCCTCCTCCTCCACTTCCTCCTCCTCCCTCCTCCCTCCTCTCCTCCCTCCTCCTCCTCCCTCCCTTCCTCCTCCTCCCTCTGCCTCCTCCTCCTCCTGCTCCACCTTCCTCCCTCCTCCTCCCCTCCGCCTCCCTCCTCCTCCCTCCTCCACCTTCCTCCTCCTCCTCCTCCTCCACCTTCCTTCCTCCCTCCTCTCCCTCCTCCTCCCTCCTCCTCCCTCCTCCTCCTCCTCCTCCTCCCTCCTCCTCCCTCCTCCTCCCTCCTCCTCCTCCCTCCGCCTCCCTCCTCCTCCCTCCTCCTCCCTCCTCCTCCTCCCTCCTCCTCCCTCCTCCTCCTCCTCCCTCCTCCTCCTCCACCTCCCTCCTCCTCCCTCCTCCTCCCTCCTCCTCCTTCCTCCTCCTTCCTCCTTCCTCCTCCCTCCTCCTCCCTCCTCCTCCTCCACCTTCCTCCTCCTCCTCCCCTCCTCCCTCCTCCTCCCTCCTCCTCCCTCCTCCTCCTCCACCTCCTCCTCCTCCCTCCTCCTCCCTCCTCCTCCTCCTCCTTCCTCCTCCTCCTCCGCCTCCCTCCTCCTCCCTCCTCCTCCCTCCTCCTCCCTCCTCCTCCCTCCTCCCTCCCTCCTTCCCTCCTCCTCCTCCCTCCTCCTCCCTCCTCCTCCTTCCTCCTTCCTCCTCCCTCCTCCTCCCTCCTCCTCCCTCCTCCTCCTTCCTCCTTCTTCCTTCCTCCTTCCTCCTCCTC